>NC_092373.1:51434885-51763323 GCF_030028105.1 Mobula birostris
TTAGGAACAGCTTCTTTCCTTTCACCATCAGAGTTAACAATGCTTCATGAACACATCCTCATTATTTTGACATCTTTTGGACTATTTATTTGACCCAGCTGGTGGTGTAGTGGCATCAGCGTCAGACTTCGGGACGAAAGGTCCTGAGTTTAAATCCAGCCGACTCCCCTGCACACTTTCCATCCGTGCTGTGTTACGAGCTGGTGATCTCTTTGGAAACTGACCCAGCAGAAGGCAATGGCAAACCACTGCTGTAACTTTCCTCGTACGCGGTTCCCCACTATGTCAGAGAGGCGTGGAGGGAAATCGCGCGCTAACCGGAGAAACTCCGGATGTGACGTACCTTTCCTATTTATGTTTGTATTTCTTACAGGGGTGTATGTGGTGTTCAGGGAGGGGAAGCACATCTGGTGAAGAGGCCTGTCATGTCCATTCCAAGGCACGTCACTCACCTTCGGTCCTCACCAGACACTCAGCCTTCAACTGCAGCTCCAAGTAGCTGTTTGCATGCAACAGCGACCATACATTGGTACACCGCTTCGACAGGTAGGCTGAACCAGGTGAGGGTAGCCGGCGGCTTCATACCCCGGTGAGATAGAGTCATGCCTGTCCAGGCATGTGAACTCAGCTCCGGCTGTCTGGGCAGATGAGATCTACAGTGAGGCCCAGTGGCTAGGAAGGTGGTGCAGCAACACTCCGTGGACAGCGAACAACATGACACGGCATGAAAGATGTCATAGTCATCTACTGTAATCACTGAAGATCCCAGTTTGTGATACTTGTTCATACCACCTGACCTGGATGTCTGAGGTTGGAAGAGTGGAAATGCCCCAGTGTAATGGCTCTTCCTCTTTAAAAATCTCCCCACACAGGTTTCCTGTCATTGTCTGACAAGGTGGGCAATCCCCATATTTCTTTTTGTAACCTACTGTAATTTATGTATTGTACTATACTGCTGCCACAAACAAATTTCACAACATAGCTCATTGATAATAAACCTGATTCTGATTTCAGGCAACATCCTTGTGAACATCTTCCGTACTCTCTCCAAAGCCTCCACTTCCTTCCTACTGTACAGCAACCAGAGCTAAACACAACACTCCATTTATGGCCTAATCTAAAGTTGTTTTATTTTTTTTAGAACAACTAGAACATGATTTCCCAAGTTTTACCCTCAATGCCCCAAGCAATGAAGACAAGTACGTCATATGCCTTCTCTACCAGCCCCATTCACTTGTATTACCACTTTTACTGAACCACGGACTGGCATCTTCTGTATATTAATGCTCCAAAGGGTCTTGACTTTATTGGATACTGTCCTCCTGTATTTTGTCCCAAAATATTCGCCAAGATGTAACTCCATTAAAAAATATTGGAACTAGAGAAAAAGAAACTCCATCTGCCATTTCTCCACCCTAATATCTAGCTGATTTCTTTTGAGAACTTTCATCTTCAACAACTCCACCAATTTGTGTCACCTACAAATTTACTAAACAAACATCACAAATAAATATAAAAAGGAACATGCAATCTCTAATGGATAAGTATCTCAATAATTAGTCATGCAAAGTGGGACCAGCATTGTAGTGGGGAAGGTGAGAGAGAATAGCTCCACCTGACCTAGGGACTCAGGTGAATTTAGCATGACCTCATTATGTTTTTCTTTGATCCCTACCTCTGGTCCAAAGTTAGCAGCCAATTAGAGGTCAGGTGGTGAAACCAGTGCCAAGTGGCCACAACCTTGAGAATATTCTTTAGGACTGGAGGGGGGAGAAAAAGTCTCTGGGGTGAAGGAAATTGTGAAGAGTAGGATGTGAGGTGTATGAGGCTATTGCGAAAGGAAGAAGGGAGAATGGGGGGGCTTGGATGAGGACAGAAATGGAAGGATTCAACTGACCATCCTGTAGTCTTCTCAAGTACTAGACGATTTTCCAAAACAATCCTCACTGTAAACCAGTATATTCACCTCATTACAAATCTGCCAAGTATGCACTGACTATATTATCAAGCAATTATTTTGTTTCATCAGAATCTAACATGCATCTTCAAAGCGGGCTCTCCCTCCCTTGTCTCGTATCAGCCCCCCACCCAACTATACAGTAAGTACTCTTCCCATTTAAGATGATTTATAAATGCTTGACCCACTCTCACCCTGAATTTCTATAAGTTTCAAGCATTTTCTTCGAGCATAGATGGTAGTTAAAATAAAAAGTGAACATTATTTCTCAAGTGACTTACAAATATAGTTCTAAAAAGCTTTTTATTTGGACTGAAAGCATCTTGCTATGACCTTTGGAGAGATGGCACATTGGGTAGATTCTTTCTCTGATGCCCAAATGGTACTCTGGGAGATGTTTGACTGCTGCTGTAGAACCCAGCCCATTTTGCCTCTACTTGTGAAGAACACTTATCTAGCCTGGACTGCAACATTTTCAGAAAGTGCAACAGCAAAACCTATTTTCCCCAAGACAAAACTTCTACAATTTCAATCTGCTCCTCTGTGCATGACAGAAATAACATGGAAGCACAGTTTTTTTATTTTGTTGCCTGCACTCACATAATCTGAAGCAGAGACATCCTTGAAAGATGCTTCAATTCTTAAAAGGAAACTCATTATTTTCCAAGTCTAATATTGATGGGAACTGTACTAGTAAGATATGGACTATGAAACCTGCCCCAAAAGATTCCTATGCAAAACAGCCACTCTTTCACATTCTTGTTACAGAAGACATAATTGAGGCAATTGGTTTCACTCTGTGGCTTCACAGTTTATAGACCCTTTCAGCAGGTAAGGCATTACCAATAAAATTATAATTTACTTTTCCTGAGCCATATCTTGGTAATTTGTAAAAATGCTAATTGACTGAAAAACCTACTAGTTATATCATACAGGTTTTTGGAAGTCAGAGAGTAAACCACTCATTAGGCTGAAACTTACAGAAAAAGTTTTACGAAGGACAAATGAACATTAGCAGTAATTTACTTAGATTTGCAAAAGGCTTTATTATACATTAAAACTATACTAGTCTGGCACCTTCAATAATTCACTGCTGGCAAACTTATAATTCTTTTTTTGAAATAAAAGATATCACACAGTAGGATTATAATTTTTTTCAATGAACCAAATGAGCTTAAAGGGAGCAGATGAAAGAAAACTCAGCAAGTCAGATGCTGAACAACCAGGATCTCTGAACAAGTAGCTCACAGATTATCAGCATTTTTCTGTCATTTCCTTTCCATCTGCCATTTCACACAGAATCAGATCCAATGTTGTAGAATACCTTCACACAACAGTTGGATGAAGTAGTTCAGTGGTGTACCTCCAGCAACTAGAGTTCAACCAGGTCCTTGTTGTTGTCTGGGTAGAGTTTGTGCTTTCTCCCTGATCCAGGGATCCAGGATCCAGCATGTGATCCCGATTTACCCCATATCCAGAAAATGTTTGGTTAAGTTAATCAGGCACTGTAAATGTCCCCTAGTGTACCAGTAAGTGGTAAAATCTGGGAGCTAGAGTAGGGCAGAGTGGAAGGGGATGTGGAAAGAATAAGGTAGGATAGTGTAAATGGGTGCTTGATGGCCAGTACAGATTCAGTAGCTGTGGGGCCTATTTCTATGTTTGGTTAGGTTAATCAGGCACTATAAATTTCCCTGAGTGTACCAGTAAATGGTAGAATCTGGGAGCTGGGTGTGGAGAGATAAGACAGGATAGTGTAAATGGGTGCTTGATGGCCAGTGCAGGTTCAGTAGCTGTGGCTCGATGACTGCCTAGTGTTTTCTAGATCTTCTTTCTCAAACTACTCCAAATAATTCAATTTGAGTAAGAAAATTTGAAAACAACAAAAATATAAAAATCTTCAGATAAAATATATTTATTTTTTAAAAATGTCCAATGGGATTCAATGTGACATACACAGAAATGAAAGGCACAGGGTCATACACTCAGTGGCCACGTTATTAGGCACCTCCTGTACCTAATAAAATGGCCACTGTGTCTGTTACCACGAGGAAATCTGCAGATGCTGGAAATTCAAGCAACACACACAAATGCTGGTGGAACTTCTTCCTATAGATGCTGCCTGTCCTGCTGCGTTCCACCAGCATTTTGTGTGTGTTGCTTGAATTTCCAGCATCTGCAGATTTCTTCGTGTTTTCATTTTTAAATTCACTACTGCGAAGCCTCTTCCAGTGATGCCTACCCTGAAGAAGTTTAAATCTTCTCTTCAACGTTGAGTCCTGACGAAGGGTCTCGGCTCGAAAAGTCAACTGTACTTCTTCCTATAGATGCTGCCTGGCCTGCCGTGTTCCACCAACATTTTGTGTGTGTCACTGTGCATGTTTGTAGCCTTCTGCTGCTGTAGCTCATCCTCTTCAGGTCTGATGTGTTGTGCATTCAGAAATGCTCTTCTGCACACCATTGTGGTAATGCGTGGTTATCTGAGTTACTGTCAGCTTCCTATCGGGATGAAGCAGTCTGGCCATTCTCCTCTGACCTCTCTCATTAATAAGGCATTTTTACCCACAGAACTGCTACTCACTGGATGATGCTTGTTTCTCGTGCCATTCTCTGTAAACTCTGTAAATTGTGTGTTAAAATCCCAGATCAGCAGTTTCTGAGATAATCAAACCACTCCATCTAGCACCAACAGTAAAGTCACTTAGATCACATTTCTTCCCCATTCTGAAGTTTGGCCTGAACAATAACTGAACCACTTCAACATGTCCTGCATGCTTTCTGTGCACTGAGTTGCTACCACATGATTGGCTAATTAGATATTTGCATTAACAAGGTATACAGGTGCACCAAACAAAGTGGCTACTGAGTGTATATTTAAATTGAACTTTACAACTTTTTAAGTCTAACTATTGTGTTTTGAAACAGGTCTGGTTATTAACCACTGCCATCATTACCAATAGCTTCCTATTTGTCAATTTACTGGCGCAAATGAACAAATCAATTTGTTAATAGATCTGAACCAACCTAGCCATTTGAGTTATCTGCGTCATTCAAGTTATGGCAATTTATTCAACACAATGTAGAACAATTTCAATATATTTTATACCAGGGTCATCAAAATTATTCTTGTTGTCTTCATTTCTTATATATGCCCAGGTCATTAAAGTTATCGCTCTTTGATTTTTGATATAAATATTGTTTATTTCTCCAATAAGTGACTTTCAAACTTTTTCAGTTGATCCATTTTACCCAAATGGCTTACTAAAACAAACCCAAAAAATAATAACTAAATATAAATTTATTTGTGGGTTCAATCAAACAATTGAAATAAGCAAGAACTATCAATCATACTATTTTCATTGAAAGTAATGACACTTACAAGCCGTGATAGGCTTTGAAATCAAAGGCTATGCTCTACTGGAACAGCAATTGAGATGATACACAGCTGGGTCAAGTCATGTGTAAAGTCAATTTTGCAACATATTTTTCAAACCTCTTACCCAAAGCCTGCATTTCCCACATCATAAATATATCATTCTGGATTCCTAGCGCCATAATTGTGTTCATTTTCCTCACAGTGAGTTAATTGGTCTCATGCACATTGTTGGTCATCCTGTTACAAGAAAGATTTTATTAAACTAGAAAGAGTGTAGAAAAGATGTTGCCCGGTTTTGGGAGTCCGAGTTACAAGGAGAATTTGCATAGACTAGGTCTCAATTTAGTTCGGAATGCTGATGTTTGCTTTATTATTTACACTGTTTGATTTTTTTTTCTCTGTGGGCGTTTGCTGTTGGTCTTTTTTAAAATTGAGTTCTTTCAGGTTTCTTGTTTGGCTACATTATTATATATATAAATTTGATAATAAAATCTTCAACATTTTCATATGATGTAATTTGACCTTTTCCAAATCCTTTTTATTAACTTAGAATATATGAATAGAGGAGCGGAGTTGATGACATTAATGAATGTATTCGATCTAATATATTGGTTCAGCTCTATCTTGTTCTGTTTGTTTTTTTTGGGTTTAGTAATTTAGCTTTTTTTTAGTTGTTTTGTTTTTGGGGTTTTTCTTTGAGATATCCTTTTCTTTTTATTTCTTTTTTCTTCATGATTAATTATATTATGAGTTTGGAAGTCTATTACACTTATACTATTTGTAGTTTCTCTTGTATATGCTTATCACCAATAATGTAATTCCACTCTCTTTGTATCACTATTGTTGTTATGTTTATGAAATTGAAAACTAATAAAAAGATTAAAAAAGAAAGAAAAAGAAAGATAATAAAATGTACTTTGAACTTTACTCCCTGGAAAGTAGGAGATCAAAGTGTATCAAAGCCGAAGTTGAGTCAGTGGCCACTTTATTAGGTATACCCTTCTAGTAACTGGGTAGGACCTCTGTCACCACCACTGCCACCAGAACAGTCCGAATTCTTCATGGCATGGATTCAACAAGGTAGTGGAAGCATTCCTTAGAGATTCTGGTCCATGTTGACACAATAGCATCACGCAATTGCTACAGATTTGTATACTTTGATAATAAATGAACTTTTGAACTTTGATAAAAGTTTCCACCTTCATTGCCATAAGCATTGCAGTTTAACTTAAATAATCCATTCCCAAACTGTACTTAACTTGTACAGTTTTAATTCTGCCCATTTTAAGGTGCCACCCGATGTAAGCCTGTGCATCATTTTCTTCGGTTATTCCTCCACCTCATATCGCACCTCATACCTTCCCTCTTATTCCGTTCAAGTAGCTGAATCTTTGTACCTTAACAAATGCTTCCAGCCTTACAACTGGTGCTGCTGTAAACATTTACTCTGAATCTCATTATGCCTTAGGAGAAGGACATGCCAGTGGACAATTCTGGAAACTATGTAGGTTTCTCACCTCTTCGGAACTCTGATAAAGCATGGTGAACTATGAACCTTTATCCAGCCTTTCAATTACTGGCAATTGTTGTTTTCAACTACGTAGCTCACACTAATGGGAAGGATGAAATAACTAGTGGGAACAAACGAGATGCCTCCTTTGCAACGGCAGATCTTTATGGCCCCGTAGCACTCCAGTGTGATCAGGCTGCCAATACTTTTCAAATTCTTTAATGAAAGTCTGATGCATTAGAGGCCAAACAAACCTTATGGACTAAAGCACACTATGTGCAAGGCTATAAAGGATGACGGGTATAATCAAAAACTTCAAGAAGGAAAATAGCAGCAACTGTATGATTTGCCAGAGACATAATCCTGTCAGACACTGCTGGTATCTGCCGCTACTGGGCCATCCCCCAGGAGGCTATTTGTACATCTCCAAATAGACTTTATGCAGTTACCTAAATGCACAGGCGTGATTTTGCACACATTTTATTTATTATCTCTACAGGTAAAAGCTTATCCAACTCAGAGAAATGATGCTGCGACTATTGATAATTTTTATTATGAGAATTAATTCCAAGGTTTGGGATCCCCGAGAAAATATCAGGAGATAATGTTCCTCACTTTACTGGTAAAGTTATGAATTGATGAAATCCATATAGAACAGGCATCATTTCACCTGCCTGTAGCACCCTCAATGTTACAGGCGACTGAAAGATAAGATGGGGCCCTGAACTGCAGGTTAGCTAAATTGTGCGGCAAGACTGAGCTAAAGTGGCCAGAGGCGCTCCCACTGTCCCTCATGACAATGCACTGTGCTCCAAACTGCATAACAGGCTTAGCTCCACCTGAGATATTTATAGGATGTCCCATGCACTTGCCAGTCACCCCTCCCTTTTTAATTAAACAGATGGATATCTATATTATGAGTGGGAACATGTTGCATTATTGTATAGCACTAACATAAGCTCTTAAAAGTTTCTATCAACAGGTACTTAAAGCCAAGAAGATAGTGCTGGCTGCAGAGTACCCCATTTACTAACCGGGAGACTGCATACTGATGAGAATCTACCGATGAAAGATCTGCCTGGAGCTCTGCTGGGAAGGACCATTCCAAGTGCTGCTAAATGCTTTAAAGGTCCAAGAAAGCTGACATGGATACATGGCTCGCACATTAAGCAGCGGTGCCACCAGTTCAGCAAACAAGTGGCCAGCAGAATGTTGAGGATAAGGACTGATGGACTCTTGATCTTTGCTATTTGCTATCTTAAGTAACCACAATGCATTACAAGTTTTGGGTAATCTGGACACCCATTTGCAGAAGTATCTGACAATACTAATACTCCTAATACTTTTCTTTTCCTTAGTCATGAATATGTGTCATGTTCAAACCAGTTAGGTTGCTAGGTGTGCTCTAGAGGGCTTAAATGTTTGTAAGGTGGATTGCCAATGTGGCCTATGCCCCTGAATCATAGTGAGTTTGATACTGTGTTTTATTTTGATCACAAATCTAAAATTGTAAAGGCAGCAGGAATCTGCAATGCCCATCGGAATGACTTTTGCCAATACAACTGTTTAGAGGGATGGAAGAACCTGCTTCCAGTGACTGCATTATCCCCACTGCTCTGATAATAACGGTGAAGTACGTTATTGTAACCATCAAGGGACAGGAATAGATGTGGATTAATAGTACGTGCGATGCCCATACTAGTGGTGACATTCCAAATCCCATTAACAGTACTTAATGCGTCTGCAGCCAATAGGTTTATCACTGACTGCCAGAGGTACCCCTTCTAAAATGAGACCTTAGCCCTGAACCAAGGCCATGGAGAGGGTGCTGTTATCTCCCCTACGTAGTACCATAGATGTACCACCTGCCCACTCTTCCCTCTACATCCTACTTTGTGTGGCTGCAAGAGGACATAGAGAGAGACTATGGATTGAAGTGACATTCTGATGACTATGGAATCAGAATCAGATTTAATATCACCAGCATATGTCATGAAATTTGTTATCTTTATGGAAGCAATACAATGAAATAATGATAAATGTAATAAAGAAAAAAAACTGAATTACAGCTAAGTACGAGGGGTGATTGATAAGTTTGTGGCCTAAGGTAGAAGGAGATGAGATACAGATAGAAAGAAGGAGAAACAGCTCTCGTTATATGCACACGCAGGTCAACTCTTTGAGTAATTATGCAGAAAGTTTGAAGTTAATAACTCATCTCCTTCTACCTGGGTGCTCCTGGAGGAACACTGTTTCATTTGGCTGTATTCATGAGTATTCATGTATGGTTGAATGACAATTAAACCTGAACTTGAACAAGGGAGACCTTTGAAATGAGACTGCTGGAGCCAATCCTGATTACTGCAGAGTGACTGTGGCAGTGTGCAATCTAAGAACATAGCTTTGCTTTACACAGTAGGAAGTGCTGGAGACTGACGAGACAGGAGTAACAGAAGAATGTGAAACACAGCCAACAACGAAGAGACAATTGCTTACTAACTTCAAAATATCATCCGTTATCAGCTTGAAGCTTCAATTGATTTTTAACACCTCTATTGCAAATTGATCTTGCAAGTAAAGAATTCAAAGTTATATACTTTACCAAATGGTCAATATCCACAACTGATAAGACAATTCTGTATAAAAATAGCAGTTTTCTGTACTGGTTTCGGAACAGTGTGGGTGACAAGGGCAATGTTGTTCTTGTGCACAAGTGAAACAAATTATGTTTGAGTCGTAAGAGTGCGTGCATTATTATTGGTGATGACACTAACAACTAGGTCTCCAAACTCTGTCTCAACACTAAGAGCTTGCTCTGTGATTTCATAATCATCTGAACATAGATTCTGTTCAACACATTTTTTTTTGACACCTCCAGGTGTTTAATGCTAGCCTTCTGCCAGTAACGAGGTTCTTTGACCATGAAGGCCAATTGATATTGAGTGCTCCAGTCTTCAGTGACCCACCATACAAGGAAAGCATTTGCTGCAGGCAAAATTCAACACCTTATGATAAGGTAGATTCGCTTAACTGTTACTCCAGAAGTGCAAGCCTGATCATGGTTTGGATGAGTACTGTCAGAACCATTTATCTCATATACAATGGAAGCTGAAAGTACCCATTTATGCCTGGTTCTACCTCTACCTCAAAACTTCAGTGGTAAAGCCTTCCCTGGTTTAATTTCACTTATTAGAAGAAATGCTCATGCAGAGAATTTCTTCCCCACACTAACCTCATTAACTTTTTTTTCCAAAGCAATTACTTTAAATAAATCCTGATAGACTACAGGCAGCTATTAAATAATTTACTACATGAATCATCGGATAAATAAATCTGCCACCTTTTGGTTTTGATGAATAATTAAATCAGTGACTATATGAAATAAATTCTAAATCGGTTTGAATAAATAAATAGCTCCTGGTTAAGAATAAAATTTAAGTACATAATCAATTAGACATTTGTATGCACTGAATAAAATTAACAACTTGATATCATGCCAAAATGAAAACAGAATGCAGGGCAGCAAATATACGCATCCAGTTAACTTTTTCATTTTATAATGTTACAAACTTTGCGGCTCGCCCACAATACTGTACTCATATTAATGTATAGTTTTGTTACCAGAGGCCATTAGGTTCCACTCAAATCGTTACCTTATTTTTCATTGTACTCCTGAAGTTCCTGCCATTTGTTATACTGCTGCTTTTGTGTTTGCCAGTTTCTTCCTTATGGCACCGTCTATTGGCCATTACAGTTCTTGTCTCTTATAGTATTTACCACTGAAAATGGCCAACCACTCCACCAGTACTTCAGAAATATAAAATAAAGACACAGGGGAGTCTAGGGTTTAGTGGGGAGTTCTGATGACCTAATATAATTTCACATAATGAAAGAGAGTTTAATTGAAACCATTGCCTGACCATACTTTGCATCTCTTGAATACTTGTTGGATTGCCATCGGCTGCACTAGATAATCCCAGCGTCTCTGTTGCTCTCTATTTATTTTTGAACACAGACCATTATAAATGCTGCGATTGTTCAGTGTCAATCACACAAGTTGATGCAGTTTGCTCACAGGTCTATTGGTTTTAATAATGATAACAGGAATATTTATACACAACACCACCACCTTGAAGTCAACTTAACAAAAGTACCCAAGATGTTTTCAGTTTTGTTTGAGATTCAAGACAAATACATAAAACAGTATTAGATGCAGGAATATACACTTCATTGATACTATAAGTGAAAATGAAGTAGACTTACCCAATATTCCAGTTCCTAAGATACAGGCAATAGAAATGAAATCTGAAGAAATGGAGTCAAAAACATTCATTCACTATGTCTTCAAATACAAACATTTTCCACATAAACAATATAACACAAAATAAAAACAAGCAGAAACCATAAGCAATATGCAAAGTTAATAAAAGTTCAATTGGCCATTTGCATGCAACTGTTTACTTGTGCTTGAGGACCAGAATTAGATTTTTCTTCTCCTCTTAACGAACAGATTTTCTCGTTGATATCTGTATGCATTGACTTCAGTCAGAATGAAGTCAATTACTGCAAAGACAGGAAAGCTGTCTGCTGCAGAGATTTCTTGAGGATTTAGCTGGAAGATGTGGCCTCGCATCAGCTTATGGTTATAAGCACAGAATTTAAATCACAACGTACATTCAGTGACCACTTTATTAGGTGCAGGAAGTGGTCACTGAGTGGATGTACATTCAGGGTCTGCTGCTGTAACCCATCCACTTCAACGTTCAACATGTATTGCATTCAGAGATACTTTTCTGCACACCACTGTTCTAACCCGCGGTTATTTCAGTTATTGTTGCCCTCCTGTCAGCTTGAACCAATTTGGCCATTCCCCTCTGATCTCTCTCATTAACATAGCATTTTAATCCATGGAACTGCTGCTCACTGGATGTTTCAATGTTTCAAACCATTCTCTGTAAACTCAAGAGATTGTTGTGCATGAAAATCCCAGGAGATCAGCAGTTTCCGAGATTCAATCCACCCTGTCTGGCACCAGCAATTATTCCACGGTCAACGTCACTTAGATCACATTTCCTCCCAATTCTGATGTTTGGTCTGAACAACAACTGAACCTCTTGACCATGTCTGCATGCTTCTATGCAATGAGTTGCTGCCACATGATTGGCTGATTAAATATTTGCATTAATGAGGCGTACAGCTATATCGAATAAAGTGGCCACTGAGTGTAAATGTGTTCCATTTAAGTACATGCGGATGTAGTTACTACTTCAGTTTCACTTCAAGAATAATCAGCTTTCAGTCTTGGAAACTAGTGCAACTTTACATTTTATTTAACGCAAACACGTGAAAATCTGAAGATGCTGGAAATTTAAGCAATTTCTCCCTGGAGAAAGCAAGTAAATATTAACTTCATTCAGCATCTTGCCCTTAGTCTGTTTTGCTATCCATGCAGAACAATTATTGAGCAAGTTCCCAGAATGTATTACTTGAGGAGAACACTGGCTGCAGAATCTGGAACACACTGTTATCAAAGTGCCCGGAATTGTTAGATTTCTACTCATCGCTCCCATTTAATGTCCGCGAGATATTACACCTGGGAGCAGTAACTGCAATATATCTGAAAGGACTCAGCAGAAATTCTCAGCAGGCAAGTGTGAAGTTCTATGGCATGTTTCCTGAGAGGAAGCTGCTGCTATTATTCTCATTGTTATGGATATTGAGCAAACCTTCAAGCTTTCAGAAACTTGACATTGAATTGAAATGATTATTCTTATTTTAAACACAAACTCTTAAACATTCCCAAAACCCCCGAGTGATCAACAGACATCTGATATGCTCTATTTCACTAATTTTGTGATCCATATTATACTTTGCATATTCTTAAAAGTCTTGTATCCAATTGCTCTAAATAAACTTAAGTACAAGGTATATTCTATGATGGGAACCTGAATTTATATTAAGTGTGACAGTTACAGGTTCTTCCAGAGTAATTTCGTCAAAACAATATGTTAATTCTGTTTTTCTTGTAATTTGTAGTTGGTGTTTCTCTACTTAAAGAACATCTTTATTTGTCAAATGCACTAACCCTAACCTTATGTCTTTGAAATGTGGGAGGAAACCAGAGCACATGGAGGAAATCCACATGATCATAAGGAGAATGTACAAATTCCGCACAGACAGCAGAGGAACTGTAATAGCACGATGCTTGCCCCCACAGTAACATGCTGCTCCTCATGTGGGAATGAGAACTCCGAAGCTCCCATTCACATTCCCCTTTACTGCCTCTTTTTCTCGCCCCCTCCTTCTAAAGTCATCACTTAAAACCAGCGTCAGGATAGGGCACACAAATTAAGCAAGTTGCATTTGATTCAATGGTCTGGAGCACACTGCGGAACGAGAATCCTACTTAGTATAACACTTAGAATTCATGCACGTCTTTCAAAAAACTAGTCACGATAAATTCACTTTCACTATTAACTTCTTTCTGGCCCAGATTTAAAATGTGTGAAATACTACTCACATTACACTAAAATTGTGGCTAACTTGCCACACAGAAAGTGTAAGGTGAAAGGCATACATTCATCAATTGCAGGTTGCTAGGAGGTTGTTGGATTTGGGAGGTGGAGAGCAGGGATGACATGCATTCTTGCTACTTTTTGCCTTGTAATAGGGAATAATGAAATGGTTCTGTAGCACTGGACTTCTCCAGGTGCAATGAGATAAAGAGGGACTCTACAGAGCTGGTACCAGTCAAGATAACCTGAAACCAGTTCTAACCAATCCCAATCACAAGTCACCGGCTAAAGTAAACTATCATGAACACATGCCTGGCTACCAGACTAAAAACACAAACTCCAGGATGGGTGTTTGTCATTGCACAAACAAGAAAAATGACGGAACTGCACAGGGCTTATGTAGCACGTCAGGTGCTCAAGCCTGAAGGCTCACGTAACACACAGGCCCCGAGGACTGGCACTGCAAGAGGCTTACCTCACTCTATCTGTACATTGCACAAGTGGAATAGTACTTAATAGTAGTGCGTGGGGCATGGGTTTCATGACTTATTTTACACATTGTTTTTGACTTGGTATTTAGTGCATCTTTGTTTTGCTCATCGCTTATCATACTCTCATGAAATACCCTGCAAGCAACTTGGAAGTATTCCTTATCTCTCAATGATCAGAATCCTTGAAACCTTATCTTTCCCTTCACTGTACTCTGAATAAAATACTTAAGACTATTATGTACACTAATGTGTACAGTGCTGGTCACCACAATACAGAAACGATGCAGTGGCAGTGAACAGAGTGCAGAAGATTTTATCAAGATGTCGCATGGAATGGAGAGCTATATTTACAAAGAACGATTGGATAGGTCCAGGGTTATCCTCACTGTTTTTTTAGAGGTTGACAAAATTATGAGCGATATTGATAGGATAGAAACCCTAAATCTTTTTTTCAGGGCTTACCACTAGACCAGGCAGCTCATTTCATACACTCAGCACTCGGTGTACAAAACCTATCTCTGACACCCCCCTTATACATTCCTTCAATCACCTTAAAATTATGTCCTCTTGTATTAGCCATTGCCACCCTGGGAAAAAGGCACCGTCCACTGTATCTATGCATCTTATCACCTTATACATCTCTGCCTAGTCACCTTTCATCCTCCTTTGCTCCATAGAGAAAAGTCCTAGCTCACTCAACCTTTACTCATAAGAAATGCTCTCTAAACTAGGCAGCATCTTAGTAAATCTCTGAAGCCTCCCTAAAATGTTCACATTCATCCTACAATGAGGAAACCAGAATTGAATACAATACTCCACCAAATGTGGTCGAACCAGAGTTTTATAGAGCTGCAACATTACATTGCATCTCTTGAACTCAATTGCCCAACTAAGGAAGAGCAACCCACCATACACTTTCTGAACTACTACATCACCTTGCGTGCAAATTGAGAGATCTATGGGTGTTCACCCCACTATCCCCACATTCCTCCACACTGCTAAGAATGCTGTCATTATCCTTGTACTCTGACCTGGTTTGAACTTCCAAAGTGCATCACTTCACACAAATCTGCCACCCCTCAGCCCAGCTCAGCATCCTATCAATGACCTACCACAACTTTCTACACTATCCACAACAGCACAGAACTTCGTGTCATCTGCAAACATGATAAGCTATCTTCCGCTTGCTCAACCAAGTCACTTTTAAAAATCTCTATGAGCAGGGGTCTCAAAATAGTCTCCATCTACTATCACCCTCTGCCTTCTGTGGGCAAGTCAATTTTGAATATAGGAGGCCAAGTTGTCCTTGATCCCATGCTTCCCACTTGCTGAATGGGGAACCTTATGAATGCCTTATGAAATTCCATATATATGGCATCTAATGTTGTGTCCTCAATTTGGATTGTCACTTTCTTGAAGAATTCAATCAGGCTGATAAGGCATGACCTATCCCTCACACAGCCATGCCGACTATCCCCAGACTATGCTTCTCCAAATGCTTGTAAATCAGTCTCTAAGAATCTGCTCGGTCCACATCCAACATAAGACTTAATGTAAGAGCTTTGACCAGTGGCCAAACCAGACACTGGAAATTTTGAGAGGAGGGGACTTCACTCAGGTCCACTGCCAAGTTCAAAAGGCAGCAGTGGGTCACTAGAGTGAAAAAGAGCTTTGACCAGTGACTAGTCAGCGATTGGGATTGGTGAGCAAGAGCAAGTTAAAGGAAAGCAGTGGCCATCATCAGAGTGGTCATCCTGAGGCTTTAGCTCTTTGAGGCTTCCATGAAGAGAGGCTTCAGTCAGAGAAAGCAATGGAAAGAAAAGCTCAACTTAAGCTGTGTTTTCTCCATCCCTTCTTTATAACTGCTCAGCTAGGATAGTAGAGATGCCAGGCAGGATAATGGAATGTTCCTTTTGTGGGATGTGGGAAGACAAGAAGACCTCCACTGTCCCTGACTACAACTGCAAGAAGTGTATCCAGCTGCAGCTCCTAACATTTTGCATTAAGGAGCTGGAAATAAATGAACTCTGGATCTTTCGAGAGGCTGCAGGAACCTATAGGAAGGTAATTACACCCAAAGTACAGGATACAGGAAACTAGGTAACAGTCAGGAAGGGAAAAGGGGTTAAAAGCCAGTGCAGAGCACCCTATGGCCATCCCCCTAAACAACAGGTATATCACTTTGGATACTGTCGAGGGGGATGACCTAACAGTGGAAAGTCACAGTGGTCAGGTCTCAAGCACTGAGCCTGCCTCTGTGACTGAGGAGGGAAGGGGGGAGAAGTACGCACGCTGTGGTGATAGGGTATTTATTAGGTAGGGGAATGGACACGAGGTTCTGTAGGCGGGAACGAGATTTCTGGATGGTATGTTGCCTCCTGGGTACCAGGGTCCGGGATATCTCAGATCGATTCCTCAGCATTCTGGAGTGGGAGGGTGAACAGGATGGTCTATGTAGGTACCAATGACATGGGTAGGACGAGTGACTACATTCTGCACAGGGAGTTCAGAGAGTTAGCTATCAAGTTAAAGTATAGGGTTGTGATCTCAGGATTGCTACCTGTGCCATGTTCTAGTGAGGCCAGAACTAGGAAGATTATAGTTTAATATGTGGCTAAGAAATTGGTGTAGGAGGGAGGGCATAAGATTTTTGGATCACTGGGCTCTCTTCCAGGGAAGGTGGGACCTGTGCAAATGGAACAGTTTGCAATGAAATAGAGGGGGACTAACATCCCATCAGGAAGGTTTGTTAATACTGCACGACACGGTGGGGGTTTAAACTAGAGTTGCAGGAGGATGGGAACCAGAGTGCCAGAACAGTTAGTGGAAAGGTTACAGGAAGCAGATGTTGGTAAGACCACAGACAAAGTTAGAAATCAGAAGGTTGAGCATGGTGGGACTGGTGTCCCGAGCTGCATATATTTCAATGCAAAAAGTATCTGAGGAAAGGCAGATAATAGTGCTGAAGATGAGGTAGCTGGTTTACAAATAGAGGCAAACATGAGGAAATCTGCAGATGCTGGAAATTCAAGCAACACACATCAAAGTTGCTGGTGAACACAGCAGGCCAGGCAGCATCTCTAGGAAGAGGTACAGTCGACGTTTTGGGCCGAGACCCTTTGTCAGGACTAACTGGAAGAAGAAACGTCGACTGTACCTCTTCTTAGAGATGCTGCCTGGCCTGCTGCGTTCACCAGCAACTTTGATGTGTGTTACAAACAGAGGCAATGTGTAGTGAGGAGAGCTGCTGATACAGCAAAATTGTGGTGAACAAGATGAGTTGCAATGTAAAAGGTGGAAAAAAATTGAAAAGGGTAAATACAGGACTGAAGATGTTAAATTTGAACACACGCAGTAATGGAATAAGGTCAATAAACTTGTAGCACAGTTGAAGATTGGCAGGTATGATGTAAGTATCACTGAATTAAGGATGAAAGATTATAGCTGGGAGCTTAATGATCAAGGATATACATTATATAGAAAGGACAGGCAGGAAGGCAGAACGGGTAGCACTGCTCTGTTGGTTAAATATGAAATCAAATCATTAGAAAGAGATGATATAGGATCAGAAGATGTTGAATCTTTGTGGATAGAGCTAAGGAACTGCAAGGGTAAACAGACCCTGATGGGAGTTGTATACAGACCCCCAAACAGTAGTAAGGATGTGGTCTGCAAATTACAATGGGAGATAGAAAATGCATGCCAAAAGGGCAATGTTACAATAGTCATGGAGGATGTCAATATGCAGGTAGATTGGGAAAATCAGGTTGGTGCCGGATTCCCAGAGGGGGAATTTCTAGAATGCTTATGAGATGGCTTTTTAGAGCAGCTCATGATTAAGCCTGGTAGGGGATCAGCTATTCCTTTGGGATCAATAAAATGTCTATCTATCTATGCCACACTCCAGTGAGAGTAAGTTTTGGCAGAAGAATGTGTGGCTGAGGTAATGGTACAGGGGCAGGGGTTCAGATTTATGGATCATTGGGATCTTGTCTGGGGAAAGTAAGACATGTGCAAAAAGGAACGGCTACACCTGAACCTTGCGGGCAGGTTTGTTAGAGCTGTTCAGAAGCGTTTAAACTAATTTGCCAGGGGGATGGGAACCAGAGTGATAATGCTGAGGATGAGGTAGTTGGTTTACAAACAGCGGCAGTGTGTAGTGAGACTGCTAGCAAGGACAGGCTGATGGTAGGGCCAATTTGCAGTCAACAGGATAAGCTGCAATGTAAAAGGCAGACACAATCGAAAAGGGTGAATACAGGACTGAAGGTGTAATATTTGAATGCAGTACACAGAATACAGTTGAGGAACTTGTGCACAGTTGCAGGTTGGCATTGTGTGCATCACTGATTCATGGCTGAAAGGTTATAGCTGGGAGCTTAATGTCCAGGACAGGCAGGTAGACAAAGGGAGTGGTGTGGCTTTATTGGTAAAAAATGAAATCAAATAATTAGGAAGAGGTGACATAGGGTCGGAAGGTGTTGATTCACTGTGGATAGAGCTAAGGAACTGCAAAGGTAAAAAGACCCTGATGGGAGTTGTATAGAGACCCCCAAACAGTGGCAAAGGTGTAGTCTACAAATTGCAATGGGAATTAGAAAATGCACGCCATAAGGGCTGTGTTATGATAGTCATGGGGGATTTCAATACGCAGGTAGATTGGGAAAAATCAGTTTGGTGTGGGATCCCACAAGGGTGAATTTCTAGAATGGCTACAAGATGTCATTATAATGCAGCTCATGGTTGAGCCCACTAGCGGATCAGCTATTTTAAGCTGGGTATTATGTAATGAACCGGAATTGATTAGAGAGCTTAAGGTAAAGGAACCCTTAGGGACAAATGATCATAATATGATAGTACTCACTGTAATTTGAGAAAGAGGAGCTAAAGTCAGATATATCAGTACTATAGTGGAGAAAAAGTAATTGGAGAGACATGATAGAGGATCTGGCCAAAACTGATTGGGGGGAAAAAGAAAACATTGGCAGGGATGACAGCAGAGCAGTAACGGCTGGAACTTCTGGGAGCAATTCGAAAGGCACAGGGTACAGGATATGCATGTACCAAAGAGCAAGAAGTATTCTAAAGGAAAGACAACACAACCGTGCTGACAAGAAAAGTTAAGGCCAACATAAAAGCCAAAGAGAGGGCATATAATAGAGCAAACATTAGTGGGAAGTTAGAGGATTGGGAAGCTTTTAAAACCCAACAGAAGGCACTAAAATGTCATAAAGAAGGAATAGCTGGAATATGAAAGTAAGCTAGCCAGTAATATTAAAACGGATCCCAAACATTTCTTCAGATACATAAAGTGTAAAAGACAGGTAAGAGTGGGTATCAGACCACTAGAAAACGATGCTGGAGAGGTAGTAATGGGGGACAAGGAAATGGCCAATGAACCGAATAAGTATTATGCATCATTCTTCACTGTGAAAAACACTAGCAGTATAGTGCAAGTCTAGATGCCAGGAGTTATGAAGTGTGTGAAGTTACCATAACTAGAGAGAAGGTTCTTGGGAAACTGGGAAGACTAAAGGCAGATAAGTCACCTGGACCAGATGATGTACACCCTAGGGTTCTGAAAGGGGTGGCTATAAAGATTGTGGAGGTATTAGTAATGATCTTTCAAGAATCAATTGATTCTGGAATGGTTCCAGAGGACTGGAAAACTGCAACTGTCACTCCACCCTTCAAGAAGGGAGAGAGGCAGAAGAAAGGAAACTATAAGCCAGTTAGTCTGCCCTCAGTAGTTGGAAAGATGTTGTAGTCGATAGTTAAGGATGTGAATTTGGGGTACTTGGAGGCATATGATAAAATAGGCCATAGTCAGATTGACTTCCTTAAGGGAAAATCTTGCCTGACAAATTTGTTAGGAATCTTTGAAGAAATTACAAACAGGATAAACAAAGGAGAATCGGTGGATGTTGTGTACTTGGATTTTTAGAAGGCCTTTGACAAAGTGCCACGCATGAGACTGCTTAACAAGTGAAGAGCCTCTGGCATTACAGGAAAAATACGAGCTTGGATAAAGCATTGGCTGACTGGCAGGAGGCAAATAGTAGGAATAAAGGGGACATTTCTAGATGGCTGCTGATGACTAGCGGTGTTCCACAGGTGACTGTGTTGGGACCACTTCACTTTATGTTATATGTCAATGACTTGGATGGTGGAATTAGTGGCTTTTTTGTCAAGTTTGTGGACGATATGAAGACAGATGGAGGGGTAGGTAGTTTTGAGGAGGTAGAGAGGCTACAGACGGACTTAGATTAGGAAAATGGGCAAAGAAGTGGCAGCTGGTATACAGAATGAAGTGTATGGTCATGCACTTTGAGAGAAGAAATAAAGGGTCGATTATTTTCTAATTGGAGAGAAAGTTCAAAAGCCTGAGAGGGAAAGGGACTTCGGAGTCCTCATGCAGGATTCTTGAAAGGTTAATTAACAGGTTGAGTCAGTTGTGAGGAAGACAAATGCGATGTTATCATACATTTCGAGAAGATTAGAATATAAAAACAGGAGTGTAATGTTTACAAGGATGTAATAAAGCGAAGAGGATTTGTAAAGCACTAGTGAGGCCTCACTTGGAGTACTGAGAGCAATTTTGGGCCCCTTATCTTAGAAAAGATGTGCTGACATTGGAGAGGGTTCAAACGAGGTTCACAAAAATGATTCCAGGAATGAAGTCCTGTCATATGAGGAGCATTTGATGGCTCTGGGCCACTACTCACTGGAATTCAGAAGAATGAAGGGTCGCCTCATTGAACCCAATTGAATGTTGAAAAGCCTCAAAGTGGATGTAGAGAGGATGTTTCCCATGGTGGGGGAGTCTCTGTCCAGAAGAGGCATCCTCTTAGGATAGAGATGAAGAGGAATTTCTTTAGTCAGAGAATGGTGAATGTGTGGAATTCATTGCCACAGGTGGCTGTATAGGCCAAGTCATTTGGTATATTTAAGGCAAAGGTTGATACTTTTCTTGATTGGTCAGGGTATGAAGAGATACAGGGAGATGGCAGGAGATTGGGGCTGAAAGGGAAAATAGATCAGCAATGATGAAGTGGCAGAGCAGACTTGATGAGCCAACTAGCCTAATTCTGCTCCTATATCTTATGGATTTGGTTTTCAATTAAAATTCCAGTGCTCATTTTAGTTTCTCTCAATAGCTCTCCTCTTCTCTACCTATTGAAATGCTCCTTAAAAGATGTCCTTTCCAAGCTTTTGGTCATCTTCTACAACATCCTTTTTTGTGCTTTCATGTCAAGCTTTAGGTTGATAAAGTTGCATGAAGCATTTTGAGCCACATGCTATGATAAAGGCAATATTAATTCATGCTGAATAAAAATTAAAATTGTAGGTCCTGGAAATTTCAAAATCAGAGTATGCTGGAAATGCTCAGGAGTCAGAAGTGAAAAAAGTCAAAAGGCCTTTCTGATTTGAGACTTTTGTTTCAAAGCAGGTGCTTCAAACTGAGTTAAGCCAGAAGAATAGCCATGGAAAATCTGTGCAGTGTTGAACTGGGTCCTTATTGTCTCAATACCATCCTAACCCTGCAGTGATGAGCAGCCCAACCACTCAGAGACTGTCACTAAATACGGTCCATAAACAGGGAAACTACAACTTTCATGAAACACAGGAGAATCTTCAGAGTGGGAAAGTGAAGGCTGTAAAATTTTCATTGACATCCTCCAATCATGTTGGCATTGTGCAATAACTAGCATGAGCCCCAAAGTATTTCGTCTGACAGCACTATCAGGGACACATGATCTTTATTACCTGTGTCATCACTTAAAAAATAGTATATAATGAATGGTAAACTTGTAAGCAATAATTTATCAGCGTACCAGAGAATGCTTTGAAACGAAAATAAGCGGCTCTTACTGATCCCAACAACGACAGCTTAATGGAGTAAGATACTTGTCCAAAAGTGAGGAAGGCATGTGAAATTTCTCCTTTGGCATGGAGAAATTCTCAGACAGAATGGAACTACAAAACTCTTGCAAGGTAATGTTACCTGTTACAAAATAGGAGTCAGGATTAGGTGATAAGATGATTTAGTCAATGGGTTAAATGACTGAGACCAAAGCAATTGCATACAGTGCCCTGACAGGAATATTATTATTATAAGTATGGTGAAGTAGGTTAATTCAATGTTTTTCTTAATTTCTGGTTTTTCGCCTCGATCGTCTTCAAACAATTCCTGAATATACTCAGTCCATCTGTTAATAATCTCAGTACCGTCCTTTGCTTTCAAACATCCACCTGAAGAACAGAGGAGCTTTTTACCAGTGATATTCTTGATTTTTGGACTGAGTATATTCAGGAATTGTTTGAAGACGATCGAGGCGAAAAACCAGAAATTAAGAAAAACATTGAAGGTCCAAGTATTTTAAAATCTGAAGTTCGTAATGTAATAAATAAGATGAAGAAAGGAAAGGCAGCAGGTTCTGATGAATTAGTAATAGAACAAATTATTGTCCTGAAGATTATGGAATTGGAAAATTTACTGATTTAATCAATGACATTTATGAGACTGAAATAATACCAGAAGAGATGAAAAAAAGCAGTATTTACCACTCTCCCTAAGAAAGCTGGAACAATAGAATGTGAATTTCATAGGACCATAAGTTTAATGAGTCATATAACCAAGATACTTCTAAGAATTTTGATGACAAGAGGTAAAAGTAAGATACAAGCTGAAATAGGCAAAAAGAAAGTGGTTTTGTGAAGGACAAAGGTACAAGAAACACAATACTGATGTTAAGGATACTATCAGAATGAGCTATTCAAGTGCAAAAAGATTTCTGTTTGTTTTATCGACTACACAAAAGCATTTAATAAAGTGAAGCACAATAAGTTATTTGAAATATTACAGAAAATTCTAGACCTAGATTCGAAAGACCTCCGTCTAATCAGAGATCTGTACTGGGAACAAACTGCCACTGTAAGAACAGATGGAGAAGTGAGACAGTTTACGAAAATCAAGAGAGACATTAGACAAGGGTGTGTTTTCTCCCCTTATTTATTTAATGCGTACAGAGAAACAATATCACAAAAAATAAGAGACATTTTGGGAATCAAAGTTGGCGGTGAAAACATCAATAATTTCAGATATGCAGATGACACTGCGTTAATTGCAAGTACGGAGGAAGAACTACACAACTTAATTGATATAATTGTTGAAGAAAGTGCAAAAATGGGTCTATCTATCAATTGCAAAAAGACAGAATGTGTGGTGATATCCAAAAAGAAGGAGAATCCTATCTGCAGGCTGAGAATAAATGGGGAAGACATAAAACAAGTACAGAACTTTTGCTACTTAGGAAGCTGGGTGACATCAGATGGCAGGTGTGACTTGGACATCAAAAGAAGAATAGGGATGGCAAAAGACACCTTTACGAGAATGAAGAGTATACCGACCAATACTAAACTAGGCATGACAACCCGCCTCAGAGTACTGAAATGTTACGTTTATCCAGTTATGTTATATGGCTCAGAATGTTGGACAATATCTAGCAACATGAGGAAACAAATTGTAGCAGCAGAGATGTGGTTTTTGAGGAGGATACAAAGAATATCATGGACGAAATGAATATCTAATGAGGATGTCATGAACAGAGCAAACACAAAAAAAGAACTAATGTTTGAGATCATGAAAAGGCAACGTAACTTCATTGGACATGTGATTAGGAAAGACGAGTTAGAATGCACAGTAATTATGGGAAAGATTGAAGGGAAGAAAGCAAGAGGACGACAAAGACAAATGATGATGGAGACAGCAGCCAGAGAATTGGAAATGAATACCAATGAATTGATCCACTTGACCTGAAACAGGAGTGTGTGGGCCAAGGCAGTCAAAGCTCAAACTGGGCATGGCACCCGATGATGATGATGATGATGAAGTAGGTTATCAGCTCATTTGAAAATGATAGAAAAATAGATAATGGCAAGATTCTGTATACAGTTGTGTATTCTGCATTCTGTTATTGTTATTGCCTTTGTATTACTTCAATGTACTTATGTTTGGAATGATATGTCTGAATGGTAAGCAAATTGAAGTCTTCCACTACATCTGAGTGATGTGACAATAATAAAACAATTTTAATGTAATATTCAACTGGATTGCCCAGCACCACTGAAAAAGAGCCGATGCCACAAGTAAAAAATTTAGTAATGCACTGAACATGTCACAATTGTATTCAGCACTCAGTAAGAATCAATGAAAGAGAGTTGATATTTTGTTTAGTTCAAATTTATGTTATTATTTTCTTTAATCTGATTTTCCTGGAGATTAGCAAAATGTGGAGGTCTAAAACTATACTTAAAATTCAGGGAAAATTATGAAATCTAGCTCTGCAGTTTACTAAAATAACTAAGACAAAAGAAGAATGGCTTCTCAGAATTTAAAATCCAAGTAAATCAGCTGGGATTAACACAACAAGGCTCTGGAGCACTAAATAACTGTTAAAACAAAGTGTCAGTGAAGGAAATGTAATCAAAAATCAAATTATATGTTATCAGCACATCAGAAGTACTCAAAAGTTTCATGCGTGTGCTCAAAAGCTCCTTGTGTGTACTTCTACTCACTTTATACTACCAGTAATATGGGGGTGCATTCAATTGCAGAGGCTTCTATGTGGGGTCATTGTCCTTTTCAAATGTATTTTTTTTTAATGATTGCAAGATCCTGTTGGATATTAAGAATTTAAAGTACTGCAGGTCTGCCCCATCAGCGAGTGGCTCATCAGCAGAGAAACTGAAGGAGCTGGACTTGGTGTATATTGTGCTACTGCCTGCACTCGAGAGGCATCGGAGCATGAAGGTGGTGTAAAGTCTAACAGCCAGTGATTGCCTTAGTCGCTTTTCTTGTGATCGCAAGAATCTGCTGGACAATCTTAATGTGGAATGCTGCAGGTCCAATTCACTGATTTACTGGCAGACAGCAGAGGAGCTGCATGGCCTCGGTCACAGTGAGGACTAGGCCCAGAGCCACGGTGTCGCCTGCTTACAGCTACCCAGGAGAGAGGCATCAGAGTTGGTGCACTTCACAGGAGGTGGTGTGGCACGGTGTCCGTGCTGCCCCCAATGTTCGTTCAGCAGAAGGTAAGCCACATTGTGTTTGACTGCAGATTTCTGCAACATCCATGGACTCAGGGTTCCGGATCTATTTTTTTTTGTAACTGTACTTTACTGATATCTTGCGATATATGCCTTATGCTATGTGTGAATGTTTGTACTGTAATTTGCACCTTGGCCTCAGTGTAATGATGTTTCATTTGGCTGAATTCATGGATATTCATGTATACTTGAATGATAATTAAACTTGAGTTTGAATTTATGGCAGTGAGGCTAAGCACAGCTCCAATGCCATATTTAAGTTTACTGACAACAACACTGTTGTTGGCTGAATCAAAAATGATGATGAATCAGCAAGTGGGAGGGAGAATGAAAACCTGGCCAAGTGATGCCACAACAACAACCTCTCACTCAATATCAGCCGAACCAAGGAGCTGATTATTGACTTCAGGAGGAGGAAACTGCAGGTCCATGAGCCAAAGGTCCTCACTGGGGAATCAGAGGTGGAGAGAGTCAGCAACTTTAATTTCTTCAGTGTTATCATTTTCAGAGGATCGGTGCTGGGCTCAGCATACAAGTGCAGTTATGAAGAAACCACAGCAGTGCCTCTACTTCCTTAGAAGTTTGCTTAGCTGTGGCATGATGTCTAAAACTTCTATAGATGTGTGGTGGAGGGTATATTGACTGGTTGCATTACAGTCTGGCGTGAAAACACCAATGCCCTTGAACAAAAAATCCTACAAAAACTATTGGATACAGCCCAGTCCATCACGGGTAAAGCCCTCCCCACCTTGAGCACATCTACGTGGAGCGTTGTCACAAGAAAGCAGCATCCATCATCAAGGACCCACACCACCCAGGCTATGCTCTCTTCTCACTGCTGCCATCAGGAAGGAGGCACAGGAGCCCCAGGACCCTCACCAACAGATTCAGGAACAGTTATTAACCCTCAACCATCAGGCTCTTGAACCAGTGGGGATAACTTCACTTGCCCCATCACTGAATTGTTCCCACAATCTTTGGACTCATTTTGAAGGACTCTTCATGTTATGTTCTTGATATTTATTGCTTATTTATTATTATTCTTTTTTTTTGTTTTGTATTTGCAGCTTGTTTTCTTTTGTACACTTAGTTGTTTGTCCGTCTTGTTGGGTGCAATCTTTCATTGACTCTATTGTGTTTCTTGGAGTTACTGAGTATGTCTGCAAGCAAACAAATTTCAGAGATGTAGATGGTGACAGATACTGTATGCACTTTGATAATGAACTTACTCTGAATTTGAGTTGAGTTGTGCCTATAAGTTGTCATGAATGACCTCAACTGATGCATTGATGCTTGTTGCTGCTTGCATGGAGGGGTGGGGTGAGTGCAGCTATGTTTCTCTGTCATTTATACTTTTGGGGTTCTTCTGTTCTTTATGGATGTCTGCTAAGACAAGTATTTCAGGTTGTACACTGTATACATTCTCTGATTAAAGAGAAACTGAACCATTTTGAATGATTAACTTCCCTAATATTGATTGGCAAAAGATTTAGTTGGGACATAATTTGTTAGGTACTTCCAGAAAGGATTCCTGATACAAGAGAAGGAGACTTTGGCTCAAATGGCTTTGAGGAGAACAAGCAATGTCTAACGATGCTGTGTCATTTAGACCATAAGACATAGGAGCAGAATTAGGCCATTCAGCCCATCAAGTCTGCTTCACCATTCCATCATAGCTCATCCCAGATCCCATTCAACCCCATACACCAACCTTCTCCCCATAACCTTTGAAGCCATGACCAATGAAGGTAAATCAGGAAGAGTGATAGTAATAGGAGACTAGATAGGGGAACAGACAGGAAATTCTGTGGCTGTGAAAGAGACTTCCAGATGTTGTGTTCCATCCCAGGTGCCAGGGTCCAAAGTGTCTCAGAGCAGCTGCAGAATATTCACAAAGGGGAGGGTAAACAGCCAGATATCATATAACAATTACAGCACAGAAACAGGCCATCTCGGCCCTTCTAGTCCGTGCCAAACTCTTACTCTCAACTAGTCCCACTGACCTGCACTCAGTCTATAACCCTCCATTCCTTTCCTGTCCATATATCTATCCAATTTAACTTTAAATGACAACATCAAACCTGCCTCAACCACTTCTGCTGGAAGCTCATTCCACACAGCTACCACTCTCTGAATAAAGTTGTTCCGCCTCATGTTACCCCTAAACTTTTGTCCTTTAACTCTCAACTAATATCCTCTTGTTTGAATCTCCCCCACTCTCAATGGAAAGAGCCTATCCACGTCAACTCTATCTATCCCCCTCATAATTTTAAACACCTCTATCAAGTCCCCCCCTCAACCTTTTACGCTCCAAAGAATAAAGACCTGACTTGTTCAACCTTTCTCTGTAACTTAGGTGCTGAAACCCAGGTAACATTCTAGTAAATCTTCTCTGTAGTCTCTCTAATTTGTTGACATTCTTCCTAAAATTCGGTGACCAAAACTGTACACAATACTCCAAATCTGGCCTCACCAATGCCTTGTACAATTTCAACATTACATCCCAACTCCTATACTCAATGCTCTGATTTATAAAGGCCAGCATACCAAAAGCTTTCTTCACCACCCTACCCACATGAGATTCCACCTTCAGGGAACTATGCACCATTATTCCTAGATCCCTCTGTTCTACCATTTACCATGTATGTCCTATTTTGATTAGTCCTACCAAAATGTAGCACCTCACATTTATCAGCATTAAACTCCATCTGCCATCTTTCAGCCCACTCTTCTAACTGGCCTAAATCTCCCTGCAAGCTTTGAAAACCTACTTCATTATCCACATCTCCACCTATCTTAGTATCATCTGCATACTTACTCATCCAATTTACCACCCCATCATCCAGATCACTAATGTATATGACAAATAACATTGGACCCAGTACAGATCCCTGAGGCACACCACTAGTCACCGGCCTCCAATCTGACAAACACTTATCTACCACTACTCTCTGGCGTCTCCCATCCAGCCACTGCTGAATTTATTTTACTACGTCAATATTAATACCTAACAATTGAACCTTCCTAACCAACCTTCCATGTGGGACCTTGTCAAAGGCCTTACTGAAGTCCATATAGACAACATCCACCGCCTTACCCCCGTCAACTTTCCTAGTAACCTCTTCAAAAAATTCAGTGAGGTTTGTCAAACATGACCTTCCACATACAAATCCATGTTGACTGCTCCTAATCAGACCCTGTCTATCCAGATAATTATATATACCATCTCTAAGAATACTTTCCATGAATTTACCCACCACTGATGGGCAATGCTAGGTCATGGTGCACATTGGCACCAGTGACACAGGTAGAAATGAGGAAGAGGTCCTGTGTGGTCCTGTGTGGTGAGTATAGGGAGTTAGGAAAGAGGCTGAAGAGCAGGAAGTCCAAGTAGTAATCTCTGGCAAGAATAGGATAATAGTACAGATAAATGAGAGGCCGAGGAACTGTTACAGGGGACAGCGTTTCAGGTTCTTGGATCACTGGAACCTCTTCTAAGGCAGGGGTGAACTTTACAAGAAGGACAAACTACATGTAAACTGGAAGGGAACCAATATCCTGGCTGGGAGATTTGTTACTGCCACTGGGGAAGGCTTAAAGTAGTTTGACAGGAACAGGAACCAGAGCACGAGGTCAGAAAGTGGAGGGATGGTGAGGAACATAGATGTCAGGGCCAGTAAAAACAGACATGAGCAAAGTAATAAATATGATGGGGTGGATAGTTTGAAGTGTGTATATTTCAATGCTAGGAGTAAGTAAGTAAATAGTTAATTGTGGTTCCTCCTTGGTACATGCCAAAATAAGAGAGAAGTTCAAAGACAAAATGGTGTCAGTATGGGACGTTGTGACAGTCTAGAGATGGGAGATTAGATCTTTTGTCAGATCTGTTGTCTCTGTTTTCCTAAATGATGTGTCTGACTTGTAGATTATAAGTGATGCAGAAGTGCAACAGGTACAACCAATGGATGAGAAAAATACTAGACTCAGGGGTTTTGAAGGGTATAAACGGAGGCCCTTTCTTTGTGCAAGGGGAAGAGACTGGTGCTAGTGCAAAGGAGATAGGGATAAGTACATCGAGAAGATTAGAGCATGTTGAGTCAGAGTTAGAGAGAGAAAACAGGCTGCATCTAAGATTGTAGCTCCCCTCCAACATTGCAGAGATCGGCCTGCTTAGTGGATGATAAGTATTATTTTGACTTCTCTACCACTACTACTGTAGACTTTTAGTGCAATAGCTGATTTTGGGCAAGTCCACATCTAATATGTGGAGGGTGTTTAAAGATCAACCACACACAGTACAGGAGAGGTATGTTCCAATCAGAATGAAGGATAAGGATGGCAGGGTAAGACAACCTAGGATGTCAGAGGTGATGAAGTTAGTTCAGAAAAAGGTAAAGTACAAGGGTGCTAGAAAGTCTGTGAATCCTTAGAATTTTCTCTATTTCTGCATAAATGTGAGTTAAAATGTATTCAGATCTTCATGCAAGTCCTAAAACTAGATAAAGAGAACCCAATTAAATAAATAACACAAAAACATCATACCTGTTCATTTATTTATTGAGAAAAATGATCCAATATTACATGTATTTGTTGGGAAAAGTTTGTGAACCTCTGGGGTAATGCCTTCTAAAAAGCTATTTATAGTCAGGGGTTCCAATCAATGAGATGAGATCGGAGGTGTAGTTTGTAGAGCTGCCCTGTCTCCAAAAATGTCACACGAAGTCGGGTTACTGACAGAACCTGCTTTCTCAAGGAAGTTCTGTTTATGTGCACCATGCCTCGATCAAAACAACTTTCAGAGGAGCTTAGAAGAATTGCAGAGATGCATGAAGCTGGAAAAGGCTACAAAAGCATTTCTAAAGACCTGAGTGTTCATCAGTCCACAGTAAGAGAAATTGTCTACAAATTGAGGAAACACAAAACTCTTGTTACTCTCCCTAGGAGTGGGCATTCTGCAAAGTTCACACCAAGAGCACAATATGCAATGCTAAATGAGGTGAAAAAGAACCCAAGGGTAACAGCAAAAGACCTGCAGAAATCTCTAGAACTTGCTGAAGTCCCTGTTTATGTGTCCACTACAAGAAAAACACTGAACAAGAATGATGTTTATGGTAGGACATCACAGAGGAAACAACTGGTCAAAATTTTTTTTTAAATTGCTGTATGCCTCAAGTTTGCAAAAGACCATCTGGATGTTCTACAATGCTTCTGGGATAGTGCTCTGTGGACAGATGAGACAAAAGTTGAAGCTTTTGGCAGAAGTGCACACTGCTATGTTTGGAGAAAGAAGGGCACTGCACACCAACACTAAGACCTCATCTCAACAGTGAAGCATGGTGGAAGGAGCATCATGGTTTGGGGGCGCTTTGCGGCCTCAAGGCCTGGACAGCTTGCAATCGTTGGAGGGAACAATGAATTCACAATTTTATCAGGACATGTTACAGGAGAATGTCAGGGTAGCAGTCCATCACCTGAAGCTTAATAGAAGTTGGATAATGCAGCAAGATAATGATCCGAAAGCCAAGAGTGAATCAATGGTTTAAAAAGAAGAAAATTGGTGTTTTGGAATGGTGAGTCAAAGTCCTGACCTTAATGCCACAGAAATATTGTGGAAAGACCTGAAGCAAGCAGTTAATTCAAGAAAACCCACCAACATCCCAGAGTTGAAGCAGTTTTATAAGGAAAAATGGCCTTAAATTCCTCCAAGCCAATATGCAGAACTGATCAACGCTACTTGAAATGTTTGGTTGAAGCTATTGCTGTACAAGAGGTCGCAACAGTTATTGAAACCAAAAGTTCACATACTTTTTCCAACAAATACATGTAATATTGGATCACTTTTCTCAATAAATAAATGAAAAATATGTTTTTTTGTGTTATGTATTTAATTGGGTTCTCTTTATCTAGTTTTAGGACTTGTGTGAAGATCTGATCACATTTTAGGTCAAATTAATGCAGAAATAGAGAAAATCCTAAAGGGTTCACAAACTTTCTAGCACCACTGTATGTAAAGCTTAGGACGGAGAATCAAACAGAGCTCTTGAGAATTATAAAGAAACCAGAAAGAACTCAGGAAGGGAATTAGGAAAGCCAGGCGGGCCATAGAAATTCATTTGCAACTAGGAATAAAGAGAAATCCTAAGACATTTTATAGATACGTGAAGAGCAAGAAGGTAACTAGGGAGAGGGGAGGACCACTCAGGGATAAAAAGGGAGACATTTGTTTGCATTTGCAGGATGTGGGTAAGGTTCGTAATGAGAATATTACATTGGTAAGGAGAGGGCTGTGAAAGTTAGCGAGATTAGTCCTGAGTGAATTAATACACTAGAGCATTTCGAGGTAAAGGAAGAGATAGTGTTGGGTCTCTTAAAGAGCATTAAAGTGAGTAAGTCCCAGGGCTTGATGGGATATACTCCAGGTTATTGAGAGAGTCAAGAGAAGAGATTGCTGGAGCCTTGACCAATATCTTCATGTCTTCCCTAGCAATAGTCAAGGTCCCGGAGGACTGGTGAAAAGCTCATGTTCTTCCATTCTTCAAGATGGGAATCAGAAATAATCTTGGAAACTACAGACCAGGGAGCCTCACAGCAGTGTTAGGAAAACTACAGAAGCAAATACAGGAGAAAGTTCTTAAGGATAGGATTAATGAGCATTTGGAAAATGATGGCCTAATTAGGGAGAGCCAAGATGGCTTTGTGCAGGGCAAGTCGTGTATTACTAACATGAGTTTTTGGCAAGAGTGACCGATGAAGGTAGAGCTGTGGTTGTTGTCTACATGGATTTTTGTAAGGCATCTGAGAACGTCCCTCATGGGATACTTATACAGATGGTTAAGATGCATGAGATTCAGAGTGAAGTGGCCATTTGGATTCGGAACTGGCTTGCCCATCAAGACAGAGGGTAGTTGTCGAAGGGACTTACTCTAGCTGGAGGTCTGTATTTAGTGACGTTCTACATGGATCTGTACCAGAAGCACTGCTGTATGATGCACGTAAATGATCTGGATGAAAATGTAAATGGATGGGTTAGTACACTGTGGATAGCGTAGACGATTGACAAAAATACGGCAGGATATAGATTAGTTGCAGATACGGGCGGAGAAATAGCAGATGGAGTTTAACCTGGCCAAATGTCAAGTTTTACACCTTGGCAGGTCAAATGTAAAGAGTCAGTGCATTCAGGGCAAGACCCTTAGCAGCATTGATGAGCAGAGGGATTTTGGGGTCAAAGTTCATAACTCCCTGAAAGCACCTCCATCAGTGGACAAGGTAGCTAAGACGACATATGGCATGTTTGCCTTTATTAGTGAAGACATTGAGTTCAAAAGTCAAGAAATTATGTTGCAGTTTTCTAAAGCTCATATTAGGCCACATCTGGAGTATTTAAATCAGTTCTGGTTGCCTTATTATAGAAAGGATGTTGAGGCTTTGAAGAGGGTGAGTAATATGTTTATCAAGATGCTGCTGGATTAGAAGGCATGAGAGGCTAGACAAGTGTGTTCTTTCTCTTGCATGGCGGAGGCTGAGAGGAGATCTCATAGCGGTTTATCAGATTAGGAGGCACAGAAAGAGAAGACAGGCAGTATCTTTTATTCCCCCCAGGGTGTCTAGTAACAGAGAGCATGCATTTAAGGTGAGAGGGGACAATTTCAAAAGAGATGTGAGGGTCAGTTTTTAAAAATATATACAGAGTGCTGGGTGCCTGGAATGCGCTGCCTGAGGTGGTGGCAGAGGCAGATACAGCAGGGATTCTTAAGAGAAGTTAGACAGGCACATGATAGAAATGGAAGGATACCAACATTGTGTAGGCAAAAGGTATTAGTTTAGTTGGCTATTTGATTACTAATTTAATTGGTTCAGCATAACACTGTGGGCTGAAGGGCCTGTTCCTGTGTTGTACTGTTCTGTGTTCTAATGTGTACAGGCCATAATGGATCTAGTACTAGGTGGTGAACCTGATTAGGTGACAAATCTCTTGCTGGACAAGCATTCTGGAGATTGGGACCATAACTGCCTGACCCTCAGCATTGCCACAGAAAACAATAGCAGCAGAATGCATGAGAAGGTATTTAATTGGGGGTGATTACAACGGTATTAGGTAGGGACTTGAGAGTGTAAAATGGAAATAGATGTTTTCTTCAATAAACTAGCTTGTAAAGCTCTGGACACTGATTTTTAAATTGTGAGAACTAAGATTTGTCAAGGAACGTCCTAACATAGTTGTACTTACAAACTAAAAGCTAGCTTCCTTCATTAATCTCCAACTAATTCAACTTGATGCACATGATACAGGAGGTGGGTGAGACAACGAGCTATTACAAATAACATGGGGACAGACGACAACCTAGTGGTAGTCCTTAACACCTCAGCTCCACAATAAACCACACTTGCAGCCAAGCTTTTACAACCTCACAATGTGGAAGAATGGCAGCTACATTTTGCTTACAAAAGCAGTACAAATCCAAGCTCGCAAATTATTTCACAATTAGCCCACTTACAACCAGTATCATAATGGAAGATGTCATCAACAGATTCCATTTTATTCATCTCACATACATCAGAGTGTCAGTTTGTCAGATTGCCTGCATTCGATCAACTGAGGCACCAGGAGCTCTGGTTAAACTGAAGTCAATAGGCATCAAAGAGAAAGGACTCGTGGCTGAAGTTATACACGGCACAACAGATGGTTGCGGCTGGGTGACAGGAAGTGGCCACAACCAACATGAAAGGGTTTACGGACAATGACACAGCCAGATGAAATGATCCTGCAAGATGAATCCACCTCTATCATCAGAGAAGTCATGCAGCTAAGACAGACAGACAGACTAGCCAGCATAGCACTAGAAGACAGAAATCTGCCACACAGAGCAGCAGCTGTAGGCAACTAATGTTTACCCCAGGATTTTCTGAGAAGCAAGCGGGGACTGCATCTGAGCTAGGTTGGAGGCTTTGCACAGAACAGTTGCTAGGACTGGCATTGAAGGCAACTGTGAATGCCTTGAAGAGGGCAAACAGTGGCAGTATTGAGTGACAAGTAGATTACATGAGTGAAGTAGATATGGGGAAAGCAAAGGTAGGCGTGGGCAAGACACGTGAGAGTGTTATGGAAGAGAAGGTGGCAGGGTAGAAATGGGAAATGTGCCCAGATGAGGGAAGGTAGAAGGTTGTCCAGCATCAGAGGGTGAAGAGAATAAGGATAAAATAGGAGTTATAAGTAAAGAGGTTAGAAAGCACAGGGCACTGTAAAAGAAGAGATTTATGGATAGGAACAGTCATGGGGAGGAAGGATGAATGCAGGTAAGTCATGGTCAAAGGCACATCTGCCGGTGAGTGCACATATTGACAGGTGCCAATGTACGCATCTCACTTTTGTGCAGTTCTCTTGTTAGCCCACACTACCATCAGTCTACTCAGCTCACTGCACTCACATTCTCCCTTGAGCTACACTCCAGCTGACCTCTCCTACCGGATTCATATCCATTAGTCAAGCTCACCATCACCTGCTTTAACCAAAATCTGTTCTCCAGTACTATGCAAAATTTTAGACAAACACTATAGGTAAGATGCCTAGTACTTTTGTGCAGTACTGTATTTGTCAAGGTGAACGGAGAGTGAGTTTGAAAATCTGGGTAGCACAGGTACAGACACATCTAGCCCTGAGACACCAGTCAAGGTCATTTGTCTCCAAACAATTGGTTTATTAATCACTACAGAATGTCACTCTGGAGCTTTCCACTCCCTCCCCCTTGCCCCAACCATAATACCCCTCTCCTTGACCACTTCCCATTCTCAGTTGACAATTAAGACCCATATCAGAATCAGCTTTATAATCACTGGCATGTATTGTAAAATTTGGTAACTTAACAGCAGCAGTACAACACAGTACATGATAATATAGAAAGAAATAAATTACTCAACTACAGTATGTATATGTATATCAAATAGTTAAGTTAAGATAGTGTAAAATAGAAATAATATAAAAAGTGAGATAGTGTTCACAGTTTCAGTGTTAATTTAGGAATCAGGTGGCAAAGGGGCAGAAGGGCTCCTGAATTGCTGAGTGTGTGCCTTCATGCTTTCAGGCTTTTATACCTTCTTCCTGTCATTAACAATGAGAAGAGGGCATGTCCTGGGTGATGGAGGTCCTTATTAATAGATGCAGCCTTTCTGAGGCACCAATCCTTGAAGATGTCTTGCATACTGCAGAGGCTAGTACCCAAGATGGAGCAGAATAATTTTACAACTTTCTGTAGCCCGACCCTCCAAGCAGACCATTGCCTTTGTCAGAGCTGGGGAGCAGCCAATACCTGCCTAAAGAACATCTGCAGGGGACTGGCAGCTGTTGGTGGACCTCGAAGGGCAGCTGAAGTTCCCCAACCATATCGCAGCCACTACCCTGCAACCAGACATTGTCCTAGTGTCTGAATCTACTAAGCAAGTGGTGCTGCTGGAGCTGACAGTCCCACCATGGGAAGATAGCTTGGAAGAGGCCTTTGAAGGGAAGCCCTCCAAGTACGCAGGACTGGTCAGCAACTGTCAGCAGGCTGGATGGAGAGTGAAGTGTCACCCAGTGGAGGTTGGTTGTAGGGGATTTGAAGCCCGTTCCTTCAGCAATTTGGGCATCAAGGGAGAGAGGAAGAGGACAGCCATCCACAGTACCACCGATGTGGCAGAGAGGGCCTCAAGATGGCTGTGGCTCAAAAGAGGGGAGCCATGGAGTCATAAGTAGCTAGCCATCTGGACACAAGCTGGGGTCTGATCAGCCCTGGCTGGGTCACCTGGAGGAGGTTGTATGATGTTGAAAGACCCAAAACACCTGATGATTCCAGGAACATCACTGAAGATGCATCCAGAAGCATCAGCAGATGTATGTACACAGCTTCTTTTAATCACTCACATACGTCATGAAATTTGTTTGTTTTTTTTGCAGCAGCAGTACAATATCAATGTATAGAATGACTACAGAGCCATGCAAAAACCTTAGGCACCCTAGAGAGATATATAGATAAGTTTTCTTTGGTGAAGCAGTAAGAATCACAGATTTTATCCCTGGCCTCAAACAGTCATTGGGCACTGTGCTAGACTGGACAACATTAATTAGGATGTATTAAACCTGGTCAACCCAAGGTGAATTTTTAACCCCATACACTCTCCATCAGAAAGCACTGTCTGCTTACATTTCCATAAAATCATGCTCATACACTTTTGCCTCTACTCATCAATTGCAGTGAAGCTTGTTCATACCTTTTATCATCACCAAACTTGGCAATATTCTTCCTACTACTCTCTCCTCCATCAATTTCAACTCATCCAAAAGAGTGAAGAAGCTGCCAGTCACGCCAACATTTACCATCCATCCCAACTAGGCTTCTGTTTATTTGGCCATTTCAGGTAGGAGGTAGGAGGTTGGAAAGATTTCTTTGTCACAAGGTCATTAATGAAATGTGTGGGTTGGCAAAGAATAATTCCGAACTGGCAAGGTCATAATTACTGAGAAAACTTTGATTTGGAAAGACAGAATTTAATAACAACTTTCAAGCAAAATCAGGCAATAATATTTTAACTTCCATCACTTTAAACCATAAAGCTACCACTGTCATAAAAACCTAAATGGCTCCCTTGCATCCTGTAATGATGAGAATCTGCTGTCTTTGCTTGGCCAATGTTACTAAAAGCCACAGCAGAATGACAGATACTTTTCTTAAATGTTCCATCAAGCCAGTGAAGGGCCACCAGGAATTGTATTTAAAGTCAATGGTCCCACTAAAATTCACAGGCTAGAAATAAATTATAGATGCAAACACTTAATATCAAGCATTTATTACACATCTGTTAGAATTCACCCTTTTTGGAACCATATCTTTGAAAAGTGTACAATAGAGATTTACTAGAAAAATGTCCCAACTAAGGGTCTCTGGTTATGTGGAGAACCAGTAATTGTTGCTCTAAGCAGAGAGAACTTTATGAGATTTGATGAAGGGGTTCTGAAGCAAAATACTGCATCTGGAAATCTGAAACAATGAAGTAAATGCTGGTAAAACTGAGGAGATCACACTACATTTCTGGAAAAGAGATCTAAGTGAATTTTCTGGTTGATGATTTTATTCCACAAAGTCAAAAGCATGATGAGGCCTTTTTAAGATAATGAGAAATAATTTCCACTGGCTGTACCACTGATAATGAATAGACACAGACTTAATGCAAAAATTTAGAAGGGAGCATTCTAGTTAAGCATCAAGTTGTCATGATTTTGAAAGAAAGGAATTAGGTAAATTGTTGAAGGCACAATTAAAGAACTATGGTGATGAAACAGTTCAGTGGGACGTGCAGAGAGCTAACAGATTTTCTGAACCCATCAGTTTGCCCCTGTGCTTTACTATTCTAAGAATCTAATCCACATGATTAGCTAGGATGTATTTGTCTTGCCAGAGTTGCTATTTGCTGTTTTCAAATGCTCAGCCTTGCCATTTAACAAATATTAAGCAGTTTGAAGGGTTGGGTTTCCTCCCACAGTCCAAAGATGTACCAGTGTTAGTAGGTTAATTGGTCATTGTAAGTTGTCCCGTGATAAGGTGAGGGTTAAATCGGGGGTTGCTGGTGGCGTAGCTCGAAGGACCGGTAGAGCCTATACCATGCTGTATCACTAATTTAGTTAATTAACTGAGGTTGTTCCTCTGCATGGCTCTAACACGTCCAAAAAGACCAGAACATCAAAAAAAAAACAAACAAGAATCTGAAATAAAGCATGATCCAGCAATGACCAGTTACCTCTCCAAAACAACAGTGACAGTAACTGCAAGAGGTGGGATTTAGATGATAGTTGTATATGCAAAGGAATAGTTCTGGTATAACAGTACGATGCACTAGATCAGAATGTTGACTGGTCTTGGCTCTTTCAGCAATGTTCTGTATACTAATATATTAAAGATACAGCTCAGCTGTGAAGTGAATAAGCAATAACCCTCCAGAAATTGACCAGCTATGGACATCTGCTAGGCAAGCAGTCTCTAAGGCACTTCATCTACACTTGATTGCTACACAGAGGTGCTACCTTGAGAACTGGAAAACCTCAGTAGGACAACAGATTTCAGAGAGTTTTTAAGATACACAAAGATTCTGCCCACCAAGCAGCAGGAAAATCATAATGTGATAATCATTAATATCGCTGCAAACTGGCAAAAATAAGGGTTTCTTCAAGATTTTAATAGATTGTCAGTATATTTAAGGAACAAAAATGCAACAATTCAACTGTTTGAACTTTTATAGATTTGAAGGTGGAAGCAGATCCAAAATCTGTGCCATACTATTTAAATTCTGTTCACCATTTGTAGTCTAGCTTTTAAGATCTTAGGTAATGTGCAGCAATTCTGAAAGAAACATCTTCAGTTTGTCAGGAAGTAACAAGCAAAATAGGTCAGAGTTTTTACTTTCATGATGTAAAAGCATCATACAGCACTTCAATAGTCATCAATCTACAAGGCATTCCGTTATGGAGCTACTTAATCACACAGATCAATTGTCAAGAGTCAAAACTTGAGCAGCAGCTTCCACAGCTCCATCTATCCGCTGAGGGTGTTAAATTCATTCGTCAAATGGAGTAAGACATACTTGTCTCCATTTTGTCTTTATCATTTTTTCTGAACTTTTTTTCTTGTGTCACTGATCACATCCGTGAAGCTCTATGAAGATCAATCATTGCCACCATAAGCATCATTCAGACTGATCAAGGAAAGCATGCTAAAGATCTTTCAGGATCAAATTGGACCCATATATCTCGGTAAATTTTTTTCTCTCCAATGCTCAGTATAGTTATTCTTACTGCCAAGTGACAGTATAACATTTAAATATTTCATTTATGATCCTTTATCTGAGAATTGACATCAAGCTGAAGAAAATACTTGAAATTGGGAGGAGGGGTGGAAATTGAGGGATTCCAGAGCTACAGTTGAAGACTAATTGTGGAGCAATATAAATAGGTGTACAAGACCAGAATTAGAGGAATACAAACTTCTCAGAGGTTATAAGACCAAAGGCCACAATGGAGATGGACAAATACAAATGTATGAAAGAAATTGAACACAAGAAGAACTTCTGGGAGGAGTTAATATGGGGTCAGAGGGCGACTTCTTCAAGCTCATCTGCACAGCTTAAATTCTTCTATTTAATGTCTTGTTTTTCCTTTTCAAGGTGGCTGGGGTCCTGTCAGAGTCCGTACAGCTGCACTCAAAGTGTAATTCTCTACAGAGCTGGCCAACAGGCCATTTCTCGATATTTCCAGGAACGGCCTGGAAGACAGGAGTCTTTGGGGCGCAGCCCTAGGCAATTTGATTCCTCACTGGCATCACCAAAAAAATCTGGTACATTACAGAGGCTGGAACAGTGGGACAGCAGATGCAGCTACTGGAGGCCTCTATATTTGGGAGATCTCTCTCTCTCTCTCACACACACACACACACACACACACACACACACAATGAGGGTGCAGGTGGTGGAAAAAATTCTGCTGATTCTTCAGTCGGGTGAGTCTGAATAAGTGTCACTTCAGATTGTAACACTGAAACTGTGATCTGTTTGTCTCACTCTTGGTGACATCTCTCTGTACCTTGTTAGTGAGAGACAGAGAGAGAGCCTGTGGCATATCAAATTGTCAGGTGAACAATAGCTTTGTTAGACTGCAAGTCAAGGTCACTCTTTGAGGGCTTGCTACTGCTCTCTTGGTGGGTGGTGGGCACTAATGCTTCCTGCTAGAATAAATGGGAGGAGGGGGAGGGTTGATGCTTGTGCACAGGAGGTGGGTGGGGCTTTGGGGTTCTAATGTTCTTCTGTCTTCATTCCTCAGGGTTTTCTTCTGTTTCATGGACGTCAGCAAAGAGCAAGAATTGCAGGCCGTGTACGGTATACATCCTCTGATATATTAAATGGAACCATTGAACAAGAGAGTGTTTTGAATGAGGTACTGCTTGCCTCAGTAAAGTACATCAGCAAGCACAAAGCAAAGATTAGTGGTGTTTGTTTCTTTTAGGATTGGAGCAGCTCAATTTTGATTGAACTGAAGTTGGCATGGGGGGGGGGGGGTAGGAGATCCTTGGCCGGAAAGAAAATTGGTACAATCTAGATCTCCCATCATGGCAGAAAACAATGGTTTACAACAACTAGATCACAACCAAAAACAAAGGTTTTGCTGAAGCAAACAAATTAAAGTTGCTAGATTAAATATTAAACCGCATAAAATGAAATTTTCTAAAAATGAACCAGTTAGAATGTCCTCAATTTCAATACAGTATCCAAACCCATTCAAGAACAATTTACGTTACGTGAGGATTTGCGGCACATTCGCATCAGTTATTCCATATTAAAAAGGACGTAGGTTACGTCGCAAATGCGTGACCAGAGCAATAAATTTCCTGTAGCATCAGTGACATACCTTTCTTCTAACTATGCACGGACAATTTGGCTGATTTAATATCCACGTGGAAAAGATGGGGAGGAAGGGGGTGGCGGTTATATCACACAGATTTAAGTTTTGTTTGAACCATTTTAAAAATAAGGACTGCTTATTCTTTTGAAAATCTGTAGAAAGATGCCAGACCTTTACACGTAATCTGATATCATTAAAGAAAATACTTCTCGAGCAGGGCGTACCGGTTATAATGCTCTGGTTATAGTTGACACGGAGTAATGTTCAGGTGCTGTCAAATCCTTTCATAAACTAGCTCGGGAGTTTGGGGTTCAGTTATGAACCATAAAAGCAGCAAATGCCCATTTATTAGGCAATGTTTCTAAAAAAATATTTTAATTACTCTCATCCATATTTTTCCCAAACTACAACACACACAACAAAACTACGCAAGTTATGAAATCGTATTTCAAAACTTATGTGGAAGCCGTCACCCGTATAATCAGCTGATACGTTTAACTCACGGTATTGAAATCACACAGAATATATTTGAAAACAGGATTAAACTACAGTTCCCAGAATACACAAGTAACTCCTTGAATGATACGTAATGCATACATGAAAAGACGCCGCCAATTACGGCTGAGGAATTCTGTATTTTTACTTTAACTATGGAGGCAGGTAACTACCAGGCAGGGTTTTTATCAGAACATGTTTACATGCTGCAGTCTACTTGTCACTGAGCAATGCACAAGATGACATGCGAAACATTTATGACTCACAGCACTGCAGATAAATTAGTTGGGTTTTCCACGGCCGGTCCTCATTCCTCTTGGTGGATTTCAAGGATAGAGGTCTGTATGTGCCCCATGAGGAGGGGCCGGACTGCTGCTCAGGTGCCATTGTTGTTATCACTCGGAGAGTCCTCCCGAGGAGCGGCGAACGCGGAGCGATGGAGCGCGAGGACGCAGGTTCGTGGGTGGCGGCGCCTCACTCGTTTAGAGTACCGCTGTGTGCTCCTCCAAATCCCGGGAAATTAGTCCTGGAGATCAAAATCACTAACTTATGAACCTCACGTTCCGTCTTTAGTTTACGCAATTATTAAAGGCGCAAGGTACAGCTTCCGCAGCTGTACTAGCTCATCACCAATTTCCACTTCCGTGAACATACCAAAGGGACATTTAAACTGTAAAGTGTACATTTTAAAATAAATCTATCTTAAGGCGGCAGTTTGAAGATAAAGGTTTTTTTTTGCAATTACCGAAAGTAACTGCGATTTGAACTGGGTGAAGGAACTGCTGGAGTCGGCAGAACGATGAAGTTTTTAAACTTAAGGAGCATTATGTTGGATTAGCGTGGAAAACATGACAGTAATGTACCATGTTTTGGCATATTATTATTCCCAAGATCTACTCACTGTAACAAACTGCTTTTGGAAGATCTTGTTTCCTCGATGTCTTGTTTCCTTTAAAGAACTGCCGTCCCAGCACACGAATAATGAATTTGGAACGAGGATGTGCTAGCCGGTCTACTGCCGCATACTTGATTCCGTCTTCTGTCAATGGGCAAGAGGATAACCATACCAAAAGTATTTTACAGGTTTCTGAGTTAATAAAGTATTTTTTTGTTTTAGTGATACTTCAAATGTATTTTGGAAGCTTTAGAATGTGAAGTTGCTCTACAAGAAGCTTAGTTATGTTGAACATTGTGGAATGAAGATATAACGTCAGCAAAAATGGCTATAGTATAGAGAAATTACATGAAAGTTGTAGGGAACATTGCATACGATGGTTGTGAAGAAAAAACATTTCAGGATTTCTCTGACATTAAATGTATCTTTGAAACCTTTGATATACAAAACTTTTGCCTTACTTTATAAAATATTCAGACCAAATAACCAATAAAACCAAACTAGGAAGTTAATGGCTTAAGATGAAATAGTTTTTAAAAAACTGAAAATAAACTGGACAAGTATTAAAATAAGCAGGATGACAGTCTATATACATTTTCCAGAATAATGTTAAAACAAAAGTGAGGAAAGTTGAAAGATAGAGTGCAAATGGATGACACTAATTGTGACCACCTACATAGAAAAGCAGATCCCAAATTAATACAGCCAAAATTCTTGAATTCAACCAATAGATATTGGACCTCAGCGACATATGGGGGCAGCATATTAGCATAGTGGTTAGCACAACACTTTACAGTACAGGCAACCCAGGTTCAATTCCCACCACTGCCTGTAAAGAGTTTGTACCCTTCTCCCCATGACCACATGGCACAGCTGACTAGGTAATTTTTTTTCCCAGTTTTAACTTCCCTCAGACTGAATAGTAGTGAGCCCAATTGCAGAGAAAAGTCAAACAAAATTAGAGGGGGGATTCTCAGCAAGCAAGTTACAGGCAGAAGTTCACAAAATTAGAGATTCCTGCAAACAAAGGCACAGCTTCATTTACAAAACATAACACTCGGACTGAGCAAACAAACCACTGACAAGGAACTTATATAGGGATACAAACAAGGCCCAGGTGATAACAATGAACTATTAATTAGCCTAATAGGCAGGTGAGCAGGATAGGGTTGGCCTTGTCATCTCTCTCCCTCTAGTGGCCAGTTTGAGGTGTGACAGTGCCCCCTCCTCTAAGCCAGCGGTCCCCAACCACCGGGCTGCAGACCAGTACCGGGCCGCAAAGCATGTGCTACTGGGCCACGAGGAAACGATATGAGTCAGCTGCACCTTTCCTCATTCCCTGTCGCGCACTGTTGAACTTGAACATAGGGTTGCCAACTGTCTCGTATTTGCCAGGACATCCCATACATTGGGCTAAATTGGTTTGTCCCATACGGGACTGCCCTTGTCCCATATTTCTCCTGCTAAGGTAGAGCATTCCTATGAAACTTTTTGTGTTGAAATGACGTGAAGCGAAGAAGCAATTACCATTAATTTATATGGGAAAAACTTTTGAGCGTTCCCAGACCCAAAAAATAACCTAACAAATCATACCAAATAACACATAAAACCGAAAATAAACATCACTAACATATAGTAAAAGCAGGAATGATATGATAAATACACAGCCTATATAAAGTAGAAATAATGTATGTACAGTATAGTCGGGAAGATGAAGGCAAAACCGATTTGTGGGGAAAAAAATCGGCACGTACGCGCATGCGCACAGAGGTGCCGGCGCAAGGCTTCATGGTCATGGTAGTCTTTCCTGGGGTAAAGTGTCCCGGGATTTGACTGCTACTTTTGTCCCTTATTTGGGAGTGAGAAAGTTGGCAAACCTAACTGTAAAAGACATGTTGAGGTGAGTTTAACCCTACTTGAACACCCTCCCCGGGTCGGCCGGTCTGCAAGAATATTGTCAATATTAAACCAGTCCGCGGTGCAAAAAAGGTTGGGGACTCTTGCTGTAAGCCCAGCTCCTCGCAACCCAGAATGATCAGCCTGGTGGTGGAAAGACTGGATCAGGTCAGGGTCTAAGAAATGTCATACCAACACCAAGGTATGTTCCTCTGGACTATATCCCTCCCAGTTGACCAGGTAGTGGAGGCTGTGCACATGACGTCAAGAATCAAGTGGTCTCCTCACTGTATAAGTGGGACCACCACCTACAATGTGAGGGGGGCAGGGAGGGAACTGGAGGAGAGGTCACCACTGGTTTCAACTGAAAATTACTCTCTAGACCCAGGCAGAACCAGCTGGTGCCTGACAGGGTTAACCCATCTAATGATCTTAAATGGCCTCACAAATCTCAGAGACAATTTTCCGGACTTGACTCACAAAGGTAAGGCCTTAGCTGAGAGCCAAACCCTCTGTTCTGGCCTGAAAGGACGAATAAATCTCTGCCTGTTGGGTGGCTTTTTGTGACGGGTTGAGATTCGTTTCAGGGCTGCCCAAGCCCTACTCCAGGTGCTCCTGCACTGAGCAAGGAACTTATCTGCATTTGGAACCCCAGCTTCTGCTTCCTGGCTGGAGAAAAGTGGTGACTGAAACCCAAACTGGCATTCAAATGGGTTTAAACTAGTGAAGGAGCTCTGTAGATTGTGATGTGCCAGTTCTGCCCAAATCAAGAACTGGCTCCAGCAGAATGATTGGGAGCAGCAGAGGTATTTTTCAAGGTCCTGATTGACCTGTTCCATTTGACCATTGGACTGGGGGTGGAAATCTGAAGAGCCAAACAGAGGGAAGAATGTCTTCCATTAAGGGGCCACGATCGGACACAATGTCAACTGGAATGCCATGAACCCTGACAACATTCTGTAGCAAAATACCAGCAGTTTCTTCAGCAGAGGGAAGTTTAGGCAGGGCAGTAAAGTGAGCAGCTTTAGAAAAACAGTCTACCACTACCAGAATTACAGTGTAACCTCGTGAGGTTGGCAGGCCGGTAATTAAGTCCCAAGAGATGTGGGACCAGGGTTGGTTATGGGATGGGTAGAGGGTGCAGAATCCCAGAAGATATGTGTTGAGTACAGACAGAACAGGCGTGCACAAATGATTGGATATCTCTCATTGTTTCTGGCCACCAAAGGTGTTTTCTAATAAACTCCAAAGTCCCAGGATGCCCAGCAAAATTGGAAGCATGACCCCACTGGAGAACTTTGGACCTTACTGCCTGAGGAACAAGCTAACACCCTGCTGGAACCCCGTCTGGGACGAGTGCACCACTTTCTACCTCATGGACAGTATCTTCAATGGAATGGCAGACAGGAGCCAGAATGCTGTCTCTAGATATGATGGGCTCTGGAGAGAGGTCCTTCTCAGAACAGTCATACGGGCGGGAAAGGACATCAGCTTTCACATTTTTTGGGCCTGGTCTGAGAGAGACAGTGAAGTTAAAACATGTTAAAAAATGTGCCTACCCAGCCTGCCAGGGATTTAGGTAGTAAGTCCTCCAGATTTTTGCAAGACTTTTGTGATCTATCCATGCAACAAACCGTGCTTGGAACCTCCCAGCTCACAGCACCATTCTTCTAATGCCAGTTTAACTGCTGGGAGCTTCCAGTTTCCAACATCATAGCTCCTCTCCCCAGGGACAGGCATCTGGAAAAAAAATGAATGGGGTGAACCTTATTGTCAGTCACAGGTCTCAGAGAGAACAGTTCCAATACCAACGTCGGACACATCTAGCTCAACAATAAAGGGTAAGTCAGGGTTTTGGCATATCAGTATTGGGGCCAAAGTGAAGCGCTTCTTAAATTCAGCAAAAGAAGCTTGCACCGCAGTCATCCAATGAATATGGGACAGAGAGTCTTTAGTAAGTGTGGAGATGGGTGCAGCAATTGTGCTGAAATTGTGAATGAAGCACTGCTGAAATTGGCAAAGTCGAGAAATCGCTGCACCTGCTTTAAGGTCTTTTGCTGTGGCCAGTTGGTTTTCGGTGTAACCTTCTCAGGCTCCATCTGGACAGACAACATAACCTAGGAAGGAGACTTCGGAAGAATGGAACTTATTTTTCAAGCTTCACAAAGAGATGATTTTCATAGAGTTTTTGTCGAACATGCTGAATATACTCTAGAGAGTACGAAACGATTAATGCATCACCTAGATAACACAGAAACAAAACAGTTCAACATCTCTCGAAGACCATCATTGATAAAGGCCTGGAAAACCGTGGGGACATTTTCCAATCCAAACGGCATGACGAGATGTACCCAGTGGCCACCAAGGACGCTACAGGCTATCTTATCACCTTCGCTGATACGTATCCGATTGTAGGTTTTGAGAAAATGGTGGCTTTCTGTGGAAACTCGAACACAAGACAACATCAGTGGGAGAGGATAACAGTTCTTAAAGGTAATTTTATTGATACCTCGATAGTCAATAGAGGGACAAAGGCCACCATCTTTCCTGGAAACAAAAAAGCCAGCACTGGCCAGTGAGGTGGAAGAGTGAATGAAACCAGTCTTCAGAACTTCCTGGATATATTAATCTACGCCCACGGTTTCAGGGGTAGAGAGAGAATGCAGCTGACCTCCATGGGAAACAGCACCAGGGAGAAGTCCAATGACACAGGCATATAGTCTGTGAGGTGGCAACTCAGTAGCTCACCATTTACTAATTAACTTCTCTCAGACCATGATATGCAGGAGGCAAATGTACAAGGTCTAATGAGTGGTCAAGAGTCACAAAGACTCACCCCTTCAGCTGCTGCAGCGGCTTCATTATGCACCATAGCCACTGGGGAAGCAAGAGAGCTTTAGGAGTTCAGACACACAGGGCTCCAACAACGAAGAGATCCAGTGGCCCAGGAGAACTGTGGATCAGGAAGATGCAGTCAGGGATAGCCAAGAATCAGAGGGTCTTGGGAGGACTGGAGGAGCTACAGAGAAAATGTTTCAAGGTGGGTTTTCCCTGTGGTCAAATGAAGAAGCTTTGTTCCATTCTTGATTACTCCAGAGCCAATGGGCTTGCCATCTGAAGCTTGAACCTTCCAGGGCGAGGCACAGGCCTCAAAGGGAATGCACATCTTCTGTGCCAATTCAATGTCAAGGAAGTTATCAGCTGCACCCGAGTCCACAAATGCACCAAGTGCCACGGTCTTCTCATTGGGGTCATTCCAAGTGAGGGTGGCTGACAGTAGTGAACAGGAGACGGGGGGGCGGGGGGTTCTCAAGTTGGGCTGTTCCACTCACTGAGGTCCTCCCATCCTCCAGCGAGCTTTGGCTTTTACTGCTGGAGACAAGTAGGTAGCTCCACGGTAAAGACAACACCCCTTCCTCATGAGGTAAGCTGGTTAATCTGCCAGCTCAGGAACAGGCAAGCTCAGGAGAAGGTTATCAGTGACAATGGATTTGGAGTGACAAGAGAAGTACAGCGTTCTCTCCTCCTCCCACAAACATGGTTATCAATCCCGAGGGCCACGATTATGAACTCCTCTGGGCTGGAACCCCGCTCCTTACTGGCGAGTTCATCTTCACTTCTTCAGATGCGCCACATCAAAAGGTTGTGAGGAATACATTCTCCCCATGACAGGTACAAACTCCTTATGGGCAGCAGCAGGAAATGGAGCTGGATCGCCTGTCATGTAAAGCTTTGTGCTAAGCCCCACCCTACCATGCTGCCTCATAGGTAGCTGAGGTCTAATATTTATCGGTTGAATTCAGATGTGCGCCCGTGTTTATTTGGGATCTGCTTGTCTATGTAGGTGGTTACGTTTTATGTCATCAGGTAGCCCTCTGGTTATCTTTCAACTTTCTTCACTATATTTCAATTGGTACATTTAATGTCAGAGAAATGCATACAATATACATCCTGAAGTTCTTTTTCTTCACGAACATCCACGAAAACAGAGGAGTGTCCCAAAGAATGAATGGCAGTTAAATGTTAGAACCCCAAAGCCCCCCCAACTCCCCCCTCCCGTGCATAAACAGCAGCAAAGCGATGATACCCTCCCCCACCAGCGAAAAAGCATCAGCGCCCCCCACCAAGCACTTAAGCGTGCAGCAAAGCATCAATAAAGACACAGACTTGCAGTACTCCAAAGACTAATCATTCACCCAGTAATTTGACATACCACAGGCTCTCTCTCTTTCTCCCTAATAAGGGAAAAAGAGGTGTCCCAGTTTCAGTGAGAGGGGAGACATAACAAAACAACTCTGATTTATGGTGTTAAAAGTCAGTTGTGTCACTTTTTCCAAGTTCTTGAGCACACAGCCAGCAGCAAGCCTGATGCTTCTGATCTTCCTTGTTCTCCCATGACCAGACAGTCGGCAGCGACATCATCCTTAAATCTGCCCATCTCCAGAGCCACGAAAATCCGGCACCCTGGAGGTATGCTTGTCTTCTAGGCCATGTCCTTGGCATATTGAAAAGCAGCTAATCATGAAGCCCTGAGCGCGGGTCCCATTCCCGCAAAGAACCAAAGTCAGTGTGTAACTCCATGTCAAGGTCTTTAAAAGAACCTTGAAAGGGGAAAAAAAAGAGATATCAAAGATAGAAATAAAGCTGTTGCTAAAGATGCAAGCAAAAGAATCGCCACTTAGCACCATCATCATTCAGTTCCGCCTCTCCTGTGTTGGCTATTTTTCTGTCTTATATGCAATTTATTCCAGAAAATGTATATCAACCTTCATTTTGCTCTTTTTAATATTTGTCTAGCTCATTTTCTGAACGGTCTCCTCAAAATCCATTATCTGCCCAATATGGTTTTTACAGGTTATTTGAGCTAAATATTAAATTTTGTAAAGCAAGGTAATGGTACAAACAAAAGCACAACTTCACTCACAATAGATAACTCCAAAACTGAGCAAAGAAACAAGGAACAAGGAACAAGGAACTTGGAACTTGGAACTTGGAACTTATATAAGGCTACAAACAAGGCAAAGGTGAAAACATTGAACTAATAATTAGTCTAATAGGCAGGTGAGAAGGAAGGGTTTGACCTTGTCATCTCTGCCTCCCTCTGGTGGCCATTGCAAGGTGTGACACCACATAGGTTTTCTCCGGTTGCTATGGTTTCCTCCCACAGTTCAAAGACGTACCAGTTGGTAGCTTAATTGGTTGCTGTAAATTGACCCTGGATTAGCCTCAGGTTATTTCAGGGGATTGCTGGGTGGTGTGGCTCGAGGGGCCAGAAGGGACAATTCTGTTCTGTATCTCAATAAAATAAATAAATCAGCAATAGCTGAGGAATGCAGGAAGCCATTTCTTAGTTTAATGCCCAAAAGGTTTCAAGCCCAGGGTCTAACCTGTGCAACACTGGTCAAATTTCTCTTTGAGACCAAGAGGAAGTGGCAGAGTTAAAACTTCTTCAATGCATCACCAGGGTCCACACAAGATACATCACTATTAATGCCCCCAGCTACTATCTGAACACAAACGGAGATTATAGATGAAAAAAATTGCTAAAGTATCTGTGTATTAAATGGGTGTTGATTATGCAGGTAGTGTTTCCATATGATAAAATAATTTTTCTGCACCTCAGTTCTAAAAGGATGTCCTTCAATCCTGAAGTCATGGCCTCTTGTGCTAGAGTCCCCTACCATGAAAAATAACTTTGCCATATCTAATCTGTTCAGGCTTAACACTCAGAATGTTTCTATGAGATCCCCCCCCTTATTCTCCTGAATTCCAGGGAATACAGCCCAAGAGCTGCCAGACATTCCTCATATGGTAACCCTTTCATTCCTGGAATCATTCCCGTGAATCTTCTCTGAACCCTCTCCAATATCAGTATACCCTTTCTAAAATAAGAAGCCCAAAACTGCACACAATACTCCAAGTGTGGTCTCATGAGTGCCTTATAGAGCCGCAACATCACATCTCTGCTCTTATATTCTATACCTCCAGAAATGAATGCCAACATTGCATTTGCTTTCTTCAAAACCAACTCAACCTGGAGGTTAACCTTTAGGGTACCCTGCACAGGGACTCTCAAGTCCCTTTGCATCTCTGCATTTTGAATTCTCTCCCCATCTTAAATAATAGTCTGCCCATCTATTTCTTCCACCAAAGTGCATGACCATACACTTTACAACATTATATTTCATTTGTCACTTCTTTGCCCATTCCCCTGAACGATCTAAGTCTCTCTGCAGGCTCTCTGTTTCCTCAGCACTACCCACTCCTCCACTTATCTTTGTATCATCAGCAAAGTTAGCCACAAATCCATTAATACCATAGTCCAAATCATTGACATACATCATAAAAAGCATCGGCCCCAACACCGACCCATATGGAACTCCACTGGTAACTGGCAGCCAGTCAGAATAGGGTCCTTTTATTCCCACTCTCTGTTTTCTACTGACCAGCCAATGCTCCACCCACGCTAGTAACTCCCCTGTATTTCCATGGGATCTTATCTTGCTAAGCAGCCTCATGTGCAGCACCTTGTCAAAGACCTTCTGAAAATCCAAGTAGACCACGTCTACTGCATCTCCTTTGTCTACCCTGCTTGTAATTTCCTCAAAGAATTGCAGTAGGTTTGTCAGGCAGGCTCTTCCTTTCAGGAAACCATGCTGGCTTTGGCCTATTTTGTCATGTAGCTCCAGGTAATCCATAATCTCATCCCTAACAATCAATTCCAACAACTTCCCAACCACTGATGTCAGGCTAACAGATCTATAGTTTCCTTTCTGCTGGCTCCCACCCTTCTTAAATAGCAGAGTAACATTTGCAATTTTCCAGTCATCCGGTACAAGGCCAGAATCTGTCGATTCTTGAAAGATCATTGTTAATGCCTCTGCAATCTCTCCAGCTACTTCCTTCAGAACCTGAGGGAGCATTCCATCAGGTCCAGGAGATTTATTCACCCTCGGATCATTAAGCTTCCTGAGCACCTTCTCAGTCATAATTTTCACTGCACATACTTCACTTTCCTGACACCCTTGAAATGTCCGGTATACTGCAGATGTCTTCCACTGTGAAGACTGTTGCAAAATACGCATTCAGCTCCTCTGCCATCTCTGCGCTTCTCATTACAATATCTCTAGCGTCATTTTCTATTCGTCCTATATCTACCTTCAACTCTCTTTTACCCTTTATATACTTAAAAAATATTTTAGTTTCTTCTTTGATATTAGTTGCCAGCTTCCTCTTATAATTCATCTTTTCCTTCCCAATGACCTTCTTAGTTTCCTTCTGCAAGTTTTTAAAAGTTCCCCAATCCTCTATCTTGTCACTAGCTCTAACTTCACTGTATGCCCTCTCTTTTGCTTTTACTTTGGTTATGACTTCACTTGTCAGTCATAGTAGTGTCCTTCTTCCCTTTGAAAATTTCTTCTTATTTGGAAAATATCTGTCTTGTACTTCCCTCATTTTTCGCAGAAACTCCAGCCATTGCTGCTCTGCTGTCCTTCTAGTCAAGTTTGACCAGTTCCCCTCTCATGCCATTGTAATTTCCTTTATTCCATTGAAATATCGACACATTGGAATTTAGTTTTTCCTTCTCAAATTTCAAAGTGAACTGGATCATTTTGTGATCACTGTTCCCTAAGGGTTCCTTAACCTTAAGCTCTCTTATCACCTTTGGATCATTGCACAACACAGAATCCAGCACAGCTGATCCCCTGATGGGCTCAACAACAAGCTGCTCTAAAAAGCCATCCCTTAGACATTCTACAAATTCTCTCTCTTGAGGTCCAGTACTGACCTGTTTTCCCTAATCCACTTTCATGTTAAAATCCCCAACGATTATCATGACATTGCTTTTCTGACACACTGTTTCTGTCTCCTGCTGTAATTTGTAATTCACATCCCAGCTGCTGTTTGGAGGCCTATATACAACTATTAGGGTCCCATTACCCTTGCCACTTCTTAACTCAACACATAAAGTCACTATACCTTCCAATACTATGTCATCTCTTTCCAATGATTTAATATTATTTCTTATGCACAGAGCCACGCCACCCTCTCTGCCTACTAACCTATCTTTTGGATATACTGTATATCCTTGGACGTTCAGTTCCCAATGGCAGCCATCCTTTAGCGAAGTTTCAGAGATGGCCGCAACGTCATATTGCTGAATTTCAAGATTGTCCATTTTATTCCTTATGGTGCATGCATTCTCAGTCCAATATTTGCTGCTTTCTGTTTTAACTGCAACACAAGTCTATTGTAACCCCTCTGGCCACCCTCAGGGTTGCTCGGCTCGCTGTCGTCTAGGGAAACAGCCCTCGGCCCCGGCAAACTGGGTAATTACTTTGTGTGGATGCTGTGTGATGTACCCCACCCTACCCAAATAACAGACAATACACCAGATACGATTAAATGATTTACAGTTTATAGATATTACTGGAACTATATAATTTATAGAGAATAAAATATAAAAGGAAAATAAAAGGCGCCACACTTATCAAAGTTCAATCTCTTTGTGCACAAACAGTTGGAGCTCAGGACCCTTCTCCTTCACCCTGCGACCCCTCGGACCACCTCAACCGGCCGCCTGGAACCAACAACGGTGCTCAACCAGACGCTCCACACGAGTCCGTCTCCGTCTCCTCTCGTCGCCGAACGCCCTCCTCGGGGTCCAACCCCATTAGCGGACTCACAGCACCTGGTCCATCCTCTGTCTCTCTCTCCTGCCTTCTCCCTCCAAAATCCCACACATACAATATCTTACAGATACACCAAAATCATAACAACTATCCCAATTGGTTCGTAACATTTTCTTATCATTGCCTAACCCAAAACAAACTCAGCATTTAACATAACAAAGAAGCCATTTTAATTAGCCTACGCAGTAACATAAGAGACGAAACCCCCTTACACTATTACTCTGTAACTCATACCACTGGCCTTGATTAAGCCTCATCTCCTGCCTGTTCTTTCTATCATCTCTGTTGCACGCTATCTTTGATTCATTTCTATTTTCCCCTTCCTCAGCCCTACCACTCCACTTCCCATCCCCCTGCCAAATTAGTTTAAACCCTCCCTAACACCTCTATTACTGGAGGAACATTGTATCATTTCCTAATGCATGCATTACTAAATGACAATAAAAGAGGACTGTGTGTCCTCATAATCTAATCTAATCTAATCTATTAAATGTGCCTGCTAGGATATTTGGGTTCAGGTGTAACCCGTCCTTTTGTGCAGGTCAATAGACAATAGGTGCAGGAGTAGGCCATTCGGCCCTTCGAGCCAGCACCGCCATTCACTGTGATCATGGCTGATCATCCACAATCAGTATCCAGTTCCTGCCTTATCCCCATAACCTTTGATTCCACTATCTTTAAGAGCTCTATCCATCTTTTTCTTGAAAGCATCCAGAGACTTGGCCTCCACAGCCTTCTGGGGCAGAGCATTCCATATATCCACCACTCTCTGGGTGAAAAAATTTTTCCAAAACTCAGTTCTAAATGGCCTACCCTTTATTCTTAAACTGTGGCCTCTGGGTCTGGACTCACCCATCAGCAGGAACATGCTTCCTACCTCCAGCGTGTCCAATCCTTTAATAATCTTATATGTTTCAATACGATCCCCTCTCAGCCTTCTAAATACCAGAGTATACAAGCCCAGTCGCTCCAATCTTTCGACATATGACAGTCCCGCCATCCCGGAAATTAACCTTGTGAACCTACGCTGCACTCCCTCAATAGCAAGAATGACCTTCCTCAAATTTGGAGACCAAAACTGCACACAGTACTCCAGGTGTGGTCTCACCAGGGCCCTGTATAGCTGCAGAAGGACCTCTTTGCTCTTATACTCAATTTCCCTTGTTATGAAGGCCAGCATGCCATTAGCTTTCTTCACTGCCTGCTGTACTTGCATGCTTGCTTTCAGTGACTGATGTACAAGAACACCTAGATCTCGTTGTGCTTCCCCTTTTCCTATCTTGACTCCATTTAGATAATAATCTGCCTTCCCGTTCTTACCACCAAAGTGGATAACCTCACATTTATCCACATTAAACTGCATCTGCCATGCATCTGCCCACTCACCCAGCCTGTCCAAGTCACCCTGCATTCTCATAACATCCTCCTCATATTTCACACTGCCACCCAGCTTTGTGTCATCGGCAAATTTGCTAATGTTATTTTTAATTCCCTCATCTAAATTATTAATATATATTGTAAACAGCTGTGGTCCCAGCACTGAACCCTGTGGTATCCCACTGGTCACCGCCTGCCATTCCGAAAGGGACCCGTTAATCGCTACTCTTTGTTTCCTGTCAGCCAGCCAATTTTCAATCCATGTCAGTACTCTGCCCCCAATACCATGTGCCCTAATTTTGCCCTCTAATCTCCTATGTGGGACTTTATCAAAGTCTTTCTGAAAGTCCAGGTACACTACATCCACTGTCTCTCCCTTGTCAATTTTCATAGTTACATCCTCAAAAAATTCCAGAAGATTAGTCAAGTATGATTTCCCCTTCGTAAATCCATGCTGACTTGGACCTATCCTGTTACTGCTATTCAAATGTGTCGTAATTTCATCTTTTATAATTGACTCCAGCATCTTTCCCACCACTGACGTCAGGCTAACCAGTCTATAATTCCCTGTTTTCTTTCTCCCTCCTTTCTTGAAAAGTGGGACAACTTTAGCCACCTTCTAATCCACAGGAACTGATCCTGAATCTATAGAACAGTGGAAAATGATTACCAATGCGTCCATGATTTCTAAAGCCACCTCCTTAAGTACCCTGGGATGCAGACCATCAGGTCCCAGGGACTTATCAGCCTTCAGACCCAACAGTCTATCCAACACTATTTCCTGCCTAATATAAATATCCTTCAGTTCGTCTATCCAAGACTTCTGGCTGTTCACCCTCTCCCTTCAGAATACTGTGCACCCGAGCCAAGACATCCCATACCCTGGCACCTGGGAGGCAATGCACCATGTGAGTATGTCTATCAGGCTGACAGAACCTCCTGTCCGTTCCCCTCACTATGGAATCCCCTATGACTACAGCATGAGTGGCTGTGGAGGCCAAGTCATTGGGTGTAATTAAGGCAGAGATAGATAGGTTCTTGTTTAGCCAGGGCAGCAAAGGGTATAGGGTGAAACCAGGGGAGTGGGGATGACTGGAAGAATTGGATCAGCCCATGATTGAACGGTGGAGCAGACTCAATGGGCCGAATGGCCTACTTCTGCTCCTATATCTTATGATCTTGTGTCTTATGCTATTCAGTACTTGCATTTGAAGGTCACAATGTTATGTCTGAAATGCCATGCATTTTCTTACATGGCAAATAATGTCATGAAATGTTTCAAAGGAAAGAGCTGTAGTCCAGCAGTTCTCAAATGTAGGTTACAGCCCTGCAGACAGCTGCTCCAATATCACCAAGTGTACTGCAGTAAATGGTGAATTTTTGACCACGTAATACAGACAGGAAGCTGGTATGACCAAATATGCCCCTTAGTTAAAGGAGAGACATAGGATACGATTGAATAAAGAAAGTTCTGCTTTGTTGAAGGGCTGGGGTGGGGTCGTGGCTGACTGTCAGGGCAATCTCCAGAAGGGCTGAGATAAAGTGGGAAGTGAACTGTCAATGTTCTGCCTAATTCATAAGACAATGTCTCAAAGATGCATGGGGTCTCACTAATATGTTATGGTGAAACCTCATGTTCAAACATCCAGCTCTTCAGAAAATGTTTTTTTACTTCTGACATTCAGGACCCATACATGTAACAACAGTGCTAAAACCCCATGTGAAAACTAATAATTCAAAAAAGTCAATGCACTGATCAATTCTGACATACTCACACAGACCACAATTACCTAGCCAATGACACATGATGCATCTCAATTATGCAGGTAAATATTGAAACAACAAGCACACAATTTTTTTTCCAGGCACGTTGCAGAAACAGTGCCTATGTTGCCCTTAGCCAGATGAAAGAGTTGGGAGCTAGGTTCCCAGAAGAATCTGCCCTAGTCTCCATAGTGGAGCAAACAACACAGCTCAGGTGACCAACAATATTCCCTCTAATTTGTAGTGTGTGCAAAAATTTTTTGCCCGGTGACAACAACATGTGTGCACTGAATTTTATATACAGAGGTATTTATTTTAACAGCTAGCAAACACTGTCAGTAAGAACTTTGATTGCTTCTAGGTTTGATCATTTTTGCTCTCGTTCATCTGCACTCACAAAACATACATAGCAGGCCTTTCGCCGGAGCTTATGCACACCGTCCATATGTGATTTGCTTGCTAAATGATGCTATAAAAAGGCAAGTTTCCAAATATTACTCCACTTCTTTCCACTTGCAAATTCTCCAGCAACTTTTGCATCATGACAAACATGCAGGTAACACCGGTTTCTGTGTTGTATATAAATATTTCTCTCAGCTGCACATTCCTGACCTAATTATTATTGGTGTAGCAGTTTCTACTGTTTCATTAAGCCATTGCACTAAAAAGAACTAGCAGTTCTTTTGTGCTTCATGCCCTTTGCTTCTTTGGAATTTGGCATACGAAATCAATAATTTCTTCAATAAAAGCAGTATAAGTAAGCTAGTTCTAAAATCTGCAGACAAATCATTGCGAACTCCATGTTGTCAACACCATCTACATCAGAAACTGGAAAAGGAAAAAGAAATATCTGAGGCATGTAAGAATGGAACAGCAGTTATCATGGGGGACTTCAACTTGCACATAGATTGGGTGAAACAAGTTGTCAAGGCAGTCTTGAGGACGGCTTCATAGAATGCATCCGAGATTGTTTTCTCGAACAGCATGTTATTGAACCTACAAAGGAATATGATATCTTGGATCTGGTCCTGTGCAATGAGACAGGTAAAATCAGCAATCTTTTCGTTAGGGATCCTCTTGGAAAGAGTGATCACATATGACTGAGTTTCTCATAGAAATGGAGGGTGCAATAGCTTGATCTAAAACCAGTGTATTATGCCTACACAAGGGAGACTACAATGGGATGAGGGGGGAGTTGGATAGGTAGACGGAGAACACAGGCTATATTGTGGACGGTTGAAGGCAGTGGAAAACTTTCAAAGAGGTTTTTCACAGTGCTCAACGAAAGTATATTCCAGTTAAAAGCAAGGATAGTTAGTTTGGGGGAACCAGCCATGGATAACTAAGGAAATAAAAGAAGACATCAAACTAAAAGCTCGAGCGCACAAAATCACCAAGAGAAGTGGGAAACTAGAAGATTGGGACAACTTTAAAAAAACAACGAAGAACCACTAAGCGAGCAATAAAGAAAGGGAAGATAGATTATGAAGATAAATTAGCATAAAATATAAAAATGGACAGTAAAAGTTTTTATAATTATATAAAGCAGAAAAGGAATGTAGGTCCCTTGGAGAACGAGAAGGGGGAATTGATATTGGGTAATGATGAAATGGCCGAGGCTTTGAATGACTATTTTAGGTCAGTCTTCATGGTGGAGGACACGTCCAGCGTGCTGAAAAGAGCTGATGTGGCGGTGAGGATCTCGATACAATAGCTATCACTAAAAAGTTAGTGCTGAGCAAACTTGTGGGTCTAAAGATAGGCAAGTCCCCTGGTCTTGATGGAATGCATCCCAGGGTACTGAAAGAGGTGGCAAAGGTTATACTAGAGGCTTTGGTGATAACTTACAAAAATTTTCTGGACTCTGAGCAGGTCCTGGCAGATTGGAAGAAAGCAAATGTTATGCCACTATTCAAAAAAGGATGTCGGCAAAAGACAAGTAACTATAGGCCAGTTAGTTTAAAATCTGTAGTTGGGAAAATTCTTGAAGTTATCATTAAAGAAGAAATAGTGAGACATCTGGGAAGAAATGGATCCATCAGGCAGACGCAGCATGGATTCAGCAAAGACAGGTCCTGTTTGATAAACTTACAGGAGTTCTTTGAGGATATAATGAGCACAGTTATTTACTTGAATTTCCAGAAGGCATTCAATAAGATGTCACATAAAAGACTTATCCATAAGTTAAGGATGCATAGAGTTGGGGTAATGTATTAGCATGGATAGAGGATTGGTTAACCAAATGAAAGCAGAGAGTTGAGGTACATGGGTGTTTCTCTGGTTGGCAATCAGTGGTGAGCGGTGTGCCGTGGGGGTCGGTAATGGGCCTGCAACTCTTCACAAGATACATTAACGATCTGGAAGAGGGGACCGAGTGTAGTATATCTACATTTGCTGATGACATTAAATTGAGTGGAAAAGCAAATTGTGCACGGGATATGGAGAATCTGTAGAAAAATATATGTAATGCCTTTCAACACACACAAAATGCTGGTGAACGCAGCAGGCCAGGCAGCATCCATAGGAAGAAGCACAGTTGACGTTTCAGTCCTGATGAAGGGTCTCAGCCTGAAACGTCAACTGTGCTTCTTCCTACGGATGCTGCCTGGCCTGCTGCGTTCCACTAAGATTCTGTGTGTGTTGCTTGAATTTCCAGCATCTGCAGATTTCCTCGTGTTTGTGTATGTAATGCCTTGGTTCACGTCTTTATTGTTATGCTGTAGGTATTTCATCTAGCAGCTCTGTAAGGGTGGTTTGTTCTGCTTTCAGCCTGTTTGGGTTATTGTTGAAGATAAGGGATGATGTGGAATGTGTGCCATCCAATTAGCGGGAGGTTTTTCTTGGTGAGAGACAATAAGGTTGGTCTTGGGCTTTTGTTTGAGATGAGGTGAAGAGAGAAGACGCTGGGGGGAACCGGTCATAGCATACGATCCGGTGTGAGACCCATTTGTTTTTTTGCCCTAAACCAAAAAACCTTATTCCTGAAGTCTTAGTGGGGCCAAGCTCCAGTGTATTGCTACCGATTGAGGGCATTTATGCTATAGCCATACTTGACATCAGTTCTCAGGTTACTCTGCTGTACCATTCGTTTTACAACCGTAGTTGACGAATTTACCATTGACGCCACTCAGTGTACAAGAGATCTGGGGTCTTAGTATGGCTGACTATCCGTATGATGGTTACTTGTCAGTAAGGCTGGAGTTTTCGGAGGCAGACATGCGAGTAGCTGAGGTCCTTGGTACATTGGTGTTCGTTTGTCGAGACCCGGTCGAGAAGGGCGAAGCTTCAATTCTTGTGGGGATGAATACTCCTGTTGTGAGGAGGCTAGTGGGAGCCTGCAGGGAGAAAGTTGGAGAGAGCTTTCTGAAAACATTGCCCATTCACCCTGTGTTCAGAACTGCTTTTAAGGAAGTGTCTGGCTGCACTGGCTGGATCACGAGCATAAACGAGGGGCTGTGTGGTTCACCCAGTCAAAACCAGTTGTGTTACGGCCTGGGGAAGTAGCAAGAGTGATGGGAAATCCCAAATTTCCTGGAATGCCTGAAGCTGAGGTCTTCTTAGTGGATGCTCCGGAAGACCACGAAGAGGAGTCAGGCTTACCTGCTGGGGTACTAGTGAGGCCCAAACTGCAGAAGCTCTCGGTTGTACAGGTGAGCAGGATGACAGTGATTGTCAGGAACACTTCAGAGCAGGAGGTCACCCTCAGGTGGGGTTGCCAATGGTACACCTCTTTCCTGTGACTATAATGTCTAGTGTTCCTGTGAGACAAGCCAGGGAGAAACTCTCTCTGAAAAGAGGAAAGTTGACTGCCAAGTCATTCAACTTTGGGCACTTCCCAGTATCTGGAGGTTGGAAGAAAAGGTTGATAGAGAAAATGTGAAGCTGCAAGGTGTCTTTTTTACTGACCAGTTTGACGTGGGTTGTTCTAAGAGCACTTGCCGCACCATCCAGGTGACAGAGGATACCCCATTCACAGAAAGGTCATGGTGACTGGCACCTCTAGAGGTGGAGGACGATCGGCAGCATCTGTGGAAGTTGAAGGAAGCTAGGATCATCACTGAGTCTAGAAGCCCTTATGTGTCTCCAGGAGTAATGGCCAGGAAGAAGAATGGGAAGGTACGGCTGTGTGTGTGGACTCTCGAACTCTGAACAGGTGTACAGTCCCCGACTACTATACAGTCCCGAGAATTGAGGACGTGCTGGCCTGCCTGAATGGTGCGAAGTGGTTCAGTGTGCTGGACTTACTAGATCCCCTTGAAGGTGCTGGGCTGCCTGAAAGCTGAAGGGTTAAAACTTTCCCTGGACAATTGCCAGTTCTGCAAGATGTCTGTCAACTATGTTGGGCACATAGTCTCACGGTCTGGAGTAGCTAAAGATCCGTCTAAGTGACTACATGGCCAAGGCCTCAGTCTGTGAGTGCTTTGCACACATTCCTTGGATTCTGTGGGTAACATCGGAGGTTTGTGAAGGACTACTCTACAGTGAGTCACTCTTTAAATCAGTTTCTGTGCGGTTACCCTCCCTTGGCGAAGAAAGGGAGTACGAATGGAGAGGATGGTAAAGATTATCTCAGCCCTTCAGAGCTTTTTAGAGCGAGATAGGATGTGAAATGTGAAAAGGCCTTTCAGCTGCTGAAGGAGCTGCTGATGGAAGTGTCAGTGCTGGCTTTTGCCGACACCCGGTTGCCGTATGTACTGCATACAGATACGAGCAGAGAGGGCTTAGGGGGTGTTCTGTATCAGGATCAGGGCGCAGGGTTGAGGCCTGTCGTGTTTGTCAGACGGGATCTGTCACCCTCTGAGCGAAACTACCCCATACACAAATTGGAGTTCCTGGCATTGAAATGGACTAACAGGCAGGTTTACAGATGGACCACGAAGCGGGGGGGGGGGGCACTAGGAATGAAGCTGAGCTCAGCCAAGTGGCAGAGGGACATGAGTTGCCAGAAGGCATGAGTAATAGACGGGGGAGGCCTCACCATGTAGACCAGAAATATCCCAAGGAGGGTCTGAAACTGAAGCATAGATGATGGGATAAGGAGATCTCAAAGAGCTAGGAGACCTCCAGATAGGCAGGCCTATGTAGCATCAGGGGAACAGAGGATTGTGACTATCCCCCTAGTGAGATAAGTCACTACAGTACAAAATTCCTTTGAAAATGGTGTTATTAATGACAGGATGAGAAATTATTTCAAAGTCATGAAGACATGACTATTTGTGGTGGGAGGAGAGTGTAATGCCCTGGTTCACATCTAGGCATTTCATTTAGCAGCTCTGTAAGAGCGGTTTGTTCTGCTTTCAGCCTTTTTAGGTTATTGTTGAGGATGAGGGATGATGTGGAATGTGTGCCATCCAATTAGCGGGAAGTTTTCTTGGTGAGGGACAATAAGGTTGGTCTTGGGCTTGTGTTTAGTGGGAGATGGAGAGAGAAGATGCTGGGGAGAACTGGTGGGAGACCCACTTGCTTGAAATGGATTGCGAGCGACGTTTGGAAGGTGGTGTGTGCTTTCATTTTGACTGAGGGCCCAGCGCATGAGTGACAAAGAAGTTCAAGGTGAGCTCCAACTTGTGCACATTGGCTGTTTAATTAGACTGGGCCTTTTTCTTTTTGTTATTCTTTACTGACCCTTTAGTTAAGATTCATAAATATAATTCTTTTAATCATATGCTACTGTCTGTTATTTCGTGGTAGTAATTTGTAACAGAGTAGCAAATTACACAGCACCCATACAAATCGGGGTTTGGGGTGGGATCAGGTCATCTGAATCTTATGAGTTTGACGGGACTTGAGAGTGTCCTCCCTCGACTTATGCAGCCAAGGAAACCAGGGCGTTTCATATAGATAGGTTAAGTGAGTGGGCAAGGGTCTGGCAGGTGGAGTACAATGTTGGTAAGTGCAAGGTCATCCACTTTGGAAGGAAAAATGGAAGATCAGATTATTATTTAAATGGTGAAAGATTGCAGCATGCTGCTGTGCAGAGGGACTTGGGAGTGCTTGTGCATGAATCGCAAAAGGTTGGTTTACAGGTGCAACAGGCTATTAAGCAGGCAAATAGAATGTTGGCCTTCATTGCTAGAGGGTGTTAGAATGATTTTTGGGTTTAAGATATATACATTTAACAATTGACTTTGGCTACTAGTCATCAGATCTGAAACTTGTAATGTGCATTTCATTTGGAGTGCAGCTCTTAACAATGGGTTCTTAAAAGCTGTGAATCCCAGTCCAGACAATGCTGATTAAAATGCATTTGGCTGTCTGTGGTATGGATGTGAATCAGGAGGTGTGAAGGTTGTATATAGTTGTCCATGCATTTGTAAATATGGAATTGTCCTTTGATGTGTGACAAATAAAATATGGAGCCCCCACGTTGGGCCAGCAGACCTTTCCACTGAAAGCATCTCCATATGATGCCTGCTGTATCTTGTTTTGTAGAATAAAGAAGCTGCTTTGTATCTACCAGTAATTTTTCTCCAGCAATTTCTTTCACGCAGCAAACGAGGGATTGAATTTAAGAGCAGGGAGGTTATATTACAACTGTACAGGGTACTGGCGAGGCCACATCTGGAGTTCTGTGTGCATTTCTGGTCTCCCTACTTGAAGAAGGATATACTGGCTTTGGAGGCGCTGGAGAGGAGGTTCACCAGGTTGATTCCAGAGATGACGGGTTTAGACTATGAGGAGAGATTGAGTCACCTGGGACTGTGCTTGCTGGAAGGGAGATTTTATAGAAACACATAAAATTATAAAAGGGATTGATAACATAGAGGCAGGAAAGTTGTTTCCACTGGTAGGTGAGACTAGAACTAGTGGGCATAACCTCAAGTTTTGGGGGATTACATTTAGAATGGAGTTGAGGAGGAACTGCTTTTCCCAAAGAGTGGTGAATCTGTGTAATTTTCTGCTCAATGAAGCAGTGGAGGCTACCTCAGTAAATATATTTAAGACAAGGTTGGGTAGGTTTTTGCATAGTAGGGGAATTAAGGGCTGTGGGGAAAAGGCAGGTAGGTGGAGACGAGTCCATGGTCAGATCAGTCATGATCTTATTTAATGGTGGCATAGGTTTCGCAGGCCAGATGGCCCACTCCTGCTTCTATTTTTTATGTTCTTATGTAGGAAATGTGATTAAGAATGATTGTGAACTGTACTTAACATGCCAATGAGGTGGAAGGTGACAATCTTTTGTGCACAGTTTAAATTCCTTTGTACATTAGCAGCAAAAGATATGCACACCTTAGAGGGAATATTGGTGGCCAATAATTTTGGGGAGAAGGAAGAGTCGGCAGTATGGTGCAGGATAACTCAATTAACAAAAGTAGTAAAATGCTTATTTGTAAATTGTCGTGTAATCAAATACTGTATATAAAATGATATTTTAAAAGAACTGTTGGAAATACTCAATAGGTCAGGTAGCATCTGAAGTGAAACAAATGTTTTAAGTTAACAATGGTATGATATAAGCTCATTGATCTTAAAGGTTGACTCTTTTTTTTCGCCAGAGATGCTGCCTGACATGCTGAATGAAGAGCATCCTCTAGTTTGATTTTAAATTTCTAATCCCCAGAGATGTTGCTTTCCTATATTTCATAGAACACTATAGCACTGAACCTGCCATTTGGCATACAATGTTGCACCGATCTTGATACTAAATAATACTACATGTTCTCCTCCCAAGTCATCAAACATATCCTCCATTTCCTTCATATTCTAAAAGCTTCATAAACTCCAGCAAACTTCCTGATTTTACTATTATCACTGGTAACCTATTCCAGGCATTTATATCCTTTTTTCCACTTGGGTGACTTCACACACGATATTTCCTCAAATATCCTTTTAACACAAATGGACGAAAAGCATTTTGGAGACATAGATCCCAACTTAATGTTCAAATTTCACATTTAATGCTGTAAAGCTAACTGAATTGAGTACATATACAACTCATGATAAATGATATTTATCTGCTCTACAAGCTTTCTTGAACTAAACAGCTTTGCCTGTTTTGAAACAAGACAAATCAAACAATCCATTGTCTTATATTACATCTTTGAGCAGCAAGACAAGATGCTATAGCTAGCATTTGTTTCTCACGGAGTCTCCACTACAGAGCTTGTTTGCAAAGCTGCATTTTTAACTTCAATCTGATACCTGCTTTCTATTCATATTTTAAGAACTTAAGACTGACTTATATTTATGACCAGAAGCTATACAAACAGCTAGTTATAAGTTTACTTACACCTGTTTAATTTTGCAAGTGGTAGCTAATGTGTTTAGAAAGCTCAGATAGAAAACATAAGCAAGAGGCCTGGAAAGTTAGAATATCTATCACACCAGCACAGCCTTTCTTAGAAAAGGGGCCTAAAGTTGCCCATAATATTCCAAGTGCAGTTTGAGAAATACTTTATAAAGCCTCAGCATAACATCCTTGCTTTTAAATTTAATCCTCTCAAAATGAATGCTAACATCACATTTGCCTTCCTTACTACAAACTCAATCTGCAAGTTAACCTTTAGGGAATCCTGAACTAGGACTCACAAGACCCTTTGCATGTATCATTTCTGAATTGGCTCCCTGTTTAGAAAATAGTCTGCACCTTTATTCTCCTACCAAAACGTATGACTTATCTCTACCATTCATAATTTATAGAACTTCTATCAGATTGCACATGAGCACATGCACAGGTTGCTGCTAATTACATAGGCTAATATCACGAAATGCTGACAGATTCAATTTACAAAATCTGGGCCAACGTTTGCATAACTCAGAAACGTGCCTGAAGAGGACATTGATGTGTTGCTTTTTTATGATCAATAACAGTTTAACGTATGGCAAAGGTGGGCATTTAAAGGCACTGAGAAAACTTTCAAATTTCGTCCCATTTATTTACCAGAATTGTGTGTGTAAACATACATTTGTTAGAAAGAAAATCTAAATGATTCCCAGGGTGGAAGTAGAAGTAGATAATGTCAATTCACTGAAATATATTTATTTGGGAGTATGTGAATAATTTCAAGTATAACATATGGTAAAAGTAGCATTATTAGGAGAGCAGATGGGAGAGGACCACTGGTTTTTCAACCAAAGTAGGTCCTGGCTGCTTCAAATCTGGGTTTGCAAACATTTTTTGACAAAACGATGTCATGGGTATGCACATGAAGGTTGTGTTAATTAACAGAATATTCACACCCAGACATTCATACAAATCTTTAAAATTGTGTTTTTAAAGTATTTATCTCAGTAACAATTAAAACTCCAGGACAGTGATGCAATATTGCATAATATGCTTCATTCTTTTAGTGATTCTGTATTCTAAGAAAATGGTTGGTGAAATGTTCAATACTTGAGCTAGCCTTTGTCACTTATAACTTTTTAAGGAAAAACGACGAAAACACAAACATGCTAAAGACTCAAATTTTGAAAAAAAAAGTTTAATTAACAATAGAAACCCATAGTACCTTGTTATACATTTTAGTTTTTATAAACCACATATTTCTCTGAATGCATCCACATTGTACATTTTAAAAATGTTTCAGATTTCTATAAAGATTCACTCAATCAATCAAACCTTGCTTAACTAAGAGCATTATTGTCATATTTTTTGGTCATTTACCAACACTTCTCCATTAGAATTATTTGGAAAATCAAACCCATTTGTCTTGTAATATGCAGTTATAAGTGGAATAGCCATTTCCATGAAATACTTTAATCAAAAATATACATAAATTGACAATGAAACTTTTTTGTTGTGCAGCAGGATAGATATGAACTGTAACAAGCTTCTCAAACAAATCAAATGCAAGTCAATTAACCTCCTTTAAATTATATAATACATTTACTGCAGAATTTTATTTGATTCTCCATGTGAATCTATTTAGAGAGTACCTCTTATCATAGTGGTGAATGAGGCCTCAATGGAGATTTAAATTAGTACCAGGCAGTCATTATTGTCCTATTTAACACAGGATTCTACCTTCAACCACACACCCCAAACTAGATGCATCTACTTATACAAGTTAATTTGTTCATGGACCTTTATTTCACCTGAGCCACCCTTCAGAGCTCAGTGATCATTAGGCAGCTCATTTTACGTTCAGTAATAAAGTTTGTCTCAGTGACCTTGTCTGGGGAACAAAAACAAAAATTGCAGATGTAAGTAATAAGAAATAAAACAGGAAATGGTGGTTCGACAGTATTAATGTAAAGAGAACAGATATCTGAAATGTTTACTCCATTCTTGTTCCACAGACACTGCCTGCCCTGCTACATGTTTACAGCATTGTCTAACAGTTCCTGTGAGAAAGTCAACCTTGAAGAAGTTCCCCTTTGGTCTCTGGCAGGATGAACATTTCTCCTTTTTTAAATCTTCGAGTTTTGATGAAAGTCTTAGGCTTGAAAATTTTGTTTCTCTCTACCAGACCTGTTGAGATTCTAGCTTTGTAAATTTAACACCCACCCCACAAAAAATTCTGGTCAGTAACAAATATCCATGTATTTCCACATATTAGAAATCAAACCGTTTACCTATATGATAAATGTACCACCAGGACTTGACCATATTCAAATATTAAATATGAAATGAGTCAATTTAGTCATGATATCTGTGATATAATTTGTCACATTTAGATAATTACTTTTATCTAGTTACTTCTGTAACTAAATGTAGTTTATAATTTTATTATCACAGGTAAAGTTACTATTCAGAAATGAGCAATTGTTTTGCCATCAGCAGATGTTCACAAAAGTGCTGTGTCAGTTTTACTCAATAATGATTTCACAACATCCCTATTTCTACTTCTTAAAATTTCACCACTGCATTCCAGTTTCTTATTCTGACTTACAAACTTCAGTACAATCCTCAAAATAAATTTTGGGAAATTATTTTCTTCACATGTAATTGAGAAGAAATAATCAATAACCTGAAATTATGTCTCTGGACATTGATATATGAATGTTTACTACAACTTTCAGGAAATCTTCTAGACATTCATTTGATTGAAATGATGAGGGAAACACTATCACTAATTTTATATATTAGTAACAGATAAAATAACTTTTGAGTCAGAATTTTTTAGTTGTGAATAACTTGAAAGATCACTTAACGATACTGTATTTGTTTCTTAGTGAAATGAATTGGTTGAAAAATAACAGGAATAGTACAATGCACAATAGTATTTGCAAATTGCAACTTCCAGTTTTCTCTTAGTTACTTTGTTGCTTATTTTGGGTTTTTTTGATAATTTATTCTAATCATTAGTTGCAAACTCATTACTGATTCTCTTGAAACATGAATGGTTTGTTTGTTAAATAAGAAGTCCTACCTGTAGAAAACTTGTATTTAAAAAAAATTAGCACTGGGTTGATCTAGATGTATTAAAAATTGTAATAAAAAATTATACATTCATCAACAGGGTCAAAAATGATAGGGGAGAGGTGATTATCCATGTATTCATCCCCAAGCCTTTTTGATCAATCAAAGATCTACCATCAGATTTTTGAAGAGATACCTGAAGATACCTGTCCTAAAGTAATAACAAACAAGTAAGATCAGGTTTCCTGGTTGCTCTACAGATTATCTTTAATCTAAGTGGTGTGGGGAGAAATGGTAAAAAATTCAAAAATACAGACCTCCAGTCCTACTGGGTAGGGAAAGGTAAGGATATTTACTGAGATGTACTTGAACCCATGTCTGATAAATAGTGTTAGAAGGTTGATTCGGCAAATTTTTGGGAATAATATGGGAAGTCTGCAAAATTCTTTCCTGGCCCTGCATTTATGAAAAACAATGGTGTAGTTATGTTTGAAGAGGAAGCCAAGGAATCCTGTGGCAAGACTGGGTGTGAAAAATGTCTAGTGTGTCCTCTTTATCTTGTCCCCAGATATAGGAAGAAGATATTGGAATCTAATAAATTGCTTACCCTTGCAGAAAAGAGGCTGAAGACCATAGTGCAATAACTTAGTCCTGAAATGAGCACAGACAACTTATGAATTACCATAAATTATACAATCGCAGCACATGTTCATTCCCAATTTGCATTCTGCCAATTTATAAAGTCAGATTCAGGATTTCTATGAGATTGTCCATATTATCAGAAAATTTTTGTCAAATGCAGTAATACCAATTTCCTTAAAAGCCAATTTTTCAAAATAAACAAAAACATTTATTACACGTACATTAAAATAGATATTAAACTATTGCAGAGGAAAATTGTCTTATGTTATTATTAGACAGGCAATAATACTGTAAAATTAAATTATACAGCATGAACTGCCTTTTGCTAGTTTCCTCTCTGTACTGCATTGTAATGTAGATATTCTATATTTAATTTTATTGTATTTGTTTCACATAATTATTCGTTCTCATTCTCCAATAACTTTATCAGGTTCTTTCTTTGCAACGTTATGGATATGCACTATTATTTCTGTATAGTATGTTATTGCAGGCAATAATGCCATGCATTGCATTCTGCTTACAGTATTTGCTAATTATCTCATTATAGTATTATATCAGATTTGATAACTTGCCTTTAACTTCATATTTTGTAACCTAAAATGTAGACAACAGCCTGGGACATTGCAACTATAAGCAGAAATTACATGAGATTTAGAGACCATTGAATTGTCATTTCATTCTTATAAGCATTTTGTGTGAGAACAGATATCAATATGCAAAAAGTTATTTTAAGGAAAAATATACTTTTTGAAGATAATTGTTTTAGTCATTTTCCAAACATTACATGATTACTTATTCTTCAATAATGTTTATGAGGTGCATAACTTCTTTTGGACATCAGGAAGTATTAAAAGAATCATAATTTCAGATCAGTAACTATCAATATCTCTATTTAGCTCTTAATAACAACAATCAAGATGATGATGAATGCAAAAATTATATCTCACAATGTTGCCTTGATGAGATTTTTTTAATGAGGACATTAAAAATCATTGGCAAATGTGTGAGAGGTGGTTTGCAGTTATTTTTCCACAGTTCTGTAGGAAATTGGATTGGCAGGATTGCATTTCTGTCAGTTCTTAGTTGGAGCTTTTGTGACCTTTCAATGTATTCACAACAGGTAATGTATATACTTCAACCTTAACAAATAGAAGACAACCATTACAACTATGAAATATTTTTGAACACAAATCACTACCGAAGTGTTACAGAAATACGCTGAAAATTGGACATTATTGAATAAAAAAATATCTTCTTGTTGTTTCCAACCTTGGTTGAGTATGTATTTTCTGATATATAAAAAAATTAAATACGTTGTGAATATTCATTTTCTCAACATTCATTCAATTGTCAAAATATAATGGTTCAGCTACAGCAGATATTATCACAATAGTGTACTTTTGCAGATTAATTTGAAAAAAATATAGTTTTTACCTGTTGTACTTGTTGAGTTAAAAATAAGTGGTTCCTCTGTTTTATACAAAGCATTGGCTTTACAAAAGTATGCCACTTTATGGCGTTATTCCACAGGTTGCAATGAATAATACTCTTCATACACAAGATAACATACACTTCAATCTGGAAGGCACATAATGTTCTATAACCAAAGAAAAATCTCACAAGACCTTGTCACTTCATTAATTGCCCATTTTGAGGTATTTTATAATGAAATAATTAAGCACTTATACAACATTCATTGGTTCCAATGGTCATTTTTAAAAAATGGACTGAATGAATTATTTCTAGTAATGTAGATCTCTTTATACAAAACTTTACAACCTGGAAGAAAACAGCCTTTGAAGACTGGAAATATCTAGTCATTCTATGACCTGATTTCAACATTAATATTATCTGTTGCCATTATATCATTAACCTATGACCGCAAATACTGAGTCTGACTCAGTTGGGTTGTAATAACTGCCACTTGTCAGTGAATATCACCATCATATGGTACTTTTATCATTTGAAATGGGCACCATTTTCAATTCCTGTTGTAAGTGACTGCAAGTCCTTTGGCAAATTTGGACACCACCTTTCTCAGGAATGTATCTTTGAAGAGGAAAATGTTCCTCTTTTAACCATTGCACATTTCTACAAATTGGCTTGTTTTTTTGGATTTTGAATATTCTCAAATACATCCAAACCTGCTTTTAAATAAACCTGAGCAGATCTAATGCTGTTCATCACAACAGACAGAACTGAAGATAGAGTTTGGTTTGACTGCTGAAGTCTTGAGTGGTTAAGAGCTTCTTCTAAGATAGAAAACTGATTCGATGACTCATCAAGGTGATACAAGATATTTCTGAAAGACAAACAATGTATTTTAATTATAAAATATGTAAGATTGACATTTGCTGTTAATGTCATAAGTTGAGCAATTTGTAAATTGACTCCAAAGTACAATTACTAATAGGATGGATTTTACACAAAAATAGTGATGAGCCTAATAGTTTCTGAATTTATGTTGATTGTGTTCTCTCGTTTGTGATTTGATTACTACTCTGCGAAGCCTCTTCCAGGGTTGCCTACCCTGAAGAAGTTTAAATCTTCTCTTCGACAGGAGTTCAGTGAAAGTCTCTCTCACTGCTTCCCTGCTGCTCTCCAACTCTTGACCACGTGTTTACCCAGACCCGCTACTACAGCCATGTCTGCGCTGCCAGCTTATACCACACGGTTTACAGATTCATTTTCAAGCTTCTCGATTTGGACACTTTCCTTCCCTTTCTTTATCTCACTGTCTCTATTTCTGGAGACAGCTTATCCGCCGATGTCTATTATAAACTAACGGAGTCTCACAGCTACTTGTAAAAACGCCACCCCCTTCTCTGAATTCCTCGGTCTCCATCGTATCTGCTCTCAGGTGGATGCTTTTCATTCTAGAATGAAGGAGATGTCCTCCTACCCCCACCATCAATGCTGCCCTTAACCGCATTTCTTCCATTCACGCATGTTTACGCTTACCTCATCCTTCCACCACGCTACCAGGGATAGGGATACTATTGTCCTTATCTACCATCCCACCAGCCTTCGCGCCCAGTACATAATTCTCCAAAACTTCCGCCACCTCCAACTGGATCCTATCACCAAACACATCTTCCCCTACCCCCCACCTTCTGCTTTCCACAGGGATTGCTCCTTACGCAACTCCCTTGTCGATTTGTCCCTCTCCGCTGATCTCCCTCCAGGCACTTATCCTTGCAAGCAGAACAAGTGCTTCACCTGCCCTTACACCTCCTCCCTCACTACTATTCATGACTCCAAACAGTCCTTCCAGGTGAGGCGACACTTCACCTGTGACTCTGTTGGGGTCACATACTCTGTTCGGTGCTCCCGGTGTGGCCTCTTGTATATCTTGTAAGACCCGACGTAGATTGGGAGACCGCTTTGCCAGGCATCTATGCTCTGTCCACCAGAACAAGCGGGATCTCCCAGTGGATCTCCATTTTAATTCCACTTCCCATTCCGATATGTCCATTCATGGCCTCCCCTACTGTCGTGATGAAGCCACACTTAGGTTGGAGGAACAACACCTTATATTCCGTTTGGGTAGCCTCCAACCTGATGGTATGAACATCGATTTCTCAAATTTGCAGTAATGCCTCCGCCCACCTTCACCATTTCCCATCCCCTTGTCCCGCTCTCTCGTGTTATCTCCTTGCCCACCCATCGCCTCCCTGTGGTGCTCCTCCCCCACCCCCTTTCTTCTTTCTTCCATGGCCTTCTGTCTCTTTCAATCAACTTCCTGGCTCTTTGCTTCATACCTCTCCCTCCCATTTTCACCTATTGCCCAGCGTTTCTCTCTCCCTTCCCCCCCACCTTTCAAATCTACTCCTCAGCTCTGTTTCTCCCGTCCTGCCGAAGGGTTTTGGGTCAAAATGTTGACATTACTTTTTTTCCATAGATGCTGCCTGGCCTGCTGACTCCCCGCAGCAATTTGTGTGTGTTGCTCTGAATTTATGTTATTGTTTCAACGTGTTCCCTTGGAAAGAAGGCCTTCAGAATTCAGTGTTATAGTTTTAAGTGTTTACACTAATATTCTTCTTTGAAAGAATTCTTATTTTGATTATTTGAATCTTTCAGAGGCATTTGAATGCTGTTCTCAAGGCTTCTATAACAATAGACCCATCAAACACAACGTGAGGCCTTTGAGCAGTTCAGAGTCCAATTTGTCTCACTGTCAGGTGTGAGGCATGAACACTGGTAGTCCCCTCATTCCCACTGTAACCGCTGCACCAATCGTGAGTTGGAGAGCTCCGCGAGGAGGTGGCACACAGGTCTAGGAGCGAAGCTTAAAAGGGGAAAGCTTCGCAGGAACTCGGCTATAACCGGCACACGAATCATGAGTTGGGAGTGCAGGGAAGGTTCAGGCATGAAAGGGAGACACTGCCTAGCAGAGCGGCCATCGACAGAGTGCTCTGAAGCAGAGTGGTAGGGCTTTGGCTCATTTGGGTTTCAGCGAGGTAAGTGGACTTCGATTTCTCCTTGCATTATTTTTTGGAGGAATAGAGAGCATGTCTGTAGGGCTAGTACTTTGCTCTGTGTGTCGGATGTGGGAACCCTGAGAACCTTAGATAGACAGAAACTATAAGGAGTTAGTCACCCCAAGACTGCAGGAGTTAGATAAGTGGGTGACTGTCAGGGAAGGGATGGGAAGAGCTCAGATAGTAGAGAACACCCCTGTGGCCATCTCCCTCGGTAATCATTATCTCGTTTTGGATGCAGTTGGGGGGGGGTGACCTGACAGAGGAAGACATAGTGATCAGGGCTCTGGCACTGAGCCTGGTTCCATGCTACAGAATGGAGAGAAGAAGATGAGGAATGCGGTAGTCTTAGGGGATTCCACAGTGAGGGGAACAGATAGAAGCTTCTGTCAGCCTGATAGAAATACCAGCATGGTGTGTTGCCTCCCGGGCGTCAGGGTATGGAATGTCTCAGACTGAGTGCAGAGTATTCTGAAGGGAGAGGGTGAATAGCCAGTAGTCTTGGTACATGTTGGTACCAACGACGTAGGCAGAAAAAGGAGGAAGCCCTAAAAAGAGAATTCAGGGAGTTGGGAAGGAAGCTGAAAAGCAGGACCTCCAGGGTAGTAATCTCAGGATTGCTGTCTGTACCACGTGCTAACGAGTGCAAGAATAGCATGATCAGGCATATTCATGCATGGCTGAGAGACTGGTGTAGGGGGCAGGGCTTCGGGTTCCTGGATCATTAGGGCCTCTTCTGGGGGAGGTACGATCTGTACAAAAAGGACGGGTTACACCCGAACCCAAAAGGGTCCAATATCCTAGCAGGCAGGTTTAATAGAGCTGTAGGGAGGGTTTAAACTAATTTGGCTGGGGGATGGGTACCAGAGTGATAGGATTGAGGAAGGAATAAACAGAAATAAATCAAAGATAGCGTGCAACAGAGAAGATAGAAAGCACAGGCAGGAGATGGGGCATTATTACAGCCAGTGGGATGAGTTACAGGGCAATGGAGGTGTGGTGCAGTTAAAACAGAAAGCAACAAATACTGGACTGAAAGTGTTAAATTTAAATGCACGCAGCATAAGAAATAAAATGGATGATCTTGAAATTCAGCTACAGATTGGCAAGTATGATGTTGTGGCCATCTCCAAAACCTGGCTAAAGGATGGCTGCCATTGGGAGCTGAACGTCCAAGAATATACAGTGTACTGGAAAGATAGGTTAGTAGGCAGAGGGGGTGGTGTGGCCCTGTGTATAAGATACAATATTAAATCATTAGAAAGGGGTGACACAGGATTGGAAGGTGTGGAGTTAAGAAATGGCATGGGGAAAAGGACCCTGATGGCAGTTGCAAACAGGCCTTTAAACAGCAGCCGGGATGTGGAGCACAAATTACAGCAGGAGGTAGAAAAGGCATGTCAGAAGGGCAATATCATGATAATAGTTGGGGATTTTAACATGAAAGTGGATTGGGAAAACCAGGCCAGTATTGGACCTCAAGAGAGAGAATTTGTAGAATGTCTAAGGGATGGCTTTTTAGAACAGCTTGTTGTTGAGCCCACCAGGAGATCGGCTGTGCTGGATTGGGTGTTGTGCAATGATCCGGAGGTGATAAGAGAGCTTAAGGTTAAGGAACCCTTAGGGAACAGTGATCACAATATGATCCAGTTCACTTTGAAATTTGAGAAGGAGAAATTAAATTCCAATTTGTCGATATTTCAGTGGAATAAAGGAAATTACAATGGTATGAGAGGGGAACTGTCACAAGGTGGGCACTGAGAATGGACCCAAATGCAAGACACAGACACTGAAGTACAGTTCCAGCTCTGCATCGGGGTTGCTCCGAGTCGCCGTTACGGCCAGCAACCTCGGCTGGCTACGGAAACAGCCAGATCCCCACCTAGCTTGGAGTGGCTGACGGCCACTCAGCTGGCCCGGGAAACAGCCGAACCCATACTGCAAAGACAGCTCCGACTACGAACAGCAAGGCTCCATGAAGTGGTGGTTCTCCAACACGGCCTAAAGATGGCAAGTGGCCGCTTTAGCCTTCAACTGGCAGGTTGCCCCCAGGAGATTTTGACAAGACAATCCAGCCTCCCACACTCGACCCCAAGGCTACTTATATTCCAAGCCCCGAGATGGTAAATAGGTGCCTATGATTAACCCAACCAAAACAAGGGACAGCTGGAAGACCCGGAGTCCTGATTCCATGGACCGGACTGTGAACCAGAAAGTGGACTTTATGGACCGGACCATAACAGGAACTGGCCAAGGTTGACTGGAAAGAGACTAGCAGGAAGGACAGCAGAGCTGCAACGGCTGGAGTTTCTGTGAAAAATGAGGGGACTGCAAGACAGGTATATTCCAAATAAGAAGTTGTTTTAGAATGGAAGAAAGACACTACCGTGGCTGACAAGTGAAGTCAGAGCCAAAGTAAAAGCAAAAGAGAAGGCATACAAGGAAGTCATAGCTAGTTGGAAGATAGGGGGTTGGGAAGCTTTTAAAAATTTTCAGAAGGTAACTAAGAAAGTCATTAGGATGGAAAAGATGAATTATGATGGAAGCTGGCAACTAATATCAAAGAAGATACTAAAATCTTTTTTAAGTGTATAAAGGGATTTGGCTAGTGTATTTAGGATTTTTAAGTGTATAAAGGGTGAGTTGAGGGTAGATATAGGACCAGTAGAAAATGATGCTGGAGGTATTTTAATGAGAGACACAGCGATGGCAGAGGAACTGAATGCGTATTTTACACCCGACTTCACAATGGAAGACATCTGCAATATACCCGACATTCAAGGGTGTCAGGGAAGTAAAGCACGGTGGGATGCAAAAGTTTGGGCACCCCGGTCAAAATTTCTGATACTGCGAATCGCTAAGCGAGTAAAAGACCAACTGATTTCCAAAAAGCATAAAGTTAAAGATGACACATTTCTTTAAAATTTTAAGCAAGAAAACTTTTTTATTTCCATCTTTTACAGTTTCAAAATAACAAAAAAGGAAAAGGGCCTGAAGCAAAAGTTTGGGTACCCTGCATGGCAGTACTTAGTAACACCCCCTTTGGCAAGTATCACAGTTTGTAAACACCTTTTGTAGCCAGCTAAGAGTCTTTCAATTCCTGTTTGGGGGATTTTCGCCCATTCTTCCTTGCAAAAGGCTTCTAGTTCTGTGAGATTCTTGGGCCACCTTGCATGCACTGCTCTTTTGAGGTCTATCCACAGATTCTTCATGATGTTTACGTCAGGGGACTGTGAGGGCCATGGCAAAACCTTCAACTTGCGCTTCTTGAGGTAGTCCATTGTGGATTTTGAGGTGTGTTTAGGTTCATTATCCTGTTGTAGAAGCCATCCTCTTTTCATCTTCGGCTTTTTTACAGATGGTGTGATGTTTGCTTCCAGAATTTGCTGGTATTTAATTGAATTCATTCTTCCATCTACCAGCTTATATTCCCCATGCCACCGGCTGCAACACAAGCCCAAAGCATGATTGATCCAACCCCATGCTTAACAGTTGGAGAGGTGCTCTTTTCATGAAATTCTGAACCCTTTTTTTCTCCAAACATGCAGCCATAAAGTTCTATTTGAAAAGGTTCAAAGGAACACCTAAACAAGCCTGATGCATTTTGGAAACAATTCCTGTGGACTGATCAAGTTAAAATAGAACTTTTCTTTTTTTGTTATTTTGAAACTGTAAAAGATGGATGTAAAAAAGTTTTCTTGCTTAAAATATTAAAGAAACGTGTCATCTTTAACTTTATGCCTTTTGGAAATCAGTTCATCTTTTACTCGCTTAGCGATTCACAGTAACAGAAATTCTGACTGGGGTGCCCAAACTTTTGCAAGCCACTGTATGTGCAGTGAAAATTATGACTGAGAAGGTACACAGGAAGCTTAATGGTCTGAGGGCGGATAAATCTCCTGGACCTGATGGAATGCTCCCTCGGGTTCTTAAGGAAGTAGCTGGAGAGATTGCAGAGGCATTAACAATGATCTTTCAAGAATCGATAGATTCTGGCATTGTACCAGATGACTCGAAAATTGCAAATGTTACTCTGCTATTTAAGACGGGTGGGTGGCAGCAGAAAGGAAACTATAGACCTACTAGCCTGACATCAATGGTTGGGAAGTTGTTGGAATCGATTGTTAGGGATGAGATTACAAGTACCTGGAGGCACATGACAGTATAGGCCAAAGCCAGCATGCTTTCCTGAAAGGAAAAGCCTGCCTAACTAATCTACTGAAATTTTTTGAGGAAATTACAAGCAGTGTAGACAATGGAGATGCAGTAAATGTGGTGTTGTTGGATTTTCAGAAGGCCTTTGATAAGGTACCGCACACGAGGCTGCTTAGCAAGATAAGATCCCATGGAATTACATGGGAGTTACTAGCATTGGTGGAGCATTGGCTGATTAGGAGAAAAAAGAGTGGGAATAAAGGTATCCTATTCTGGCTGGCTGCTGGTTACCAGTGGAGTACCACGGGGGTCAGTGTTGAGACTGTTGCTTTTCATGATGTATGTCAATGAATTGGACTATGGGATTAATGGATTTGTGGCTAAATTTGCCAATGATACAAAGATAGGTGGGGAGCAGGTAGTGTTGAGGAAACAGAGAGCCTACAGAGAGACTTAGATAGTTCAGGGGAATGGGCAAAGAAGTGGCAAATGAAATCCAATGTTGTCAAGTGTATGGTCATGCACTTTGGTGGAAGACATAAACAGGCAGACTACTATTTAGATGGGGAGAGAATTCAAAATGTAGAGATGCAAAGGGACTTGGGAGACCTTGTGCAGGATACCCTAAAGATTAACCTCCAGGTTGAGTTGGTGTTGAAGAAGTTGAATGCAATGTTGGCGTTCATGTCTAGAGGTATAGACTATAAGAGCAGGGATGTGATGTTGAGGCTCTATAAGGCACTCATGAGACCACAATTGGAGTATTGTGTGCAGTTTTGGGCTTCTTATTTTAGAAAGGATATACTGACATTGGAGAGGGTTCAGAGAAGATTCACAAGAATGATTCCAGGTATTAAAATGTTACCGTATGAGGAACGTCTGGCAGCTCTTGGGCTGTATTCTCTGGAGTTTAGGAGAATGAGGGGGTATCTCATAGAAACAATCTGAATGTTAAAAGGCCTGGACAGATTAGATATGGCTAAGGTGGGGGAGTCCAGGACAAGAGAGCACAACTTCAGGATTGAAGGACGTCCATTTAGAACAGAGATGAGGAGAAATTAGAGGGTGGTAAGTCTGTGGAATTTGTTGCCACAAGTGGCTGTGGAGGCCAAATCACTGGGTGTATTTAAGGCAGAGATAGATAGATTATTGATTAGCCAGTGCATCAAAGGGTATGGGGAGAAGGCAGGGGAGTGGCGATGACTGGAAGAACTGGATCAGCCCGTGATTGAGTGGTGGAGCAGACTCGATGGGCCAAATGGTCTACTTCTGCTCCTATATCTTATGGTCTTACAGTCTTTATTCAGCTCACCAATACTGAAAAAAAGTATGAGTGACTGAGTATCATGGTGGCAAGTTGAAATTAGAATTAAAATTGGAATTGGTTTACTACTGTAATGAGCACAATATATAATGCAAACTTTTTTTTGCAAATTCAGAATGCTGGAAAAACTCAGCAAGCTAGACTGAACCTATGAAAGGGAAAAATAGTCAATGTTACAGGCCAAAATCCTTCATTACGTCTCAAGGGTCTTGGCCTGAATTTCTTGTGTTTTTTCTTGCATACTGTTCATACAGATCAGAGGATTACACAGTACATTGAGATAGAACAAGGTAATACAATAACAATGCAGAATAAAGTGTAACAATTATAGAGAACGTGCAGTACACAATAAGCTGCAAGATCATATTGAGGTAGATTGTGAGGTCAAGAGTCCAATTTATCACACTAAGGAACTATTTAATAGTCTTGCAACAGCAGGGTAGAAACTGTCCTTAAACCTCATGGTACGTGCTTTCAGGCTTTTGTATCTTCTGCCTGATGGAAGAGGGCTGAAGAGTGAATGTGATGTTTTGAATATCACAGTTGTTTGCTAAGATCCTTAGCAGTTTATTTCATTCTTTTATGTTTGTCAATTCTGGGAACTGCAGGGTGTTTTTACAAAGTAATTTGAACACTGCATAACTATATGATAAGATTTTGACTACTTAAAGTAACCCTTTTTATTGCTAAACAGAAGTCAAGTTTCCTAATGTCATTCCACATTATCAGAGCTACTTGGAAGAAAATAGAAATTATTGCGCTTGGGTCATGAGAATTGTTGTTGAATACGCATTCTTATTACAATAAACATGGTATTTCACTTCCTTTAACAATTATGGAAATAAATGATTAACTTTTTAGTTTTAAACAATAGCTATTAATAGTACTGGGAAATACATAACAAAGAAATTTCCTAAGGCTTGTTCTATCCATTGTTGTCAATAGAATCTTAGATGGCAACAAAGAGGCACCCAGGAGTGAGACAGATTAGCTGGTTGAGTGATGTCACAACACTAGATTTACATTCAACATCAGCAAAGACAAGGAATTGAGTGATTGAGTGTGGACTTCAGGAAGAGGAAGTTGGGAGAACACATACCAGTCCTCATTGAGGGGTCAGCAGTGGAAGGAGTGAGCAGCTTCAAATTTCTGGGCATTAACATCACAGAGGATCAATCCTGAGTCCAACATACTGATGCAATCTCTAAGAAGGTACACTAGTGGCTATAATTCATCAGGAGTTTCCAGAGAGTTGGTCTGTCACCAAAGGCACCAGCAGATTTCTAGATGTACCAAGGAGAGCATTCTGAGTGGTTGCATCACTACCTGGCATGGACGCTCCAATGCATAAGACGATAACATAAGACATAGGAGCAGAATTAAGCTATTTGGCCTATCAAGTCTGCTCCGCCATTACTTCATGGCTGATCCAAGTTTCCTCTCAGCCCCAATCTCCTGCCTTCTTCCCATATCCTTTCATACCCTGACCAATCAAGAATCTATCAAGAACTGCCTTAAATACACATAAAGACTTGGGCTCCACAACTGCCTGTGGCAAAGAATCCCACAGATTCACCACTCTCTGCCTAAGGAAATTCCTCCTCACCTCCATTCTAAAAAGACACCCCTCTATTCTGAGGCTGTGTCCTCTGGTCTTAGACACTCCCACTACAGGAAACATCCTCTCCACGTCCACTCTATCAAGGCCTTTCACCATTCGATAGTTTTCAGTGAGGTTACCCCTCATTCATGGATGCATGGGATCCAAAAAAACACTGTAGAGTTGTAGAGTCAGCCAGCCTCATCAAGGGTACCACCCTCCCCACCACTGAGGATACTTTCAGAAGGCGGTGCCTCAGGAAGGTAGCATCCATTTTTAAGGACTCTCACCATCCAGGGCATGGCCTCTTCTCATCAGGGAGCAGATACAGGAGCCTAAAGATGTATACTTAACATTTTGGGAACAAATTCTTCCCCTCCAGCATCAGAGTTATGAATGGTCTATGAAGTCATGAACACTTTACTAATCCCTTTTTGCATTATTTATTTTTTGTTGCAACTTATAGTAATTTTTTAATGTTTTGTACAGCTGCCAAAAACAACAAATTTCATGACATACTGTAGGTCAGCAGTAATAATCCTGATTCTGATTCTAATTCCGACACTCCTAGTAATAATTGTCCTTCTTACTTCCAGATGTTTTAAATTCTATTGTCATGTAACTTATAGAGGAAATTCATGAATGGAGGCCATAGGTGAGTGCACTATGAGAGTCTGCAGTACTTTCAGTCACAGCAGTTCCAGCGGAAGAATTCCTGATTCCTGCCTCGCTAGTTCCAGAATGGCACATGCTAATGTTAATGAGGTAGCAAAAGCAAACAAATACATTATTAATCGGACGTTGATGAAATTAGAACATAAATTATTTTAATGAAATTTTCACAGTGACAGACTACTGAATTTTGAATTTGATTAATAAATCTACATTTCTAAATGAGATAGAGTGGCATGTTACATGTGACTGATCAGACTTGCCATACCAGTCAACAAATGGATGGAAAACCAACATAAAAAATAGATCTTTATGAATCATTCACAAGCAGGTACAACCATACATTATTGATGGAAATGCTGGCTTCATTGTCAAGTATTCCCTTTACTATGCCTCTCATTTGTTTTTGTTACTGTTATAACATGTAGCTATGGAAATCTTTACATACTTTAACCCTTTCAGTACCCATTTCCTTTGTGTTGAATTATAACTGTTCTGGTAGCAACAAAGAGAACAGCCAGGAGAAGATGGCAAATATCATTATGCAAGGATCAGAGATCTGGCTGCAGGTGGGAAAAGGGAATGACAGACAGGTGTAATAGAAGCATAGGCAACTTAGTGTGGCACAGCAAAACACATCCGACTATTTGCTCCACAGGAAAATGTTGAAAATTAATTACTTTCCATTCTTCCTTTCGGTTATGGCCTGAGCAAATAAAACTTGTCAATCCAGCTCTATTTGCAGGATACCATGACACCCGATCGGTCAATCTAAAGTAGAGCTCACATCTCTTCTGCCATTGTCCTAATCTGTTGTTTGAAAGAGTGAGTTAATATTGGGTACAGCACCAGGGAAATAGTATGAGAGAAGATCAGTTACCTTTATTTCTGCCCCTCCACTCAATCTAATTTCCATCAAATAGAAGTTAAAATCAGGGCCCTTGATACAGCTCTTCTCTCCACAGATGCTACCTTTTGAGTTAAATACACCTTTGCATCTTCTGTTTGCAGTTCAATAAAGTAGCACACACATTTTTTATTCTACTTCTCTGAGATACAGGAATCATTAACAAGGCTAGGATTTATCACCCATTCCTAACTGTCCTTCATAAGGTGGAAGTGAGTCACCATCTTGAGATGCTGAAGTTCTTCTGATGAAAGAACTTCCAGAATGCTGATGGATAGAACCAGCATCAGTAAAGGAATAATGATATACCTGGCAGGAAATTGTATGTCTTGGAGGTTCTCTGCAGATATTGGCATTCCTACACATATTTTATTGTTAGAGTTTATGGGTTGAAAACAGCTTGATGAGTTGCAGTAGGGTATTTTGTAGCTTCTATACACTAATGAAAGTGCTGGAGATGAGCAAATGTTCAGGATGTGTGAATGGGAACATACATCCCCCAGCATTTTATTCTATTCTATGATGTATTTATTTATTCCTTAAGTGACACATGATTCCAAGAGCAAAACCCTACAATACGATGACGAGTTTGTTCAGAGATACTGAAGTCTCAAAAAATTACCTCAGTAAACAACATGCCACTCCATCAATCATGATGGAACAAAACAGATAGATAAACATACAGAATTATAGCAGCACTGAGAAACAATAAACAAGAAAACAACTGATAAGTTGTTGAGAATCCCATAAACAGAAGTGGTGAAAGTATTCTGCTTAATGCATTTCAGATTTGTGAGATTAATGGGAGAACAGACCTAAAAAGCAGTGCAGACATGAAAATCATTTTAGACATGATTTGTCTGTTCTGTATATTTTCAGTGGACTGTGATCACACATACACTAACTTCTTAACTCAGGTTCTATTTCCCAGATGCTACAGAATTTTCCCAGTATTTCAGTTTTTTGAAAAAAATTTCAGCTTTCCAAGAACAGTATATTTTGGTTTTCATACACTTACTTACTCTTTGATCATTTTCGCACACAGGATATTGAGGGGAACACTTGCAAATGAAATTTAAATCCATCAATTATGAAATGATGCATTTAGGGATGTCAAATTGGGACAGAACATATACAACAGATGAATCTTGCTAAAGAGTATAGGTGAACAGAGGGACTTTAAGGTCCAAGCTTAATAATCCTCTGAAAGCGGTAACACAGATAGTTAAGGTGGTGAGGAAAACATACCGCATATTTATTTTCATAGGTTTGGTACATAGAATATAAAGGTTGAAATGACATGTTGCAACTTTTCAAAACACTTGTTAGACCACATTTGGAGTGTTGTGACTGTTCTGGTCACCACACAATAGCAAGGCTGTGGTTGTACTTGAGACAGTGCAGCGGATATTCATCTGTATGTTACTTGGATTGAATTTATGGGGAGATATTGGAAACACAAGAAAGTCTATTGATGCTGGAAATCCAAAGCAACACACACAACATGCTGGGTGAACTCAGCAGGTTAGGTAGTATCTACGGAAATGAATAGATGGTCAACGTTTTGGGCCGAGACCCTTCTTCAGGCCTGAGAAGGAAGAGGGGAGATGCCAGAATAAAAAGGTGAGGGGAGGAGAAAGAAGCTAGTTGAAAGGTGATAGGTGAAGCTAGGTGGGTGAGAAAGTTCAAGGGCTGGAGAAGAAAGAATCTGATTGGGGAGGAGTGTAGACCATAGGAGAAAGGAAAGGAGGATGGGATCTCCAGGGAAGTAATAGGCACGTGAGAAGAAGTAAAGAGTATGGAAGAAAGAAAGGGGGGTGGTGAATTTGTTCACCAGAAGGAGAAATCGATATTTATGCCATCAGGTTAGATGGTACCCAGACAGAATATAAGCTGTTGCTCCTCCACCTTGAGGGTGGATTCACCTTGGTACAAGAGGAGGCCTTGGACCAACACACTGGAAAAGGAATGGAAGTTAAAATGTTTGGTCACCAGGAAGTCCTACTTGTGGTGGATGATGCAGAGGCGCTTGACAAAGCGTTCCTCCAATTTATGATAGGTCTCACCAACGTAGAGGGAAGATGGGGTGGGCACAGATGTTTTCCTTTGAGGGACAAAGGGTGAGAGGTGACCTGAAAGAAGGTAATGAGGTTATAAGAGGTAAAGGAAAGTGAGATAGTTAGAATATTTTTCCATGGTAAGAGTATGGTAAGAGTAAGCAAGATGGCATAGTTTAAAGAGAGAAGAAGTAGTTTTGAGAGGTAAGTATTTTTACATAGAGAATGGTTGGCATCTACAACTTGCTGCCAGAGGAGACAGTGAAGTTGGATAATTACTATGTTTAAGAAACTCTTGGACATTCACTTAAATAGAGGAGGCAAAGGAGGATATGGATTTAGAGTAGCAAATGGATTTGGATATATTGGAAAATGGTCACCATGGACATGATGGGCCCAATGGTCTGTTTCTAGGTTGTACAACACTATGACTCAATGCAATTTGTCTAAAGAAATCAAGATTATTTAGCTATAATCAGTGAGCTCTCAACCCTGAAAATAGAGATGTCTAAAGGGAAAGGATATTTTAATCCAAATTAAAGGCATTTGAAATCATGAATGCACCTTTATTGTCTGAAGGTCACCAGTTGTAAATTATACTTAAATCTTCCTGTTTACAGATGAAGAACTGCTTTATTTTTCATGCCTGACTGAACAGATCTGGTTTATGCAAATCAATACTGACTCTGGCATTGTGAAGAAAAATATCCCGAAGCTTTTTGTTTCTCACCCAACAAATGACTTCACCTCTGCGACTGGAACTGAATACATTTGAAAGGTTTTTTGCATACGTACCTTTGTAGTGATACCAAGATTGATTCAAAAACCTATTTTTTCTGACCTACAATCTATTTTTGTTTTTAAATATGATAATAAATTTGTAGCATGCATGAAAAATCAATTTTCCAGAAAGTAGGGCTATTCATCAAAAGAAGGTATTGATTTACAGAAAATGTTACGTTTTTTTGCCAAACCCACTAAAGAGAAGCTGTAATCAACGCTATTTACAGCCTTATTTCACATCCCACAATGGAGCTTAACGACTTATTGACTTGGTTGTATATTTCTATTACTCTAAAGACCTTAACAGTGTGACATTTTTGAGAAAGAAAGAAATTGAACACATATGGTGATTTGTCATGTTTTTTGGGATGTTGTGAAATGCTTGACATACAATGAAATACCATTATAAACTGTACATGAATATACCAATCATTTTACACATAAGTAGATCCTCCAAAAGAGCAGTAAGATCAAAAGTTATTTTGTCTCTTTCTGTTTGTTTTAGCTGAAGAATGTCAGTGTTGCGCAGTAGACAATGAGAAATTGTTCTTTTTTAAGTATCACACAAGGACACATGACATTTATCTGAATACAGAAGTGGAAAGACAGGAACTTAGTTTAACATCAACATCACACCAGCGTGTCAATCTAGTTTCATGTCTAATGCCCCAGAAACAACAATACCATGATCACCTGCTTTGGGGTGTGACACTAGTTATTATTTTACAAAGAGCACTTAGACCTGTGCTGAGAAATACTCACAAAGTTAGGAGGAGTCTAGGGCTAAATAACTATTGACATGGCTTAGTACAGAATTGTAATGCTTTACAGATCATCATCATGGGTATTTTTTATATTGCTGCCGATTTAAGGCATTTCTCCGAAATCCAAGTACCGGTAAGAGGTTTTTAAGACAACTAAACATAACTATCAGATAGGGTAAGTAAAATGGATCATCTGACGGATGCATCAAATGAACAATTAGTATAACACTGGAAAAGGATATAATATATGTAAGAAGTCAGAAACAATAGTTTTTTGGTATGAACAATATAGGGGCGATTTCTAGATGTGTACAGTAGGCCACCAAACAGGAGTAAGAAGTGGCATAAATTGTGGAAAAGCAATAGCCCATGGGACAACAGCCCATTGAACACAACAGCACAAAAGCAGTCCTCTGGCCCAGAATGACTGAGCCAGCTATGCTGTTTATCCAAATTAATCTCATCTGCCTGCACATAGTCGATATCCTTCCATTCTCAGTTTGGTCACATGTCTGTCTAAATGCCTCTTAAACATTGCTATTGTGCTTGCTTCCACCATTTCCCTGATAACACATTCCAGGAACCTTCCACTCTTGCCTTATAAATCTGCTAGGAAAATTACACTCGCTATCTATCCCATCTTTAGCATTCATAATTTTATAAACTTCTGTTGGGTCACCCTTCAGGCTCTGACGCTCCAGAGAAAATAATCCAAGTTTGTCCAACCTCTCCTTATATGTAGCTGATACTCTCTATTCCAAGTAACACCCTGCTGAACCTCTTCTTTATTTTCTCCAAAGCCTCCACATCCTTCCTGCAATGCAGTGACCAGATCACACACATACTCCAAATGAGACGAAACCAAAACTTTATACTGCTGTTGCTTGATTTCAATATACTCAACACCCTGATGCTTTCATTACCACCCTCTTGACTTGTGTTTCCACTTTAGGGGAAGTATGGACTTTCATGCCAAGATCACTCTGTACCTCAGAGCTCCTCAGATCCCTGACATTTGCTGTCTATTTTCTCTTTACATTTGACCTCCCAAATTACAACACGTAACCTTGTCTAGATTAAACTTCAAACGCCATTTTTTCTGCTCGTAGTTCCAACTGATCAATATTTTACTATATCCTTTACAACTTACCTCACCATCCACAACTCTGCCAGCATCTGTTCACCTGCAAACTTACTGACCGACACACCTACATTTTTGTCCAAGGCATGATAGCGATTCCAGCACTGATCGTTGCAAAAGCCTACTGTTCATCGTCCTCCAGTCAGAATACCACCCACTTCACTACTATCCTCTTTGTTTTGTGGCCAAGCAAATTTTGAATTCAATTTACTAAGTTTCTGTGCATTCCATTGGGTTAATCTTCTGGACCCGCCTACCATGAGGGACCTGATTGAATGCTTTACGCAGGCAACTTCCATTGTGCTACCCTCATTCATCAGGTTCATCACCCCCTCAAAAAACTTAATGAAGATTATAACTCATGACCTCTTCTGCTTACAAGTCCAGTTAATCTATCTCTTTCTAGTTCCGATTAGATCCTATTCCTAAGACACTACTCCAGTAAGTTCCCTAACTTTGACGTAAGGGTCACCAACCCATAATTTACTGTTTTTTTTATAATGACCTTTTTAAACAGAGGAATAACTTTGGCTATTCTCCAGTCCCCTGGAACTTTATCTGTGGCTAAAGAGGATACAAGGATATCTGTCAAAGCACCAGCAAACTCCTGTCTTGCCTCTCTTAATCACCTGGAATAGATCCCATCAGGCCCTGGGGTCTTACCCAATTTAATACTCTTCAAGAGAGTGAACAACTACTTCTTGTTATCAGCATGTCCTGGAGTAACGAGAATATCCTTCTCTGATATTGCTGCTCTCAATGTCCTGCTCAATGAATACTGATGAAAAGTACCCGCTTAATGCCTCATCCACTTCCTCGGGCTCCAGGTATAAATTCCCTCCTTTTTCTTTGAGTGGTCCTATCCTGTCCAGAGTTACTAACTTATGAGACAGAAGTTAGTGACTCAGAAGTTATTACTAATTTACTTCTAACTTAAGTGTAAAACTTTTTGGGATTCTCGTTAATCCGACTTGCCAAAGACCTTTCATGGCTCCTTTTAGTCCTCTTAGTTCTCTGTTTAAGTTCTCTACTGCTCCCTGTCTGTATTTAGCTTCCTAAACCTTACATATTAATCTTTTTGCTTTTTGGCTAAATTTGCATTATTTCTTATCACCCTTGGTTCCGAACTTTGTTATCCTTATCTTTCTTTCTCGCAGGGACATGTTGGTCCTGAATTCTGAGCAGTCAGCCTTTAATCAACTCCCACATAGCAGGTGTGGGGATGGGAACCAGAGTGCCAGGGCAGATAGTGGAATGATTGTGGGAAAGACGATGTTAGGCCTCCATCCAAAGACAGGAACCGAAAGGTTGAGCAGGCTGGGAATAATGTTCCGAGCTGTGCCTATTTCAATGCAAAGGGTATTAGAGGAAAGGTGGATGAGTTTAGATGTGCATGGAATTATGACATTGTAGCCATTAGTGAAACTTGGTTGCAGGAGGAGAAGGGCTAGCAGCTCAATGTTCCAGGATTCCATTGTTTTAGACAAGATAGAGCAGGGGGATTAAAGGGGGTGGTGGTGGCATTATTAGCCAGGGAAAATTTCACCGCAGTGCTCAGACAGGACAGGCTGGAGAGCTAGTCTAGTGAGGCTATATGGGTGGAATTGAGGAATAAGAAAGGGATAACCACATTAATGGGATTATATTGCAGAACACTAATAGCAGGATTTAGAGGAGTGAATCTGTAGACAGTTTTCAGACAGTTACAAGAAACAGAGGGTTATGATAGTAAGTGATTTTAACTTTCCACGTTGACTGGGCCTCCCATACTATAAAAGGGATGGATGGTATAGAGTTTGTCGAATGTATTTAATCAGTACATGGAGGTCCCAATTAGAGAGAGTGATCATATTATTAAAGAACATGACCGGGCAGGTGACAGAAGTGTGTGTATGGGAACACTTTGAATCTAGTGATCATAATCTAATTATTTTCAAGATAATTATGGAGAAAGATAAGTCTGTCCCTTGGGTTGAAATCCTAAATTGGAGAAAGGCCAATCTTGATGGCATCAGAAAGGGCTGGACAGGTTGTCTTCAGGCAAAGGCGTGTTTTGTAAGTGGGAGGCCCAAAGGTGAAATTTTGAGAGTATAGAGTTTGTATGTTCCTGTCAGTATAAAAGGCAAGGCTAACTGGTTTAGGGAACTTTGGTTCTCAAGAGATATCGAGGCACTGGTTAAGAAGATGAAGGGGGTGCATAGCAGGTGTAGGCAGCAAGGAGCAAATGAAGTACTTGAAGAGTGTAAGAAATGTAAAAGAACACTTGAGAGAAATCAAGCAGGCTTAAAAAAAGGCACGCCTAACAGACAAGGTGAAGGAGAATCCTAAGGACTTCTACAGATATATTAAGAGCAAAAAAGTCATCGATGCATGGAGCAGAAAGAGTTGGGGGAGATCTTAAATTAATTTTTTTGCATATGCATTTACTTGGGAGATGGCCATATAGAACTGAGACAAAACAGCAGTAATGTCATGGACCATACAAGTATTACAGTAGAAGAGGTGTTTGGTGAATTGAGGAAAATTAGAGTGGGTAGATCTCTAAATCCCTATAGGCCCCCTCAGACCTTGGGGGGGGGCGGGGTGGTTGTGCAGAATTTGCAGGAGCCCTAAGCAGAAGATATTTAAAACTTCATCAACTACATGTGAGGTGCCAGAGGATTCAAGGATAGCTAATGTTGTACTGTTGTTTAAGAAGTGCTGTAAGAATAAACTGGGATATTGTAGGCTGGTGAGCCTGATGCCAGTAGTGGGTAAGCTGCTGGAAGGTATTCTAAGGGAACAGATAGTTTTCTACATATATATGGGCAGAATACTAGTTTGGCAAGGACTAGATAAACTGTATGGCTTGTTTCTGTGCTACAGTTCTCTGTGGCTCTCTATGTCAATGTGAATTTATTTAATAACAGCTATTCCAAGCCCCGGCCTAATACTGCTGTAATTGGCTTTTCTTTAATTCAGCATTCCCCTGCCTCTCAAATCCTTAAGCCTAGATATCTGCCATCTTAAAATTTACAGAGTGATGATCACTGTTCCCAGAATGCCCTCCCATGGAAACTACAGTCACATGGCCAGGCTCAATCCCCCATACAAGGTCCTCGACACACCAATCAAATTCTGCCACACCTAAGCCTCTGCCACTAAAAAGTACTAGTCAGTATTGGTGAAACTAATGCCATTCAATACAATTACACTGGTGGTTTTAAATCTTTCCATAATCTGATATATATAAGAGCACCCACCTCTTGAAGCTTCTAGTTTACATGGAGAAACATACCCTCAGGGTCCTCCAAGAGGGAAGGAGAATGATGGACCCAATCAGACGAAGACAGTTAATTACAGGGAACGACTACGACCAAGAGCTAGGATAAGAGGCTCTGAGTGTCCAGTGTGTTGGTGTGGGAGAGCGTTTTCCAGCATTAAAGGTTTACGAGTCCACCAAGCAAAGTTGAAGTGCTATTACATCCCAGTGGATGAAGATGAGATTTCTTCACCAAGCACAGATGATGTGGTCTTTTCAACCACTGACTCACAAGCCACAGCAACTCGCTCTGGACAGCATCATCATACTCCAGGTCAGACGAAAGATAACCCAGGTCAGGTTTCAGACCACAGTACCCAGGTAGGTTCTTCGTATGATGGCGGTGGCGAGGAGGTAGAGAAGAAGAGGAAGGTCAAGTGGCCAGCAATGGCAGATGAGAAGGCTTGGCGTGTATTTGATGGGATATCAGTATGATGCTGGAGAACACGCTCAGGGGAACATCAAAGAGAAAATTGGAAGTGATGGGCGATATGATTACGATGTTTGAAAGTACAGGTTTGGTTTGGTTGAGTTGAAGAAAACAAAGCCTACACAGCAACCAAGCAGGCGCCAGAAAGAGATTAGTAGGTTGAGGAGAGAGCTTAGATCATTGGGACAGAGGTGGAAGGTAGCAAGTGAGGGTGACAAGCCAGGGCTTACTGATTGCCGAGAGTATTTTCCAATAAAGTTAGCATCACTCTGTCGTGCAGAGTCACAATGTAAAAAGAGAAAGAAGAGACAGAAGGCAAGAAAGTCGTTCTTTGAGCACCCTCACGAGAAACTGTTTGAACAAAGTAAGAGTGGGCAGCTTAACATCTCTCAACAAGAACTTGAAGATCACCTAGCAAGCACTTACTCTAATGAACAGCAGGAGGCTCCTTTGCTTGACATTTCAGGGCTTGTGAAGCCTACCAAGCCAGGAGTGAAGTTCGATCTGTCAGAACCCAAACTGGCAGAAGTCAAACGGTTCATCAGAAAGTCAAGGTCAGGCTCAGTGCCAGGACCTAATGGAGTGCCGTAAAAGATGTTCAAGAAGTGTGAACAGCTGAGGAAATACTTGTGGAGATTGTTAAAGGTGGTGTGGAGACAAGGTGTTGTTCCTTTGTCATAGAGTGAGGCTGAAGGAGTATACATCCCGAAGGAAGAGAATTCTTCTACATTGAATCAGTTCCGACCAACTTCACTCCTGAATGTAGAGGGGAAGACTATGTTTGGCATTCTGGCAGAAAGAATATCTTCATTTGTGATTGCAAATGGATTAGTAAATACATCTGTGCAGAAGGCAGGAATACCAGGCTTCTCAGGATGCGTTGAACATTCTAGTATGATATGGCATACCATCCAGGAGTCAAAAAGGTTGAGAAGAAATCTGGCTGTAGTTTGGCTTGATCTGGCAAATGCATATGGTTCTGTTCCCCATGTCCTGATTGAGTTTGCGATGGAACTCCTATGGATTCCTGCTAAGGTGAGGAACTTTGTTATGCAGTACTACAACGATTTCCGGATGAGGTTTTCCACTCAGCAGTTTACAACTAGGTGGCAGAGTTTGGATGTTGGAATCCCAATGGGATGTGCAATTTCACCCATCCTTTTTGTGTTAGCCATGGAGGTTATTGTGAGGGCTGCAGAATCAGTGGGACCAGGTGTTGCACTTGATGGCGGAGGGGAGTTACCACTAATACGAGCGTTCATGGATGACCTTACCCTTTTGGGTCCCAGCACGGAGGCAGTGGAAAATGTACTATCTAGACTCGAGGAGTTAATGGATTGGGGAAAAATGAAGTTCAAGACCAAGAAGTCAAGGAGCCTTGTTCTTCGGAGAGGAAAGCTGGTTGACTTTCATTTCACCCTTTGTGGAGAGGAGATTCCATCCATTCAGGACCAACCAGTTAAGAGCCTCGGGCGATGGTACACAGAGGAGCTGAGAGACACCAAGAAGGTTCAAGAGACAGCAGAACAGATCAGCAGAGGTCTGATGTCTGTTGACGAGTGTGGCTTGCCTGGCAAGTTGAAGTTGTGGTGCTTGCAGTACGGACTGATGCCACAGATAGTGTGGCCACTAACTGTCTATGAAGTGGCAAATTCCCATGTTGAGGCAATGGAACGGAAGATTAACAGGTATGTAAAGAAGTGGCTTGGAGTACCGAGCAGCCTTACCAATGTTGCAATCCACAGTAGCCAGTCAAAGCTTACCAGTGCAATCCCTTGTTGAGGAGGTCAAGGTAGCCAAGGTAAGATCATTCTCGATGCTTCGAGACTCAAAAGACCCTGTCATCAAGAACACCCAGCTGGATGTGAGATCAGGCAGGAAGTGGTCAGCCCGTGTAGCAGTCGATGAGGCAGAGTCCAGATTGAAGCACAAGGAGACGGTTGGGGCTATCCAGCTAGGCCGCCAGGGACTTGGATGGACAACCCACAAGTGATGGTCATCTTCTACAGGTAAGGAGCGCCGTGAGCTTGTAACACAAGAAATACGAGCAGTAGAAGAGGAGAAGAGGTTAACTAAAACAGCTGGCCTGGCCAAACAAAGGGCTTGGACCCGGTGGGAAAGTGTTGAACAACGACACCTATCTTGGAATGTTCTGTGGCAGATGGAACTGCTCCGCATTTCTTTTTTATGCAGAGCAGCGTACGATCTGCTCCCAACACCTGCCAACCTCAATACCTGGTATGAAGATAAGACAGACAGGTGTGCTGCTTGTGGAGAGAAGGGAACACTTCAACATATCTTGAGTGCATGCACAGTCAATCTTTCCAGCGGCATGTACACGTGGAGACATAACAACGTTCTCAAAGTTGTAACAGAAGCCGATGAGCAGAGAGTACTGCAGCACAACTTATCTCATGCCCCATGCTGCACAGAACATCGCATATCATTTGTGAAAGAAGGCTCCAAGTCAAGGGTGTACAGCATAGGCTCACGATCAAGCATACTTTATTCAGCCAATGACTGGTGTGTCAAGGCTGACTTGGACAGGAAAGGCAGTTTCCCGGAGCAAATAGCTTTTACAACATTGCGTCCAGATATAATCGTATGGTCTGACACCAGTACAGAAGCGGTTATTGGTGAACTCACAGTCCCCTGGGAAGACAACATCGATGAAGCCCATGAGTGCAAGTTAACCAAGTATGCAGAGTTAAGATCAGAGCGCAGAGACAGAGGGTGGAAGATTTCATGCTATCCATTCGGAGTAGGCTGCCGTGGGTTTATTGCGTTCACTCTCCAGAAGTGGCTGCATGATCTTGGCTTCACTAGAAGAGAGGTCATGTCAACCAGCAGGGCTGTAGCTGAGGCAGCAGAGAAAGGATCAGCATGGGTGTGGACCAAATATGTCCAGAGGGGCAGATAGTCAGACAGTGTATACATACCTTGCAAACCCTTCAGTAGTTGCATAGACACCTGAAGAGTAGACTATCTGTTGGATGGAAGTGACCAACAACTCTGATAGAGGCAGATGCCAAGTTTTTAAGCTCACCAGTGGGAGGTGGTGCTTTAGCACTGCTGGCCCACCACCTCGAAGGAGTCTTAATCATCAGCGGGCCGAAACTCCTGAAGATAAGGTGGCAGATCAACTGATGATCCCACTGGTGATAGCACAGGACAGTTAACATCTTAGTCCACGTGTATTTTGTAACTATATATATACACACACACACACACACACACACACACGGTGATTGATAAGTTCGTGGCCCAAGATAGAAGGAGTCAATTTTAGAAAACCTAGCACATTTATTTTTCAACATAGTCCCCTCCTACATTTACACACTTAGTCCAGCGGTCGTGGAGCATACGGATTTTGGACTGCCAAGAAGTGTCCACAGCAGGGGTGATTGATAAGCTTGTGGCCTAAGATAGAAGGAGATGAGTTATACAGCTCTCGTTACATGCACTTGCAGATCAAGTCTTTGAGCGATTTTGCAGAAAGTTTGAAGTTAATAACTCATCAGTTAATAACTTATCAGGGGTAATTGATAAGTTCGTGGCCTAAGGTAGAAGGAGATGAGTTATTAACTTCAAACTTTCTGCTTAATCACTCAAAGAGTTGACCTGCATGTGCATGTAACAAGAGCTGTATAACTCATCTCCTATAAAAATTACTGGTGAACGCAATGCTGCATTCACCAGTAATTTTTATGTGTGTTGCTTGAAATTACAGCATCTGCAGATTTCCCTGTGCTTGCATTTTTAACTCATCTCCTTCTACCTTAGGGCACGAATTTATCAATCACCCGTGCTGTGGACACTTAATGAAGGTTCAAGATCCGTATGTTCCACGACTGCTGGACTATGTGTGTAAATGTAAGAGGGGACTATGTTGAAAAATAAATGTGCTAGGTTTTCCAAAATTGACTTCGTCTACCCAGGCCACGAACTTATCAATCACTCCTCGTGTGTATATATATCTGTTCCTCTATATTCTTCTGTCTACTTGGAGGCCCCATCAGAGTGATTGCAACTTTCTTGTTTCTGACCTCTGTCCATATTGCCTTACTGTATGAATCCTCCAGGATATCCAATGACATTCTCCTTGATCAGTAATGGAACTCACCAAACTCTCTTTCATCCCACTCTATCAAGTCTGAAACATCTGAACCCTGGAATTTTGAATTAGTAGTCCTGCATGCCTTTGATCCAAGTCTCTGCAAATACTACAACATCAGGATTTTATGTACTAATTAAGATCCTAAGTTTTAATTGCTCTACTGTATTACTCCTTGCATTGAAACACTGTAAATCACTTCAGTTCATTAGCCCCATTGTGCACATTAACTGGCCCTGCCTGTCCTTATTTGACCTAACATCAAGTTTACCCTGAAATCCCTCCATTTGTAGACCTAATACTCTGATTACCATTTCCCTCCTGAGCAGCACTAACAAACTTTGCTATGAAAATATTGGTGCCCTTCCAGTTAAGGTGCAACCTGTACTTCTTGTACAGGTCCCACCTGCCCTGGAAAAGAGCCCAATTATCCATGTACCCTCCTGTACCAGCTCCTCAGGCACACATTTAACTGTACTAACCTATTTCTTGCTTCGCTAGCATATGGCACAGGAATAATCCTGAGATAACAACCCTCAAGATTCTGCTTTTTAACTTTCTGCCTCCCTCCTTAAATTATCTTAATGGTACCTCAACTCCCTTCCTGCCTATGTCATTAGTAACAATATGGAACACAACCTCTGGCTGCTCACTTTCTCTTTTCAAAATGTCCTATGCTCACTTAGAGACACTGTTGACCTTGAAACCAGGGAAGCAGCACATGGTCCTGGAATCTTGCTCACAGCTATAAAACTATTGATTGAAGCTCCTGACCAAAGAAATCCCACCCCACCGTCACTATTGCACACCTAGATTTTGTCCTATCTTGCTATAGAACAGTCACAGTCATAGTGCTACTGATGTGGCTGGTTCTGACATCTTCCCCAGAGAGGCTATTATCTGCAAAAGTACCTAAAAGGGAGTACTTGTTAGAAAGGGGGATAGTCGCAGAAGAATCCTGCACCACCTTTCTGCCCCTTCTATATGGCTGAATCTTTGAGGTGACCACCTCCCTGAAACTCATGGAAACACAGAAAAACTGCAGCACAGTACAGGCCCTTCGGCCCACAATACTGCGCCAAACATGTACTTACTTTAGAAATTACCTAAGGTTACCCATAACCCTCTATTTTTCTAAGCTCCATGTACCTATCCAGGAGCCTCTTAAAAGACCCTATCATATCTGCCTCCACCACCATCACTGGCAGCCCCTTCCATGCACTAGCCACCGTCTATGTGACAAACATAACCTTGACATCTCCTCTGTACCTCCTTCCAAGCACCTTAAAAATGTGCCCTCTTGTGTTAGCTATTTCAGCCTTAGGAAAAAGCCTCTGACTATCCACACGATCAATGCCTCTCATTATCTCCACACTATCCACAACACTCCCAACCTTTGTGTCATCAGCAAATTTACTAACCCATCCCTCCACTTCCTCATCCAGGTCATTTATAAAAATCACTAAGAGGAGGGGTCCCAGAACAGATCCCTGAGGCACACCACTGGTCACCGACCTCCATGCGAAATATGACCCATCTACAACCACTCTTTGCCTTCTGTGGGCAAGCCAATTCTGGATCCACAAAACAAGGTCCCCTTGGATCCCATGCCTCCTTACTTTCTCAATAAGCCATGCATGAGGTACCTTATCAAATGCCTTGCTGAAATCCATATGCACTATATCTACTGCTCTACCTTCATCAATGTGTTTAGTCACATTCTCAAAAAATTCAATCAGGCTTGTAAGGCACGACCTGCCTTTGACAAAGCCATGCTGACTATTCCTAATCATATTATGCCTCTCCAAATGTTCATAAATCCTACCTCTGAGGATCTTTTCCATCAACTTACCAACTACTGAAGCTATCTCCTCTCCCTTTCTTTAATAAGGGAACAACATCTGCAACCCTCCAATCCTCTGGAACCTCTCCCGTCTCCATTGATGATGCAAAGATCATTGCCAGAGGCTCAGCAATCTCCTCCCTTGCCTCCCACAGTAGCCTGGGGTACATCTCATCTGGTCCCAGAGACTTATCCAACTTGATGCTTTCCTAAAGCTCCAGCACATCCTCTTTCTTAATGTCTATGTGCTCAAGCTTTTCAGTCCACCGTAGGTCATCCCTACAATTGCCAAGATCCCTTTCCACAATGAATAATGAAGCAAAGTATTCATAAAGTACCTCAGCTATCTCCTCTATTTCCATACACACTTTTCCACTGTCACACTTGATTGGTCCTATTCTCACATGTCTTACCCTCTTGCTCTTCACATACTTGTAGAATGCCTTGGGGTTTTCTTTAATCCTGCTCACCAAGGCCTTCTTATGGTCTGCCCTGGCTCATTCCTGCTTAAGAATTCCTGTGTGTATTTACCTCTGCCTCCTGTATGTTCCTCAGTAAGACCAAATGCTGCTCCATGTAGTCTCAGAGGAACTGCAGCTTCCTGCAGAGATTTGACTTCTCCCTTATCTTCCACATCTCAAAGGAAGAGTATATGACTCTGCTGATCTTCATTCCTGTCCTTTTAGTAAACTAGCAGATTTGCGTTACTTTTTTGCTTCTCACCTTCCTCGCTGAAAAGTGCTTAAATGTGCTTGCATTTTAACCTACCAATAGCACTTGCACCTTAGAGGAGTCCTTCTCAAAAAGGGCACTCCAACATGGCTGATCAAGAACAAGTATTACTGGGTTAGGTAGAGAAGGGGTTTCAATTTCTTTTCACCAAAGCTGCGAAAACCCAATACAAAAGCGAGAGAGAATTTCTGGTATGTGCACAAGAGAACTCTGAGTTTTTAATAGCACAAGGAGAAATGAGTGCTAGTTGTAGTTCTAGGAATAAAATAGGCAAGTGAAGAATGTGTTCAAGGAAGAATAACCATACTAAGATCATGTAGAATCATGGAAAAGAATAAGAAAATCCATTAATTTAACTAGAGAAATGTAGTTTCAGTAACTGAACAGTGATTTGGCTCAGGAACAATCCTTCAACATCACCCACCAATGCCACAATCTTTACCATTTTGAAAAGGGACAGCAGATAAATAGGAATACCACCTTCAGGTCATCTTCCAAGTAACAAGTCACTTACTATCCTGACATGAAAAAATATTGTCAACCTTTCACTGATGCTGGATCAAAGAATGAGAATTCTTTGAAATAAGATGGCACCAGCGAACCACAGCAATGTTCTGCAGGCTGCTTACAAAACTTCTAAACGTACCTCTTTGAACTTTACACCTAACTTCAGCACTGGATATTAAAAGTACTGCAGTTCAATACAGTGATCCATCATCATTTTCTAAATTAGAAATAGGATCAAATATTGAGCTTGCTGGGGACCCCTACATCTTTTGAATAAATATTAAAAATCAGCTACCTTCAAATAGTAGATTTAGAAATGTTGATTTACAAAATACTGCTATAATGCCAATGACTCCTTGGAGTATGCCTCTTTGATTTACCAAGATATTTTTTGTGAGACTGAATAGTGTGTTACTCATGCACAAAGGAATACATTGTACCAGAATGACCACAATGCATTTGTACAGCTTTTTCAGTTTATGAAATTTCACTTTTATGAATTTTTTCCAGGAATGTATCCATAAATCAAATAATGGCTGTAGACAAATTCTCATGAGATGAAAGAAAAGGCACATAAAGGCAGAGTCATCTGGATGACTGAATTTACAAGGAATCGTATAAGACAAAAAATAGGCTGCAATGGCCATGTGATTCACGTTATGGTGTTGAAATGAGCTAAAGGAAATAATAAAAAATTGAATAATAGGGGCAAAGAGGGATTAAGAGACTAGTAGTTCATATAAGAAGATAGCTAAAAGTCTTTTATAAACACAAATAATATAAAAGAGTAAATAAAGTTAAATGATGAGTTAAATGGAGACCAAGAAGAAAATATTCATAAGGAATGAAAGGACCTGGCTGTCTGCAACTTTGGATTTGACTACCATGGAGCAACAAAGGAGGAAGAAAGCAATAAGGGTGGGTGTGTCAATGTAGGGCTTCTTAAAGGTTGGTAAAATAATCCAGTTGGATGAAAATATCTTAGAATACAAAGGGAAGCAAAGGGGAAATTGGGGACGCTTTCTCCACAATCTTCAAGTCTATCTTAGGTAATGGACTAGTAGAGGGTTACAAATACATTACAGTCAAATATACCATTAAAAAGAGAGTGATAAAAAATAGCAGCTACAGATCAGCCAGCCAAAATTGAAACAAGTTCTTCAATGGTTCATAAAATAATAGATTTCTGACATAAAAGAAGACAAAGCAAGATGGAGCCAGTGAACAATGCAACTGATGGTGACATCCTGCTGACAATTCACAAAACTACTTCTTTTACTTCTTCTTTCAAATATGATTCTACTACTAAGCTGCATGTGAATAGAACCTGTGATTTATATTATGATGGTGTGTTTTGCAGTCAATTGAGCAATCTGGCGCTTTGCTGTCTCTGAGGGAGTTCAGTGAGGTTTGGAGCAGAGTGTGCAGCCTGGAGACGGAGCATGAGCTCATGATCATGATGACGCTCACTTTCTTCTCTCCGACTGAGGTATTGAGGGCGCAAGCTCATGACTGACTCCATTGCTTCTCTCTGATTGAGGTACCGAGAGCGCAAGCTCATGATTGACTCCTTTGCTTCTCTCTGATTATGTCCAGGGTGCGAGCCTATGACCGACTCCATTGCTTCTCCCCGAATGAGGTGACGAGGGCGCAAGCTCATGGTCGATTCCATTTCTTCTCTCCAACTGTGTCAAAGGTGTGAGCCTACGATCAACTCCATTGTTTCTCTCCGATTGTGTCACAGGTGCGGGCCTACGATTGACTTCATTACTTCTCTCTGATTATGATTGACTCAATTGCTTCTCTTCGATTGAAGCGTCGATCAAGGTTGAATTCGACGAGGACAAGAGCAGAGGATGGGTGGGTGTTCCGCGCCATCTGACCAGTCTTCCCCTCTCTTTCACTAGCTGCTGTCAGAAGAAAGTGCAGGAGTCTTGGGATCCATATTGCTAGGATTGATCGGAGAGGCTACGGACTCATTTCAGGGGACTTAGAGGTTCATGTTACATGCGTTCCTAGATTCTGGTTACTCTTTTTTTTTACTGCTTTTGAGCAGTTTGATTGGGGTGATCGATGCAGACTGGGTCGCTGCAGTAAAGAATGGCCCTGTGGCCAACATAGGCTAGCAGTGTGGCACTGAACTGAATTAAACTGCTGGTTTGATGTTCGATATTCCTTGTGCTGTTTGCTTGCTTTTTGCCATTTATGCAATTTGTTCTTTTTGCCGCGTGTTGAGTGTTTGATGATTTTTTGAATGGATTCTATGGCTGTCTGTGAGACCTGTCATGGTTCTCCTCTGTATGCAATGATAATAAATGTACTTTGAATCTCTGAAGACCTTTCAGTTGATTATGTCCAGACTAGTTAAGAAAGAACTGCACAGACATGGTCAACTTTGCAGTCCACCTTCCAGAGCCTTTTTTGGGCAGCACTGGGGAAACAGTAAGAATCTGGGACAAATTAATTTGCATTTAGTAAAATATGAGGCAATGAATAAATGTCAGCATGCATTTATGAAAGGCAAATTGTGGTTAATTAACTTGATTGATTTTCTTACATAATGTGATGTGGTTGCTGTTACTTATGCGGAGTGTGTAAAGGGATTTGACAAAATAGGGCAGGCCTAATAAGATAAGCATCTAATTGGCTATGAGACAGAATACAAAGAGTATCATAAACAGTTGCCTTTCATATTGGAAGTTTGTAAGTAGAGTTGCTCCCAGAAATCATTATTAGGGCATATTTTTTTATGATAAATATCAAAACCCTGGAATTGGGAATACAGCATGTAATCTTAAAACCTACAGGTTATATGAAACTCCAAAGTCAAGCAGGTGGTGAGAAATCTAGCAAAAACAAAACAATAAAATGGACAGGTAGATGACAAATAAAATTTGATACAAGAAATATTGTGTTACATTTTAACTTGATGAATGAGGAAAGGCAAAATGAATGAAATGGTACAATATCTAGGTCTGTGCAGAAATAGAAAAGCTTTAGGAACATTTATGCAATTCCTTGCAGTTAACATAAATATGACAAAGGACTGAAAAATAAAAACAAGAAAGTCACACATAAAGCTTTATCAAATTCTGATTAAGCCTGAGCTGAGGCATTGCGTTCATTTTTCATTTTCTCCCAGGTCTTGAAATGTACCAAGCAAGGATGAGGAGAGACAGAAATTGTTGTCAGTTTTTGTACATCAGAGAGGAAGAATGATGATTCAATAGAGGTGCTGAAAATCAGGGACGGCTTTGGTGGAAATAAATAAGTAAAAATCTACTTGTACTGGCAGTCATAGACTTACAATGATTCAGAAAACTAGGAAAGGTAATGCGAAGAAACAAATTTTTACAGAGCGAATCATTTTTTGAAAAGGTGCTGAAGGAGTTTCTATACTAATCAAAAGAAAATTGATAAAATTCTGAAAATAATAATTTACAGGGTATATCAAAACAATAGTATGCAGGAAAAACTGGATAGCTCTACCAAAAAAAAGTTGGCACAATTCCAGTTGCTTTATTGCTTCCTTCAGTTCTGTACCATCCCTGAACTTGTTCCAGTAAATGAATGAAGAAAAGCTTTGTAATTTTTACCCTAGGATAAGATGGAGGATTTAGCAATATTAACAGTGGGGATATTTTGTTTCTTTGTATCATCAGGCTTCTAAGCTACAGTATTTCTAAAACACAGGGTTTTTTGTTATCTACAAAATATTAAAATTGAAACATTCTGGCTGAATTGTTAAATGTTTGATATAAGCATAAGTTAATATATAAACATTATTATTTATAATATTTTTCTTTCAACATTATTTCATATTAGGATATTTGAAAATATTTGAGTGATATATATGACAAAAAGACTTTTCTGTACCTAAAATATCCTGGAGGGGCCCATTGGACGAGGAAGTTTTTCTCTACGTTTTGCAGCACATGATTCAACATTCTCAGATGTGCAGGGTCTTGCTCTTTTGGATTATTAGCTGGGCGCATTTCATCTGATTGAAAAAGTTGTGCAGTTTCTCTCAGGGCACTGGCCAGTGTCAGCATTTGATCTGAAGCAATACTTCCATCTTTATATAATGAAGAAATGTATGAAAATTACATTAAAGACAGACACAGCACAAATATAAATGAAAGACAATATTTCATAATATTATAACTTCAAGGTCTTTATGCAACAATGGATTATTACTGTGCACAGAAAAGAAAGTCAAACACAAAAGAGCTGCACTGTATGAACATTTATCATAGGAGCAACCAACCAACTCTAATATCAAAATGCAAGGAGTGCAGGATATTGGAAAGTCTGATAATATATGATTTGAGGTTACTGAGAAAGAAAAGGATGAACAACAGTTTATTTAAATGAAGAATAATTTCAAAAGGTCAACTGCTCATGTAGTCACATTACCTTTCAGTTGTTCTTGAACCTCCAGGGCTACATCCAAAACATTGAAAGGGAGTACTGGCTCATTGGCTATACGCAGAATCATTTCTGCTGTTAACTGCAACAAACAAATCAAAAGGTGCAGTGTAGAAAATGGTTTTTACTTCAGCAGGGATTGTTCTACTGTGTATAGCAAAGTGAAAGCATAAATTTATCACACAAAATAATAACACTACCTCTCTGTACATTCTAGCTTCAATAATAAAAACAAACAGAAAAACAACACAGCATTTTTTTTTATTCCTGGAATCTTACATTAGATATTTTCAATAAAAGCTAAAAAAAAAAAGTCTTCATGTACTGAAGCAATACCAAGTGGAAGAATTCAAAACAATATTTTGAAAGCTGGGACTAAACTTTTAAAACAAATACCACATTTTAACGTTACTTGAATTAATTTCAGGGTTAAAAGTACATACGTATTTGTAGGGCTAGATTTACAGCAAAATGATAAATGTTAAGCATAGATGATTTACATTTATTCAGATGCTACTATGTACTCCATCATTCATCTCCAATGTAAAACTGCAGCCCTATGCAGTTCTTGAAATCTTGAAATCAGTGAAACTCAAATTCACCTGTAATCTTGAAATCAGTGGGAACTCACCTGTAGGCATACAGTTCACATAACCAAGTTGACAATAGTGAAAAATATTGATGTATCATAAGTGTTGCCATGGACAGAAGACACCCTATCCTTGTTATATGCGTCTTCAGACAATGCAGATTCACAGTTACGCGAGGAACCTATTTCTACCAACTTCTCCTTATATGCGTCCAAAACTCACAGTTATGCGAGGAGCACTGCTTTCCCGCCAATACAAGTCATGTGCGCATGCCTCACAGTCACACTCCCGCCACTCTCGCATTGGTTTTGGCAACATATGGATGTGCGATCTTGTGCTGTTAAACTTTTGTTGTTTTTACCTACAGTGCAGTGATTTTGTGCTTGAAATATTTAACTATGCCTCCTAAGCGTCCGATGTCAAGTCCTGGGCCATCAGCCAAGCAACAGAAAACTGCTTTAACACTTGAAAAACAGTTGGAAATTATAAACAGGGCGGCATCAGGTGAAGGTAACACAGCTCTGGGATGCTACCCTGTGCAGTTGTGGGCTATGATGTCTGAGTTAGGCATCACACCAAAGCAAGTGTTTAATGCAGACGAGACCGGGCTTTTCTGGAAGCATATGCCGAAACGCATTTACATAAGTAAGGACGAAAAAACTGCAAACAACGAGGAAATCTGCAGATGCTGGAATTTCAAGCAACACACAGGGCTCCTGATGTGACCTTCTATGTATTGGCGAGACCCGACGCAGACTGGGAGATTGTTTCACTGAACACCTACACTCTGTCCGCCAGGGAAAGCAGGATCTTCCAGTGACCACACATTTTAATTCCACGTCCCATTCCCATTCTGATATGTCTATCCGCGACCTCCTCTACTGTAAAGATGAAGCCACACTTAGGTTGGAGGAACACCACCTTATATTCCGTCTGGGCACCCTCCAACCTGGTGGCATAAACATTGACTTCTCAAACTTCCACTAATGCCCCATCTCCCCCTCGTACCCCATCTGTTATTTATTTATTTATATACACACATTCTTTTTCTCTCTCTCTCTCCTTTTCCTCCCTCTGTCCCTCTCACTATACCCCTTGCCCATCCTCTGGGTTTTTTTCCCCCTCCCCCTTTTCTGTCTCCCTAGGCCTCCTGTCCATTGATCCTGTCAAATCCCTTTTGCCAATCAACTGTCCAGCTCTTGGCTCCATTCCTCCCTCTCCTGTCTTCTCCTATCATTTTGGATCTCCTCCAACCCCTCCCACTTTCAAATCTCTTACTAGCTCTTCTTTCAGTTAGTCCTGATGAAGGGTCTCGGCCTGAAACGTCGACTGTACCTCTTCCTAGAGAATCTGCCTGGCCTGCTGCGTTCACCAGCAACTTTTATGAAAAAACTGCGTCAGGTTTCAAGGCAGCGAAGGATAGATTGACTTTGCTTATGTGTTCCAATGCCGAAGGAGACTGTAAGATGAAGCCTCTCCTAGTTTACCATTCATTAAACCCCCGTGCTCTTAAGGGTTTGAGTAAGAAGCCTTTCAATGAGCGTGGAAATCAATTTGGGCGGAGTTTGACCATTCAAGTCTGCTCCGTCATTCAATCATGGGCTGATCCAATTCTTCCAGTCATCCCCACTCCCCTGCTTTCACTCCATATCCTTTGATGCCCTGGCTAATCAAGAACCTATCTATCTCTGCCTTAAATACACCCAATGACTTGGCCTCCACAGCCGCTCGTGGCAACAAATTCCACAGATTTACCATCCCCTGGCTAAAGTAATTTCTCCGCATCTCAGTTCTAAAAGGACATCCTTCAATCCTGGAGTCGTGCCCTCTTGTCCTAGAATCTCCCTCATTCTCCTGAACTCCAGGGAATACAACCCAAGAGCTGTCAGACGTTCCTCATATGGTAACCCTTTCATTCCTGGAATCTTTCTCGTGAATCTTCTCTGAACCCTCTCCAATATCAGTATATCCTTTCTAAAATAAGGAGCCCAAAACTGCAGACAATGCTCCAAGTGTGGTCTCACGAGTGCCTTATAGAGCCTCAAACTCACATCCCTGCTCTTATATTCAACACTCCTCATTGCCACCTGAGATTTTACCAACAACAGTGGTTCATTGGTAAATTTGTAGATGATATTTAAAGCTGTACTTAGCCATACAGTGATAAGTGTAGAGAGAGTAGAGCAGTGGACTACTCATGCATTAAGATATAATAGTGTCTTAAATGAGTGGATTAAAAATACATACTGTTTGGTCAATACAATTTTTGAAATACTTTCTCTGATGTAATTAAAAGTACAAAATTTATCTGATTAACTCCTCAATTCATTTGCTGTGTAAATTCAAATTTCAAAGTCCAAAGTAAATTTATAATGAAAGTACCAATACGTCACCATATACTACATTGTGATTCATTTTCTTGCAGGTATGTTACAATAAACAGAATAAAAACACAAGTGAAAAAACTGTACACAACAAAAATGGACAAACAACCAATGTGCAAAAGACAATAAATTGTGTAAATACAAAAAGAAGGAGAAAAATAAATAAATGCATAATACTGAGAACATGAGTTGTAGTGTTCTTGAAAGTGAGTCCATAGGTTGTGGAATCAGTTCAGTGTTGGGGTGACTGAAGTTATCTTCTCTGGTTGAGGAGTAATAACTGTTCCTGAACCTGGTGGTGTGGGACCTAAGGCTTCAGTACCTTCTTCCTGATGGCAGAAGCTGTTGTGTATTTAATATTTCAATAATATTTGAGTAATCTCATATATATATATCTATAGGTTGATTAACCATTCTTGTTCATTTAAATATTTCATGTGTCATCATGCTACCACATGATATGCACATGCTTCGCTTAAAGTAAACACAAAGTTAGACCCGCATTCCCAGATTCCCTTGTCTTCCTTTGACTTAGTTTAATGTTTTGAAGTTACAAAACATAAAAGCAGCGAGAATAGAGCATGACCTAGATGGTGGGAGTCCTTGATGATGGATGCTGCTTTCCAGCACCAGCTCTCTTTGTAGATGTGCTCAGAGGTGGGGATGGCTTTACCCATGATGGACTGGACTGTATTCACTACCCTTTGTAGGCTTTCCTGTTCAAGGGCATTGGTGTTTCCATACCAGGCTGTGATGTAATGGTCAGTATACTCCCCAGTGTGCATCTATATAAGTCTGTCAAAGTTTTAGATGACATGCCAAATACACTCACATTTCTAAGAAAGTGGAGGCACTGCTGTGCTTTCTTCATAATAGCACTTTTGTGCTAGACCCAGGACAGATCTTCTGAAATGATAACACAGGGGAATATAATATTACTGACCCTCTCCACCTCTGATCTCCAGCTGACAACTGGTTCATGGATCTCTGGTTTCCTCCTCCTGAAGTCAATAATCAGCTCGGTGATCTTGCTGACACTGAGTAAGAGGTCGTTGTTGTGGCACCCCTCAGCCAGATTTTCAATCTCCCTCCTATATGCTGATTCATCACCACCTTTGATCCAGCCAATGACACTATTGTTGTCAGCAAACATAAATATGGCATTGGAGCTGTGCTTAGTCTCACTGCCATAAGTATAAAGCGAGCAGAGCAGGAGGGTAAGCAAACAGCCTTCAGATGCACCTGTGATGATAGCGATTGTGGAGGAAATGTTGTTACTAATCGAAACTGACTGGAGTCTGCAAGAGAGGAAATCAAGGATCCAGCTGCACAAGGAGGGATTCAGGCCAAGGTCTTGGGAACTTATTAATTAATGAGGGGATGCAGTATTGAAATCAGAGCCGCAGTCAATGGAGAGCATCCTGCTATATGGATTTTCACTGTACAGATGTTCCAGAGTTGAAGGAAAAGCCAAAGAAATTGTATCTGCTGTCGACCTGTTGTGATGGTAGGCAAATTGGAGTGGATCCAAAATGCTACTCAGGTAGGAGTTGATATGTTTCATCACTAACCTCTCAAGAGACATTAGGATTGTTTAATGTCATTTCCAGTACACAAGTGTAAGGGGAATGAAATAATTGTTACTCTGGATCCAATGCAGCACCAAAAAGTACTTAATCAAAGTGGATGCAAGTGTTACTGGACAATAGTCATTGAGCTAGGTTACCATGTCCTTCTTCGGCAATAGTATTATTGAAGCCTGCTCGAACAGGTGAGCCCCTCAGGCTGCTGAAGCGAGAGGTTAAAGGTCTCAGTGAACACTCCGGGCAGTTGGTTAGCACATGTCTTCAGTACTCGGTCAGGTACACTGTCTGAACCAGATAAGGATGCTCTCACGTTGGTTTCAGAGAACGAAATCACAAGGTTATCAGGGACTGTGGAAGTTTGTGAAGGTGTCTCCATGTCTCGTCAGTCAAGGTGAGCATAAAAATCATCAAACCCATCTGGGAGCAAAACCTTGTTGTGACATATGTCCCTTGTTATTTCTCTGTTTTACTTCGTAATTCAACACATTAGATTTCCTGCTCATTTTTGCACCTGTCCACTTTTTATTCTGTCACCCTGCTGGCTGAGAGATTTATTTTATCATTTCTACAGGACATTCCGCTAGACATCATCCATTGGTAGTACTTAAGACAAGGGCTTTATTTGAGCAGGCAGTAATGCACGACTGGTGCTTACAAATCTTTCTGTTTACCGTGAAGTAATGGGAGCCATGGGAGATTTATTATCTAAGTTACAAGCTGGCTATTCCATCGTAGTAATAACAGTTTTGTGGCTTGGTAAGACAGAGATCAGAAAGCAGCTCTTGCCATCCAAAAATGACTCAGGGCCACAACAGCTGCACGATAACCTGTCCCTCCCATCAGTCAGATCAACCCATATTCCTAAGCAATGTGGTTACATTTCACAGAATGAAAAAAAAAGCTAAATCTTATGATAAAGCTGGAAATGCCGCAGATTGATCTTTGTTTACCTCATCTAAGAAAGGACGTGCTGGCTTTGGATCCTAAGGAGGTTCAGGAGATTGATCGCAGGAATGAAAGGGTTAACATAAGAGAAGCATTTGACGGCTCTGGGCCTGTACTTCCTGGAGTTTGTGAGAATGGCGGGGGGGGGGGGGTGCTGCTTCTCTCATGGAAACCTAACTAATATTGAAAGTCCTAGATAGAGTGCATGGGGAGAGGATATTTCCTACAGTGTGGGAGTCCAGGGCAAGAGTGCACAGCCTCAGGATAGAAGGATGTCCCTTTAGAACAGAGGTGAGGAGGAATTTCTTTAGCTAGAGGGTAGTGAATCTGTGTAACTCATTGCCACAGGCAGCAATGTTATTGGGGTATACTTAAGGTGGAGATTGATACGCTTGTAATTAGTAAGAGTGTCAAAGTTTACGAGAGAAGGCAAGAGAGTGGGTTTGAGAGGGGTAATGAATCAGCCATGATGGAAGGGCAGAACAAACTTGATGGGAGGAATAGCCTAATTCTGCTATTATGATCTATGGTCTTTTCTAATAGCTTAACTGTTTATATTTTTTTCCTCAAATTCTATTTATTAACTCCATTTTTTGACATGTAATTGTTTCTTAAATCATGTTTAAATGTTCTTAACACATCTACAAATACTCATTTGGCCTCAGAGTTTTCAAAGGTAGTTCACCTTTCGGAAGTAGCCGTGGATTATCAAAGCACTTCTGAGGGCAAGGCTTATTCAGGCTTGCTGTCATAAATTTCTTGATGAAAGAGAACGTTACAGATGGTATTGTACTAAAGTGTTTTATACATCAAATACACTGTAAAAGATCAACCAGACACTTCATTCTAACTGATGTTTTATCAAGATTAATTAACAGATTAATTAATCCCTCTTGTTTCAGATTTAAACTTTAGAAAATTTCGGTGTTACTCCTACAGTACAACTACTAGCTGAAAACATTCTTGGAGAAATTGGTGGAAGACTTCATTGAACATGTTCCAGCTCCTTGTTTTAATCTTTTAAATTTATTTTCCAAATTGGACATGAGGCAACTGATTAAAGATGGTTCCTACGTCCTTATTTAATGATGTAGTTCAAAGCTAATGCTCTTACAGTTTAATTATCCATTTTGTGAATCATGCAGGCACAGTGATTGGGAAAATTACCAACCCTTGGACTAAATATAAAATTATCAGCATATGGAGTGAAATGCAAAGGAGACTATGTCATCTTGGCAATTAGAAGATACTTTTCATTTCATCTGCGTCTTAGAGCAATTAAACAAATGTGCATCTTAACCAATCTAGAAGTAGATACTTTAGATTAAATAGAATCTTTGCAGCACAACACACAAAATCTGAAAAGAAGTCATAAGTCTATATTTTGGGAAAGTAAAAACAACAAAATGACTTGCTTTAATTGCCATCAATCTGTAAAACTGACAGTGACCTCTGGATTTCCAGGCATGCACCTGGGATTGCAAAACTCCTTAATTTGATTCAGCTTACTCAACAGAACCATGGAAAGACCTTTTACTAACATGAATTTAAGCTGTTTACAAAATAATTCTGTTAGAATATTATTAGAGATTTTAAGTTTAGTAGCATGGGCAGAATATTTTAAAACTTATATAGAATCATATACAGCACAGAAACAGACCCTTTGGTCCATCTCATCCATGTCAGCCAGGATACCCTATCCAAGCTAGTATCATTTGCCAGCATTTGGCCAATAACCTTCTAAACCTTTTCTATCCATGTTCCTGTTCAACTGACTTTTAAAAGTTGTTATTATATTTTCCTCAGCCACTTCTCTGGCAGCTCATTCCACACTGATACCACCCTTAGTGTGAAACAGTTGACCCTGAAGTTCCTATTAATTATTCCCCTTCTCACCATGAACGTATGCCCTTCAGTTCTTAACTCCCAAACCAGTGGAAAAAAAACTGAGTGTGTTCACCCTATGTATGCCCTTCATGATTTTATACACCCCTATAAGAACACTTCTCAGTCTCCTAAACTCCAAGGAATAAAATCCTAGCTTGTCTAACCTCTCCCAATAATTCAGTCCCTCCAGTCCTGGCAATAATGTTGTAAATCTTTTCTGCACTCTTTCCAATTTACGAACATCTTTTCCACAGCAGTGTGCCCAAAACTGGACATAATACACAAGTGTGGCTTACAACTGCACCATAACCTCCCAACCCTTGTACGCGATACCTTGCAAAATGACTCAGCAAACCATTTAGAGTCATAGAATCATAGAGCACTACTGCACAGAAACAGGCCCTTCAGTTCATCTAGACAATGCCGAAATGTTACTCGGGCCAGTCCCATGGACCTGCAGCTGGACCATAGCCCTCCATCCATGTACAAAGTTCTCATAAAAATTACAACTGAATCCTCATCAAACAACAGGAATTCTGCAGATGCTGGAAATTCAAGCAACACACATCAAAGTTGCTGGTGAACGCAGCAGGCCAGGCAGCATCTCTAGGAAGAGGTGCAGTCGACGTTTCAGGCCGAGACCCTTCGTCAGGACTAACTGAAGGAAGAGTGAGTAAGGGATTTGAAAGTTGGAGGGGGAGGGGGAGATCCAAAATGATAGGAGAAGACAGGAGTGGGAGGGATGGAGCCAAGAGCTGGACAGGTGATTGGCAAAAGGGGATACGAGAGGATCATGGGACAGGAGGTCTGGGAAGAAAGACAAGGGGGGGGGGAACCCAGAGGATGGGCAAGAGGTATATTCAGAGGGACAGAGGGAGAAAAAGGAGAGTGAGAGAAAGAATGTGTGCATAAAAATAAGTAACAGATGGGGTACGAGGGGGAGGTGGGGCCTAGCGGAAGTTAGAGAAGTCGATGTTCATGCCATCAAGTTGGAGGCTACCCAGACGGAATATAAGGTGTTGTTCCTCCAACCTGAGTGTGGCTTCATCTTTACAGTAGAGGAGGCCGTGGATAGACATGTCAGAATGGGAATGGGATGTGGAATTAAAATGTGTGGCCACTGGGAAATCCCGCTTTCTCTGGTGGACAGAGCATAGATGTTCAGCAAAGTGGTCTCCCAGTCTGCGTCAGGTCTCGCCAATATATAAAAGGCCACATCGGGAGCACCGGACGCAGTATATCACCCCAGTCGACTCACAGATGAAGTGTTGCCTCACCTGGAAGGACTGTTTGGGGCCCTGAATGGTGGTAAGGGAGGAAGTGTAAGGGCATGTGTAGCACTTGTTCCGCTTACACGGATAAGTGCCAGGAGGGAGATCAGTGGGGAGGGATGGGGGGGACGAATGGACAAGGGAGTTGTGTAGGGAGCGATCCCTGCGGAATGCAGAGGGGGGGGGAGGGAAAGATGTGCTTAGTGGTGGGATCCCATTGGAGGTGGCAGAAGTTACGGAGAATAATATGTTGGACCCGGAGGCTGGTGGGGTGGTAGGTGAGGACCAGGGGAACCCTATTCCTAGTGGGGTGGCGGGAGGATGGAGTGAGAGCAGATGTGCGTGAAATGGGGGAGATGCGTTTAAGAGCAGAGTTGATAGTGGAGGAAGGGAAGCCCCTTTCTTTAAAAAAGAAGACATCTCCCTCGTCCTAGAATGAAAAGCCTCATCCTGAGAGCAGATGCGGCGGAGACGGAGGAATTGCGAGAAGGGGATGGCGTTTTTGCAAGAGACAGGGTGAGAAGAGGAATAGTCCAGATAGCTGTGAGAGTCAGTAGGCTTATAGTAGACATCAGTGGATAAGCTGTCTCCAGAGACAGAGACAGAAAGATCTAGAAAGGGGAGGGAGGTGTCGGAAATGGACCAGGTAAACTTGAGGGCAGGGTGAAAGTTGGAGGCAAAGTTAATAAAGTCAACGAGTTCTGCATGCGTGCAGGAAGCAGCGCCAATGCAGTCGTCGATGTAGCGATGGAAAAGTGGGGGACAGATACCAGAATAGGCACGGAACATAGATTGTTCCACAAACCCAACAAAAAGGCAGGCATAGCTAGGACCCATACGGGTGCCCATAGCTACACCTTTAGTTTGGAGGAAGTGGGAGGAGCCAAAGGAGAAATTATTAAGAGTAAGGACTAATTCCACTAGACGGAGCAGAGTGGTGGTGGAGGGGAACTGATTAGGTCTGGAATCCAAAAAGAAGCGGAGAGCTTTGAGACCTTCCTGATGGGGGATGGAAGTATATAGGGACTGGACATCCATGGTGAAAATAAAGCGGTGAGGGCCAGGGAACTTAAAATCATCGAAAAGTTTAAGAGTGTGAGAAGTGTCACGAACATAGGTCGGAAGGGATTGAACAAGGGGTGATAAAACAGTGTCGAGGTATGCAGAAATGAGTTCGGTGGGGCAGGAGCAAGCTGAGACAATAGGTCGGCCAGGACAGGCAGGTTTGTGGATCTTGGGTAGGAGGTAGAAACGGGAAGTGCGGGGTGTGGGAACTATAAGGTTGGTAGCAGTGGATGGGAGATTCCCTGAGCGGATAAAGTCGGTGATGGTGTGGGAGACAATGGCCTGGTGCTCCTTAGTGGGGTCACGATCGAGGGGTAAATAAGAGGAGGTATCCGCGAGTTGTCGCTGTGCCTCGGCAAGGTAGAGGTCAGTACGCCAGACTACAACAGCACCCCCCTTATCGGCGGGTTTAATAATAAGGTTAGGATTAGTGCGGAGGGAGTGGAGAGCAGAGCGTTCGGAAGGAGTGAGGTTGGAATGGGGACAAGGTGCGGTGAAGTCGAGACGGTTGATGTCCCGTCGGCAATTAGCGATAAAGAGATCCAGAGCAGGCAGAAGACCAGAGCGGGGTGTCCATGAAGAAGAGGAGGATTGAAGACGGGAGAGGGGGTCATCGGTGGGGGTGGAAGAGTCCTTGCCGAAGAAGTAGGCCCGGAGACGGAGACGGCGGAAGAGAAGTTCCGCATCGTGGCGAACACGGAACTCGCTGAGGTGTGGGCGAAGGGGGACAAAGGTGAGGCCCTTACTGAGAACAGAGCGTTCTGCCTCCAACAGTTGAAGGTCGGAGGGGATGGTAAAGACCCGGCACGGATGAGAGCTCGGATCAGAGGGGGGAGGGGGGAGGCTGGGGGTGTCAATGGAGAGGGGAGGGTTGGGGTGAGAGGAAGATGGAGCCTCTGAGGGCCCAGGAGTTGACGGTGGGATCTGAGGAAGACGGGGCTGCGGAGTGGTGGTGGGGGAAGGGGAGAGGGGAGTCACAACAGCAGCACATAAAGACCCGGCCTGGAGTTCAAGGCTGGCGTCGCAGTTGGTGGTTGCGCAATCGCTGTGAAGGTGTCCATGGTCATTGCTGGAGTCCGGGTTTTGAATATGCCCTGAGGTGTTGGAGCCGCCGAGATCAGTGGCAGGAGCCGCAATCTAAAGTTCATGAATCCTCATCCACCACTTTCACTGGCAGCTCATTCCACATTCGCACCATCCTCAGAGTGAAGAAGTTGCCCCTCAGGTTCTCCGTAAATATTTCACCTTTCACCCTTAACCTATGATCTCTTGTTTTAGTCTCACACAACCTCAGTGATAAAAGCCTGCTTGCATTTACCCCATAGACACCTCTCATAATTTTGTTTACCTCTATTCATCCTTTCCCTATAACTCAGGTCTTCAGGTACTAGCAACATCCTTGTAAAATTTCCCTGTACTCTTTGAATCTTAATGCTATCCTTCCGAAAGATCGGTCACCAGAACTGCACCCAATAGACCAAGTCAAGCTTCACCAATGTAGGGGTCCCTTTGATCCTCTAAAATGATTTTATACCATTCATACTGCTATAAGGGATTGTTTTGCTTTGAAAAATCTAAATGATCATACTTCTACTAATTAATATGTGTATGTACAGTCAGTCAAATTCTTTAATCTGATTTGCTGGTCAACCATTTTGTTAAAGAATACAGTAACATAGTGTACAGTACTAGACTATAGAATCAGAATTATTGAATCAAACAACACAGAAGCAAGTCTTTTGATCTACCTTCATTCTGACCATCAAGTACCCTAACTTTGACAGTTCTGGACTATTAGTTGTTTCAATAGTGATTAATAGCCCATCACGGGAAATGGAAAATTTAATTTGAAGCAAAAACTAGTTTGGAAATTAAAATTTATTATGAGATATGTAACTATTGGATTGCCGTGACAAAACAAAATCTGGCTCACTAATCTCACTTAGTGACTGAAATCTGTCCAGGAAGGTGTCTAATTTATTTTTATATCATCTCAATGTGTACTTAAGAATGTATAAATAATTATAGTTTTATACATATAAAAAAATGGAAAAGGTTATACATGTGAAAAAAGTACATGATACTTGTGAATTCCTTATCCAAATAAAAATAAAATTAAAAAAAAAGAAATCTGTCCAGGAAGGAAAGAGTTTTAGTCCAAGACCCAGCAATTAACTCTTAAATGTCTCTTCAGTTCAATGAGTGATGGGTCGTCAGCGTTGGTACTCAGAATGACAATCAACTCCCAAGGAAAAATACATTGGCATTTATTATTACACCTCAATAATTCCCACTGAACTGATACCCAATTGCAGCAAGGGTTGCAAATGTTAAATTTTTTGCTAGATCACTTTGTGGGAAGCTTTCCTCAGCATCACTGCTAACCACCAATTCCAGATCAACAAATGGAGTTTATTTTTGCATCAAAATCTGCACATTAATTTTGAGTGACAAGACTGATTTTAAATATTAGGTGAATTCAATTCAGAAAAAATAATATGATTGCTATTACTAGACTAATGATAACATCAAAATGGAACTGTTCCAGTGAGACCACAAGAAACTAGCGCTTCTTGATAATCATTACTTCTGCAAAGAAGGCAAGCATGATAACACATTTTTTCCAAGTACCTTATAATGTTTTTTTAATCTATACGTAAATCCTTAAAAATATCTGTATAGTAATATTCAAATGCAGATGTTACAGATAAGCTGAACAGAGATAATAATTTTGCTTGTTGTTCTCAATGCAGCCACTGGCAAAAAGCAAACATGATTAAAATCAGAATTTAAATCTAAGCACAGAAAACACTCAAGCAAAAAGACAGAGGAAAGAATAGTGTACTGAAGAATGATCTTGCTACTTAAGTTTTATTTCCCTTTTAATCTACATTTTCTATCTACTAAAAATGACCAACGATTGGTGGAAAGCTATCTTAAGTCAGCGACTAATCATCTCTATTTAGTGATATGTTATTCAACTTCAAATTTCAAACTACACCCAATACTTCATTCAGTTTCTGATTGATTGATGATTGGTGATGGTACTTCGATAGGTGTGATGAAATAGAAGGCTGGAAGGTGTGTGTTCTTGGGATAAATTACATTCCAAACTGAATTGTAAGGAAGTTTATTTTGGTATTCATATAAAATATGAAGACTTGAATATGGCCTTGGTCTTATTTCTCAAAAATAGTCTTTTTATTACTATTGTTTATATTGTGAATATTGATATCTTTAACTTTCAGTAACCATTCCTATTTGTTGCCTTTTTTCCCCTTATCCTACCAGCCTCTCAACTGACCATCACCCACACATTCCTTCCTCTGGTTCCCCTCCTCACCACCTTCCCTTTATTCCACGGTCCACCGTCCTCTGCTATTCCATCTTGGTCAGCTCTTTGTCACTTCCTCCCATCCCATTCCAGCTTCTTACATCATTCCCACTTTCCTCCCTCCACCTGTTCATCATCTACTCATGACCCCCCACCCCACCCCAACTCATTACCTGCCAACTCTTAATCCATCCATCCACCCACTTTTTTATACTTTGGTATTTCCTCTCCTTTTTCCAGTTCGGATGAAGTGCCATGACCCAAAACATCGACTGCCCATTTCTCTCCCTAAGTGCTATTTGACCAACATTTTGCCTGCTGCTCCAGATTTCCAGCATCTGCAGTGTCTCTTTTAACTCCATTCTCTTAACACCACATTTGCTCAATACCATATTCATTTAAACCCCAGGAAGTGATGATGTACAGGAGCAGCTTGTTGCAATTAATTAAGCACACATCTGTTTATGGGGGCTGGTTGGATGAAAATTCAGACATTTCTGTTGACATATAATGAGAATTTATATCCCTTAAAGAGGAAGTCGAATCTAGCTGTTAAACCCAAATACTTTTGTCACAGATGGGGGAGCAGGCTGGATGGTTTGGCAGATAGTATATTCTTTCTACTCTTCATGTGGGCTTCTGTGTGTTTCCAAGTCAAGATTCTTAATATCTTATCAAATTCTCCTTCTCCATTTTGAGTGGTCATGGCTTTGGATTCTTATGACTCAGTGTGGATGTTGCACAGTTTCAAAGAGCTTTTGAGAAATGCTTGATTCCTTTCCTCTGTCTTTATAGTAATCCCTTGTCATAGCAGAAGTCACATTATTGTGTCCATTTTATGGGTCAAGTGGCAGGCATACAAATCTTGGCTTGTCCATTGCATTGCATTGGGGGCATATTGGCTTGGAGAGGATTGCCTATCCTACTAATGGATTTGAAAGAATCGACAAAGATATCATTCATGGTATTTTTCCACTTCTTTGAGGTGCCTGCTGTAGGTAATCCAGATCTCAGAAACATACAGAAAAGCAGAGATCAATGCTACTTAGTAGACAATGAATTTTGTTTTGGCCCTGTTCTTAAGTCTTGATCTTCAGACACTCTTTTCCTCAGATAACCATAGGTTCTTTCTCCAACAGCACTTCACCCCAGGTGGTGGCATGAACCACTACACCTTGCTCATGATGGTGAAGTTCTAGATTATACAGCTGTCAAAGAGATTTTATACAGATATATTCCAGTTAATTGGGATACATTGGGAACCAGTGCATTTTGGCCCAATTAAACAACTGCTTAAATTACTTAAAGTTTAATGGAAATAGTTAAAAAGGTATAAAAAAGACAAATTACCATTTAACTGAGTAACAATTTATGTATTTAAATGAAATGGAGAACCCATTAGAACACTACCAAAACCTCAAAAGTATTATAAAATTGCATTTTTGTTCCAAATGGTTATCGATGGAGGAATTCATCCAGTGTACGCTGCCATGTTCTTTTGATTGACTGTAAATGAACAAAATCAGTGCTGACATTGAGTGCAGATAATGGACTGCCTTCAGACAATGCTTTTGACAATTGCATCCTCCAAATCTCACACAAGGCAGATACACGTAGTATCACAACCAGGCCTTAAGGAGTCTGATAGCAGCAATCGAGACCAAGAAGGTAGCAACCAATTCCTTGTCCCCTAGAATGACTAACACTCTGACATCAGCACCATTCACCTGGGAGGGAGGGTAAAGACCAACTAATCTCCCTCCTAAGCCAGAAGCAGGACACATGAACATGATCCATGACTGGAAAATGTTGGTGGATGTCAATAAACAACTCACCTTTCCACCGGAAATTGCTACTAACAACCTTAGGCCGGACTTGGTTCCCTGGTCCAACTCATTACAGGTCACCTACACTGTGGAACTTGCAGTCCTGTGGGAAGATTCGGTGGCTGAAGCTTATGAGTTCAAGAGACTACACAATGCAGATCTAGCAGCTGAAGCTCAGCGACAGGGCTGGAAAACCAAAGTTTGTCCTGTGGAAGTGGGTTGTGGGGGATTTATAGCCACATCCACCATCAAATTCCTTAAGGAGCTGGGGATCCACAGTCAGACTCTATGGCAACCTTCAGAGCCACATCAGAGGTGGCAGAAAGAAGCAGCTTCTGGCTTTGGATCAAGTGAAAAGACCTCTACTGGGCTCCAAGATAGCATCAAGAGAGTGGGAAGACACAGCAGGGGGTGACTATGGGATGCCAGACGTCATTGTAAAGCCTGCCTGAGATGTAGTGGGCTAATCGATGAAACATCCAGGAAGGAGGGTGCCCATTTGGAAAACCCCTGCGTGTCTAACCTGTGCCACTCCCAACATCAGGGCAGATTCAAGCAAGCGCTCACTACCCATTGGCATGAGGGATATTACATCTTATCCTGTGTTTTTAAATTTTTTTTATTTTAACTTTCAAGTTGATTGTCAGTATCTTCAAATACTTTGCAGTTCCTAACTTGTTGAAGTGGTGAGATTATTTCAACTTCACTCCAGACTGTTTCTGGTTTCTCCAAGCATCAATGCTGGAAACCGCAGTGAGCAAAACGGTTCCGAGTTATCTTACTGCTTATTTCCTGCCAACTATCAGTGACAAAAAAGAGTGTATTTTGAACACAAACACATGGAACTGACATTATTTAAAAACTGTTCGCTGTAACTACAGTATATCGTCTAATGGCAATACAAGAGCACGCGACTGACACTAGTTGGAAACTGTTCAGCAACAGTCTCCTGTCCCAATTAAATGGCAAAGTGTTCCAAATAAACAAAGGGTATCCCGGCTAGTTTTTGTTCATTCAAAGTTGGCCCAAATAAGCGGCTGTGCTAATTAACTGATGGCCTAACTACACATACACTCAAAGACCATTTGATTAGGTAGTGACAGGAGTAGAACCTGGCGTAGTCTTCTGCTGCTCTAGCTCATCCACTTCAAGATTCAACAAGTTGTGCATTCAGAGGTACTCTTCTGCACATCACTGTTTTAACATGGTTATTTGAGTTAGTGACCACAAGGGCTTGGTGTCACCGGTATTCACTAACTACTCTATATTCATGATTTAATGATGATTAGTAAGTTTGTAGGTGACACCGAAACAGGTGGCGTCATAGATATTGAAGATGGTTATCAGGAATTACTGAAGGATCTTGATCCACTGAGTAAGTGGGCTGAGGAATAGCAAATGGAGATTAATTTGAGTAATTGTAAGATCTTGCACTTTGGGAAGACAAATGAAAGCAGGACTTTCACAATAAATGGCAGTGCCCTGGGGACTGTGGTAGAACTGAGGGCTTTCAGGGTACAAGATGGTCATTCCCTGAACATAATAGGGTGATAAAGGCTTCTGACTTGTTGGCCTTTGTCAGTCAGGGTACTGCGTATAGACGTCGGGATGGTGAAGTTTTATAAGACATCGGTTAGCATCAGTTGGAATATTGTGTTCAGTTTCTGTCACCTGGCTTGATGAAAGCTGCATTAAGCCGGAAAGAGAACATGAAGATCTATATCTCATGGTCTTATTAAGATACTTCTGAAGATGCTGCAGGGACTCGGAAGACTGAGTTTATGCAGAGATGTTCAGCAGGCTAAGATTTTATTTACATGAACATGGGAAAATGAGGGATGGTATTATAAATCATGAGAGACATAGATTGGTGAATGCACATAGCTTTCTTCCCCAGAGTTGTGGAATCAAGAATAGGAGTATGTAGCCTTAGGGTGAGATTTAATAAGAATGTGAAGGGTAACTTTATCGCTTAGAGGCTGGTCTGTACATGGAATGAGCTGCCTGAGAATACAGCAGAGGCAGGTACAAAGTACATTAACAATATTTAAAAGAACATAGATAGGAAAGTTTTAGAGGGCTATGGGGTAAACACGGGCAAATGAAACCTGCTTAGATGGAATTATTGGTCAGCATGGACCAATTTGACCAAAGGGTCAGTTTTCATGGTGTATGATTCTAAATGCTAGAAGATGTGCATCAAAATGATGAATAGATATTTTCTGCCCACTATATAGGACAACAATGCACTCTGCCACCCATGAGAGATGTCACCATTTCATTCTAGCTCTAATGTGCACAAACATTGCAAGTATTCCACACTCAGCATGAAAGACTATTACATGGACATAATTTATGTTGTATTACAAATATACATTTTAGTTTAAACAATTTGTAGGGCTATAAATTGCATCTGTGCATATCATCACTAAATATTTATGCTTCAGATGCTTGTAATTTTGTGTTAAAATATGTGGCCTGACTTTTACATCATGATTTAATTTATGAATACATTATAAGTAGATAAATTCATTGAATCTTATACTTTTGTCATACTTAAGGAAATTATTAGTACTTAGTTTATTTATTTTCTTTTTTAAACATAGAACGGATTGGTGATTCTTCTTTGCTCATCCAATAACTGACAATAATATCATTTTATAAATGCCAAATAAATGGTAATTCAGTAAATTTATGCATACTTTTTCTCTGGAGAAAGCTATTATGTAAATATGCTGTTAAGGCAAGGAAAGAGGTTCACAGTGGAAAAACTTGAATAAGTAGGTCTATCGAGGCTTTTATCCGTGGGCATACGCATGTATGCAGTGTGTGCGTGGCACATTTTAAAGGAGGGAGAAATTATGAGCAAGGCTGATTTCTAAAACTGTAATTTACATCAAGCTATTTGGTGTTATATTTTACACAACATAAACCGTGAGGTGTGATTCTCAATATGATTTGAGAAGGAACAGCTTGAATGCACTTGAAAACTATCAATCCATTCTATAGTCATGATATTGAAGATGGCAATAAATGGAACTCTATGGTCTATGATTGGGATCATCTGTCCTGGTAGGTAACATGATACTTGTATGTAGTATATCACCCAAGATGTAATATCCATAATACATAATCAAAATGAATTGATTAGTCCTGTCTATAAATAATAGGAAAGTACTACAGAAACTTTGGGTAGGGAAAATACCAATTAAATCTAAAGGTAGCTGTTCAAAATGAGCCATTCCAAGTTGCAACCACACTACTTGGCTCACCAGTGCATGCACTGAACAGCAAGAAATTCTGACAGGCTCTTGCAGAGGACTAATCAGGGCACGATGATAGATGGTTTATGTGGACTTTCGTAAAACTTCTGACAAGGTCCCTCGTGGTTAACTGGCCCGGAAGGTAAATTCACAAGAGATCCATGGTGAGCTAGCCAGTTTGATGCAAAGCTAGCTTGGTGGAAGGAGACAGAGACTGGTTCTAGAGGATCTTTTTTTTCAGATTGGACTCCTGTTATTAGTGGTATTCACAGGGATTGCTGCTTGTCAACTATACTAATAACTTGGATGAGAATGTAGGTGGCACGATTAGTAAGTTTGCTGGTGACAACAAAATTGGTGGTGTGGTGATCAGTGAAGAAGGTTAACTAAGGCTACAATAGGATCTAGATAAACTGGGAATGGGAATAGATAATAATCTAACTTGGACCAGTGTAACGTGTTGTACTTTGGTAAATTAATCCAGGGTAGTATAAACATAGTGAATTGTAGGCTCTGTGGAGTATTGATGAACAAAAAGCCTAAAGTATAATTACCTATTTCCCTGAAAATGGGGAAACAGGTGAACAGGTGGTCCACAAGAATGGCAGATGGAATTGAACTCAAACAAGTGTGAAGTGATGCATTTTGGGAACCTAACTAGGGAAGGACAGACATAATGAAGACAGGGCTCTGGGGAAGACTGTAGAATAGTCAGACCAAGGGGTACAAGTACATAGTCCCATGCAAGTGAGCACATAGTGAGGAAAAGTGGTGAAGGAGGAATATAGCAAGCATGCCTTCATCATATGAGGCAATGAGTACAAATGTTGTTAGGGTAGTGGAGAATAATACTGGAGGGAATAGGTTCAAGATGAGAGGGGAAGGAATTAAAGGGACCTGAGGGTGTTGAGTATAAGGACAGGATGCCAGAGGAACTGGTAAAGCCAGGTACAATCATAATGTTTAAAAGATACTTAGAAAAGTTCATGACAGGAAAGGTTTAGATGGTAATGGGTCAAATACAGACAAATGAGACTAGCTCAGAAAAGCACATTGATAATTGTTAATTACGTTTAGACCATAAGACATAGCAGCAGAATCAGGCCATTTGGATCATTGAGTATGCTAAGGCGTTCAATCATGGCTTATTTGCATTTCCTTTCAATCGCTTTCTCTTGCATTCTCCTTGTAATCTTTGATGCCCTTACTAATCAAGAACTTATCAACCACCGTTTTAAATATACCCAGCAACTTGGCGGCAATGAATTCTGCACATTTACCACCCTCTGGTTAAGGAAATTCCTACCTATCTTGGTTCTAAAGGAGCATCCTTCTATTCTGAAGCTGCTTCCTCCGGTCCTTGACACTCCTACTACTGGAAACATCCTCTGCATTCCCACTCTATCCATGCCTTACAATATTCGGTAGGTTTCAATGAGATCCCAACTTATTCTTCTAAACTCAAGGGAGTACAGGCCCAGAGCCATCAAACACCGTCATACATTACAAGTATTCCTCATACATTAACTCCTTTATTCCAGGGATTATTTTCACAAATCTCCTATTGATCTTGTCTAATGTCAGCATATCCTTTCTTAGATAAGGGGCCCAAAACTGTTCACAATACTCCAAATGTGGTCTGACCAATATATTATAAAGCCTCAGCGTTACATCTTTGCTTTTATATTCTAGACCCCTCAAAATGAACACTAACATTGCATTTAAATTCCTTACTATGGAATCAACCTGAACTAGAACTCCCAAGTATCATTGCACCTCTTATTTCTGAAATTGCTCCCCATTTAGAAAATAGTCTATGCCTTTATTACTTCTTCCAAAGTGCATGATTATACACTTCCCTACACTGCATTGTGCCACTTCTTTGGCCATGAATACCTTTGGCTCTGGAAAGTAACTGTTTTAGGTGGAGAATTCCAGCTGGGCTTAAGTGTTGGATATAGTTAAAACAATGAATTTGAAATTAAAATGTTCTATTATTTTCCTTTGTCCTTATTCTGTTCTCACTGATATCTATTTTCCTTTCTGTGCCTAATTTGACATGAATTGCCAATTCTGATTTCCACTTCTTTTACAGTTTCAGTTTGGTTAGCTCAGGGATTCACAATTGCTTCTGCTGTTTACCCATGTCCCAGACATAAAGCTTCACTTGATGCAATATTATCATTTTGCTCTTCCAACAACATTCAATGCAAAATATAGTTGAGATCAAACAGAGAAGAGCAATTCTAGCCAATAGAGTACATCCGCAGATATGCTTCTCCAAAAATGATGGCAAATTAACTCAAACAGGAAACATCAAAGATACAAATGTCACTCACATAATTACCACTCAACAAAACATAATGATAACAGTTTTTTAGTAGAGCTGATAAACAGAGCAATAAACAATGAGGCTGAGCAACTTCATTGCATGAAAATCATTCCAAATGACTCTACAGTAAAAGTTCAGTCTCTTAGTCTCTTTCTCTGATAAATAATATTTAGCTGGTGAACATGAAGATAGATACCAGACCAATCCAAGACATCACTGTCCGAAATAAGACTTCACAGCAAGAGAGTAAAATTTCTCCAAGCTGATTTTGGATGACTGGTTTGTGGAATATGTTGGATGGCCACCTAATCAATGCATTCAGGGGTCTGACTATAGAAACAAACAAAGCCCAGTGAAACCTGCCAGTGATGTATGTGATGCTGAAGCTGTTCAGTCCAAAATCTGCGTAAATCCAAGTGTTGGTCCATCATTCAGCAGCAATTCCAATGTGTCAAATATATTTGCTCTTTCTGCTAAAATTTACCAGAAAATTCATACGTTATTGCTTTTGACTGAAGATTCATTCAGGCTGATTTGGTTCAAATATGTGAGACTTATTTATTCATTACTGTCATAATTGATTAATTCGCTATGCCACTAAAGTCAGCATCCATTTTATTTATAGTAGTTGAGTAACTGTGACTTTCATTACTATGTAATGCATAACTCAGTGTGACTTTCATTCCTATAAATGGAACACTGAAGATCACAAATGTGTGGATTTCATATCTGTACTGGACTGCTATTTAAATGATCAAAACTCACCAACAATTAAAGGCCAATATCCTTAGATTGATGGACTTCTAATTATTTTTCCTCAGGTAGAAAATAACAACCATCGTTAAGCAGGACTATATTTATACAGATCTGTATTCTATATCCCTTGATGCCACAGCATACAGAGGTCTTTGCATAATATAAATTGTGCAGCATAACATTACATTTTGAAATCATCTATGCGAAGCATTCAATGGTTAATAAAAGATGAGTTTCTACTGATTCATTTGTTGTGGTCAAAATCACAAATATATTGGCTGTGTGCTTCATTTTTTTCCATAATGGGTTTTGAACTCATGCATTATTTGGAAAATATTAACAGCAGTAGAGAAACATCAGAGCCAACATAATCCATATTCAAATTAAGTCAGTTCTGTATTTTAAACAATCTTTGAAGCAAAAGTGCTTTTAAAAATCTTGATAATTTGGCCGGTGTTGTTAAATACAGTATATCAAACATTTTCTGTTGGTCATGTTAATTCTACAATAAATTGCAAAATTGATTGACTAATTTCAATGTTAGAAGTACCATAGATTAAGAGTAATTTCTCTTATAGAAATCACAATTTAGCTTGCAATGTAATTCTTTGTGCTTCTTATCACCTTTGATCGAAAAAGAGAGAAAATGTTTGAAACTGTCTGTTGTATTGTTTTGTAAATTATATTAATGTGGGTAACCAGGGATTAAGATTACATTGAAGATATACTGTAGTATCATCAATAATTGTCACCATGTTGCAGTGAAGTTGAACATATTGGCAGTTTCAATGTTCTAGTGACACTTCTCAATGAGTCAAAGAGCATGGTTAAATAGGCCCTTTCCTTCACCAAGTCAGCAGTGGTCAATAAGTACTCATTTACACTAATGTCATGAAAAAAATCTCCTAGCATTCCCATCAACTTCTTCCAGATGCTACCACTAACCTACAAATCAGGAGCAATTTACAATGGCCAACTAATCCATCAACCAACTCAGCTCTGGGAGGTGAGTGGAAACTGGAGAATGAAGAGTAACCCCACATGGTCAAAGGGAGAATGTGCAAGCTCCATTTAGACAGCATTGGAGGGCAGGCTTGAACCTAGGTCACTGGAGTGGTGAGCCAACAGCTTTTACTGTTGTACCACTGTGCCAACTTCTAACAACCCAGATCATTGCTTGGGAAGTGCTGAGGTAAAACATGTGTTCAATTGTTGTAAATTAGACTACAAAACAGTATCACAATAGAAAATGAAAAAGTGTCAAAAATCCAACCAGTTAACTTTAAAAATACAGCAACCCTACAGCTTTAGTTTTTTTTAAACGCAAACAACAGGAATTCTGCAGATGCTGGAAATTCAAGCAACACACATCAAAGTTGCTGGTGAATGCAGCAGGCCAGGCAGCATCTCTAGGAAGAGGTGCAGTCGAGGTTTCAGGCCGAGACCCTTCATCAGCTTTAGTTTTTGTAATGTTTACATACCAATTGCTCAGTCTCAATAAGATATAGTTCTGTGTTCCCTTTAGCAGACATCCCACCTCTCCCGGAAGGTCTGGGAGTCTCCCGCATATTAATAGTGGCTCCCTGATGCCCGCAAATTATATACAATGTCCCGGAAATCAATTTTTTTGAGAGCAAGTGAGCGAGAGAGAGCGTGAGAGAGACCACGAGAGCGACAGAGAGAGAAAGAGAGAGAGAGGGAGAGAGAGCGCGAGCGTGAGAGACCATGAGAGCACGCGCGAGCTACGAGAGTGAGAGAGAGAGCGAGCGTGAGAGCGAGCGCGAGAGCGCGCCATGGCAGAGTTTTCCAAAAAAAAGAAAATATAAAACGTACGTCACCCCAGACTATACTAAAGTGTACCCCTGCCTAATAGGGGTCAAAAATAATGACAGTGTTGTTCGCTGCACTGTTTGCAACAGTGACTTTTCTATTGCCCATGTGGGTTAGGACTGTAAAAGACATGTTGAGGTGAGTTTAACAGGTGTCATTCGTTTATTTGCAATAGCTAACATTATTTAAACCAGCTGGCTAGCTGCTAAGGAGCTACTCTATTGCAGACATCCCACCTCTCCTGGAGTCTCCTGCAAATTGATGGTGCCACCTCCCTGAAATGAGTTTTTGCAGGGTGGGATGTCTGCTTTAGATGCCTAGATTTAATAGGTATAAACTTCTTTCCCTGCTGTAAAGTGATTGTACATACATTGTCGATCCAGTGCTCTAATCCAAACAGAAGAAGGCTGACAAGGGTCAGAAATTTGGGCATTATGTATGTTATCCAAAAGGAGAAGCTAACTTGAAGTTGGTAAGAGATATCAAAAGGCTTTGTTAACACAGTCTCAAGACATTCTGCTGACAAGAAAAGTTTTTTAACATTTTACAATGCAAGTTGGAATTTAGAGAAAGTGGGTATTAATCACAACTTAATATTAGTCATGTATGAATTCTAAACTTTGGATAATCTTTGGCTCTAAAAGTAAAAACAGGAAAAAGGTAGATCAAAAAGGCTACTTGCTACTACAGTGTGAGTGTAATATTTAAAAGTCTTAATTTATGTTTATATTTCAGATACTGTCTTTACTGAATGGTGATATTCTCCCTAAATGTATATCTGGGCAAGGCATTCGAAGGTGAATTCCTTCTGATTCAAGTTCTTAAAGATGTACTTTAAAAGGATTACATTGAAAATACATAATCAAAGCAGTCCACATTGGTACTGTGCTCCACTTGAGTTTCCGCAACTTTTTTTACATCCTTTTCCCTAATCTCAAAAGCATCAACACAACTTGCTGCTGTTGTAATGAGTTTCGTAGTGTTACTGTTCTATGGGAAGAGAAGTTTAGTCTGAATTTCTCACTAGATTACATGAGTACCTTTGTTATGTTCTCCTTCACAAATGCAAACATTCTATGTAAACATTACGTTGAAGATCTCAGTTTGGTCACTGATAAGTTTTTTTTTCCCCAAGGGATGACTGATAATGTTAACTTCCTGTCCTGATATGCACATCTGGTATCACTCTTATAAATCTTCTCTTATCCGCTTCACTGCCTCTTTTATCATGTTATGATCTACTGTACTCCAGCTGTACTCATCCAGGTCTGTCACAGGTCGAATGTAATTTCCTTACTTTTCGATTTTATCCAGTTAAAAATAAACCCTAGTGTTTGGTTTGCTGAACTGTGATTGAAGTATTAATGATTTCTACTGTGAAATCCTTTTGTTTCTCCAAACTACCTAGATCTGAGCCTTCTAAGTAAAATGAGACCTCCTTTGCTTTCTACCAAAATATACACCATTCTATTTTTCTCTGTGGAACTTCAGTTTCCAACTGTTTCCCTATTCTGCAAATTTATTAATGCCCTTCTGTAATTTTTGTGTTCTTCGCCGCACTGTTACCCATAATTTGGGGAATTATACAAACCCATAGTTTGCATAGTGGAGTGGTGCCACAGCAACAACCTGGCACTCAACGTCAGTAAGACGGAAAAGCTGATTGTGGACCTCAGGAAGAGTAAGACGAAGAAGCACATACCAATCCTCATAGAGGGATCAGAAGTGGAGAGAGTGAGCAGCTTCAAGTTCCTCGGTGTCAAGATCTCTGAGGATCTAACCTGGTCCCAACATATCAATGTAGTCATAAAGATGGCAAGACAGCAGCTATACTTTATTAGGAGTTTGAAGAGATTTGGCATGTCAACAAATACACTCAAAAACTTCTACAGATGTACCATGGAGAGCATTCTGACAGGCTGCATCACTGTCTGGTATGGAGGGGCTACTGCACAGGACCGAAAGAAGCTGCAGAAGGTTGTAAATCTAGTCAGCTCCATCTTGGGCACTAGCCTACAAAGTACCCAGGACATCTTTAGGGAGTGGTGCCTCAGAAAGGCAGTGTGCATTATTAAGGACGTCCAGCACCCAGGGCTTGCCCTCTTCTCACTGTTACCATCAGGTAAGAGGTACAGAAGCCTGAAGGCACACACTCAGTGATACAGAAATAGCTTCTTCTCCTCTGCCATCTGATTCCTAAATGGACATTGAAGCTTTGGACACTACCTCACTTTTTTTTAATATACAACATTTTTGTTTTTTGCACATTTTAAAAAATTGATTCAATACATGTAATTGATTTACTTGTTTATTATTATGTTTTATTTTATTTATTATTTTTTTCTCTCTCTGCTAGATTATGTATTGCATTGAACTGCTGCTGATAAGTTAAAAAATTTCACTTTACATCCCGGTGATAATAAACCTGATTCCGATTCTGATTCTGAAACTGTGTTTTTGACTCCTAAGTGTAAATTTTTAATGTAAATTGTGAACAGTAGCTGCCTAGGAATGATCTTCATCGAACAACACTACCATTCTTCTTTTATGAATTGCTATCCTTTTCTCCAACCTTCTGCTTTTTATTTCGGAGATAGCTAGCAATCTATGTTGCCAGTTATCCCTTATTCTGCATTCTCTGATGTAATTCTTCAGTTTATTATGTATATCCTACAGTTGGCTTTTAAAATTTAGCTTGCTTGGCTTATGATTGTTTAAGGCATGTGTAAAATAGATTGCAACAAAATAAGCTGATTTTAAACCTGTATCTTACTGTTGGTTTGCAAAGTTATTTTGAAATCTAAGAAGACGAATTTCCATTCAAGAACAAACATGTTTCCCTAAAATTGGATTTCATCCTTTATTGATGTTCTGAACATATGTTGTGTATCAAGCTAACACCCTCTTGAATCCCCTGTAATAGTAAAAGTTACTAAAAATATTAAAAACACCCATAACATTACCACATACAAAAATGAGAGCTGTATGAAAAGCCTACATGAAAGTTAGGTCCAGAGCTATCATTGAGAAGGATATCAGACATTAAAGGAATACATCTCTTGATAGCTCAAGCAGGGAAAAATGGACAAGACAGGCTCCATGTTGATACCTTCCCCCTCCCAAAACACACGCAATGGTTTGCTCTAACTGAGTGTCTCCAAACCATTGCAGGTGGTTGTGAAGAAGCTCCAATGAGCCTTACCAATTTTTATTGATGAACCATGGAAAGCATCCTATCTGCATGCATAATGGCAACTGCTTTGCATGTAAACAAAAGAAACTGTAAAGAGTTGTGGACACAGGAGAGAAATAAAAGGTCAATATTTTGGGCCAAGACCTTTCATCAGGACTGGACTGGAAAAGAAGGGTACAGAAACCAAACAAGAAAGCGAGGGGAGGAGATGGAGTTGGGAGAGACTGGGGAGAAATTTCCATAAGTTATCTGGATAGATAACCTCCCCCCACAAAATTAATGTTCATTCCCTGGACACACTGAATTTATCTGCAATCTCTTCAAAGAGAAACTCTCTCTGAGATGTGTGGAAATTGCTATTAATATGAAAAAGTACAGAAGTAACACAAAGAAAGAAAATCAAAAGCAGGACAACTACTTGACAATTTATGCAGTATATTTCCAAGTATATATCTAACCTGCGCCTTCTAAATTGCTGCTACAAACTCCAGCTATTACTGTTCTACCGTCATCCCTATTAGTGCCCCCTCTCATGCCTCTGTAATTCTCTTTACTCTACTGTAATACTGAAACATCTGACTTCAGCTTCTCCCTCTCAAATTTCAGGATGAATTCTATCATATTATGATCACTACCTCCCTAATCAAATCTGGTTCATTATACAACACCCAATTCAGAATAGCGGATCACTTAGTAGGTTCAACTACAAGCTGCTCTAAAAAGTTAATTCGAAAGCATTCTACAAATTCTCTCTGATGGGAATTAGCACCAACCCGATTTTCCCAATCTACCTGCCTATTGAAATCTCCCCGCGGATATTGTAACATTGCCCTCTTTACATGCCTTTTCCATCTCCCATTTCAATTTGTAGCCCATGTCCTGACTACTGTTCGGAGGCCTGTAAATAACTCCCATCAAGGGCTTTTAACCTTTGGAATTTCTTATCTCTACCCACAAGGATTCCACATCTTCTAATCCTATGTTACCTCTTTCTAAGGATTAAGATTTCAGTTTTTTACCAACACAGCAACCCTATCTCCTCTACCTACCTGCTTGTCCTTTTGATACAATGTGTATGCTCAGATATTAAGCTCCCAACCATAATCGTTTTTCAGCCACGAGTCAGTGATGCTCAAAACACCATTTCTGCCAATCACTAACTGTGCTACATGATCAACTACCTTATTCCGTATACTGTGTGCATTCAAAAATAACACCTTCATTCCCATATTCATCCATCTTTTCAATTTTGACCCCCATGTTACACTGTGACTCATCCCACAGACTGCAATTTTGCCCTATCATCCGCCTGTCCCTCCTGATAGTCTCACCACATTCTGCATCTGCTTGTATCCCAACTACCCATCCTCAGCCCTATCATATCTGTTCCTTATTTGCTGCCAAGGGAGTTTACTCTCCTCAGGCGCTTAGCAAACCTGCCCACAAGGATATTGGTTCCCCTCGATTCAGGTGTAACCCATCCCTTTCGTACAGCTCATACCTTCCCCAGAAGAGATCCCAGTGATCCAGAAATCTGAAGCCCTGCCATCTTCATTAGTTCCTCAGTCATGCATTCATCTGCCAAATCATCCTATTCTTAACCTCAATAGTGAGGCTACTGCCCTGGAGATCTCGTTTTTCAGCTTTCTACCTAACTCCCTAAATTCTCTCTTCAGGACCTCCTCCCTTTTCCTACCTATGTCATTAGTGCCAATATGCACCAAGACTTCTGGCCACTCACCCACCCCCAGTAGAATGCCGTGGACCCGATCTGAGTCATCCCTGACCCTGGCATCTGGGAGACAACCGACCATCCACCTTGTATTTCTTCCTGTCCTCTCCCCACCTTCTTACTCTGACTTCTCCCCTTTCTTTCCGGTCCTGATGTAAGGTCTCGGCCTGAAACATCAACTGTTTACTCTTTTCCATAGAGGCTGCCTGGCCTGCTGAGTTCCTCCAGCATTTTGTGTGATACCATTCAGGTGTTTCTTTCACGCCCACAGAATCTTGTGTCTACTTCTCTGACAATGGAATCCCCTATCACTACTGCAGTCCTCTTCTTCCTCTTCCTTTCTGAGTCACAGTGCCAGACATCCGGTCACTGAAACTCCTCCTCAGCAGGTCGTCTCTCTCAACAGTATCGAAAACAGTATCTTTATTATTGAGGGGAGTAGCCACAGGTGTACTCTGCACTGGCTTCCCATTTCCTTTCCCTCTCCTGTCAGTGCCTGCCTCCTGCAACTTAGTGGTGACTACCTCCCTGTAGCTCCTGTCTATCACCTCCTCATTTTCCCGTATGAGCCTAAGGTCATCGAGTTTCTGCTCCAGATCTTTAGCATATTCAGGAGGAGCTGTAGATCAGTGCACTGGTATAGATGTGGTTATCCGGGAAGCTGGACGTCTCCCAGAAGTCCCACATCTCCTCATCAATAGGGAGAAGATCATCTATGACACGTTAGAGGCTAGAAATGGAGAAGTGTAGTGAGCCTAAAGCTTTGGATGTCTGGAGCAAATGAAAAACCAAATGACTTGGAAATATAGATGACAATTTCAAAATGAGTTAATATGGATCACCAAGCATGATGATTGATGAGCGTGCTGGAAGTTTGGCAACAACCTTCGAATTCTGGGTAACTCCAAAATGGTGGAGGGTGCATAAAGGGAACATGGCTAAGGGAGCAATAAAATAATTGAGTTTACTGGTAACAAATAAATGAATTAGACTTTCAACAATTCTGGCATTGAAAGAAACAGATCAGCCTAAAATGCACATGATGTGTGCTACAGAAGCAACTAATTAGGGCAATATATTTATTTTTAAAAATGGCAAGCATTCCCAGAGTAATTCAAATGTTGTTATTTTGCATTATTAATGCACAATTCTGCTTTCTCTATAGAGCAGGCACAGTGACAAGTACAATTAAGCGTGCTGAGATTTAGAAAAGATTTAATTTCAATTCCAGGAGCCTGCTTATCGAACAAACAAGATTAGTTCAGTTTGTACTGTACATCTTTACAAATTAGGTAACAATAATAAAAGACAATTTTCAATCTGAGTGTGAACACTTTTTAGGAAGTCAAAAGATCAAATAGTGAGGTCACCATATCTTTCAACCCTCCCTCTCCAGGAAAACATTAGAAATGTTATCTGAGATCCAATTACACTGCCTTCCTTAATGACATTTCTGCCAAATTATTCCGTAATTCAAATTCATTGTGTTTAAAACTGCTCTCCATGATTGTTCTTCTTTTATTTTACCTCTTTAACATAATGGACAAGTTTTCATCTCCACTGCCTGGGTAGTAATGTGGTGGAGAGGAATTTCGGTCTATTACAGAACCTGCACAATTTTCATTTCATTAAAATTAAAGAGTGCAAAGCAAACAGGCTCCATTTGGTTGAATTCACTCCATCAGATTATTGTCTATGTGATGAAGGAGGCAATCTAGAAAAATAGTGTTTTTTTGGAATAAATTTCATAATGAAGTATACAGGAAGCAAAATAATTTTTCTGCAAATGTCATGCAGTGAATTTAATGCATTGTAAACAATTATTCACAGCAAGTCAATAATATTGAATAAAAGACAAAAAGTCTTAAATAATTTTAGTTATCTGCGATTTTGCCTCGAATTTCCGATTTTCAGCTCTGAATGCCTTTGATCTGCACAGCAGTCCACTTGCACATAATGGTATACTTCATAGGTCAATTGATCTCATTATTACATCATTTTACCACCACTCTTTTTAACAAATATTATATTACTTTATTTAAAATAAATTAAATGAATTGCAGTGCTCTGCATTGGAAGGCATTGTCACACTAGTAAAAACATAGCTACTTACCTGGAAAGTCTTACTTCCAAAATTGGAAGTTGGAATGAGTTTCCTCATTTTTCTCAATCAATATATCAAAATGCAGCTTACGGTAGAGTACAGCAGTAGAGCTACTAGGACTTGATATTTCAATCCCTCTGGATGTTGGCAGTGGGTTTGGAGTGGTGGCAAGGAGGGAGGGTAGGTACGTCATCGGGGTCATCAGGTGGGCACCCTCCTTCTTTGACGTTTCATTGATAAGCCCACGACATATCCAGAGGGCTCAACGGTGCAACCTGGCGTCCCAGATACACCCCCCCTCAGTTCCATACCCTCCTGTCTTCATCTTGCAGCCCAGTTGTTGTCTTTCCTCTTGAATCCAAATCCAATTGCTGCTTTCTTCAGCTGCATTTGACAAGGACTTGATAGCTTGTTGGAGGGAGTGACCCCTCATCCCCATCTTCTTCAACAGACTGGTCGTAGATGTAGCAACGAGTCCCCTCCATCCCACTTCTACAGGGAAAATCTTGGTCTTCCAGCCATTCTGGGCAGCTTCAGTTGCCAGTTCAGAGTACTTGATCTTTTTCCTCTCATAAGCTTCTTCGACACCATCTTCCCATGTTACTGTCAATTCCACAACATATGCCAGCTTGGATGTTGTGGACCATAGGACCATGTCTGGCCAGAGTGTTGTAGCTGCAATGTCTGGGGGAAACACAAGCTTTTTCCCAAGTCCACGTCCATTTTCCAATCCCGAGCAACCTGCAGAACGCTTACATCTTTTGATGTTATATGGTGCTCTGGAGGTTGGCCTGCTGGTACAAATCGTGTGATGTGGACATTTCCTGCCAATGTTTGTGGGAGAGCATTTGTGGTGATTCACCTCTGTTGCAAAATTGATGCCAGCTGTCTGAGAACTTGTTTATGCCGCCAAGTGTACTGCCCCTGGGTGAGGCTCATGGTGCATAGTGATCACGTTCTAAGGGTATGAGATAAGTCATTTAGAACCAAGATGAGGAAAAATTTAACTCAGTGAGTAATGTACCTCTTTGGAATTCTCCACTTCAGAATTTGGTGGAGGCTAAGCCCGTGAATATATTTACTAGCAGTAGATAGATTTTGAAACACAAAAGGTATGAAGGGCTATGAGGACAACAGAAATATGGTATAGAGGAACATACTGATCAACACAACAGACTCTGAAGGCTGAATAGCCTACTCATGCTAAATTTTCTATGTTTTGTCATAGGTCAATGCCGTGAATATGTAATCTATTTATGTTTGCAACTCAGATCATCAATACACTTCTATCAGAGCGAAAGCTTTACACAGTACAACAGATCTATCTCACTATTGGCGGTATCTATCAACCCCAACTAGCTACATTCCAGTCACTGCTTCATCTTATTAATAGAATTAAAGTTTAAAAAGTACAGATTCAAGACCACCTGCTCTTTGTATGGTTATCTGCAGGGTATAAAGATCTAACGTGGAGTTTTGGCAATACACAACAAACGGATAATTTAATAGAACTGAGGGGCAATAAGATGTAAAATTGGTAACCAGATGTTTAAAAAATTAAGATTTAACAGGAAAGACTGAGGACTGTCAAAATGTGTTAAGTATCATCATAAATTATTTTCCATTTATTTCTTATGAAGTAATGAACTTTTAAAAAATGACAGCATGCTGCCTGAAGGACATCTTAACACGGTGAATTACTCCTCTAATTAGCTCTGTGACAAGACAGGAATCATTTTATAATTACACTCCCTACATATTGAGTTTTCTGCCTTCATCAGGCAATGGAAGGAACACAAAGGAAGGACAGGTTACTTCTAAAAGCAAGTTGCAGAGAACAGCAGGATGGCTATGCCACCTGCCTTTGCATACCTTAGTGATGCTAGTGAAAGGATTCTGATAGGGATTGAGCAATTGATATTTCATGTACAACAGCTCCTGTATGCAGGAAGAGACAACTGTGAGGATTCCATAATAGAAAGAACTTAGAAGGACATATTTTGAAAAGTATTCTTTTACAAAGTAGGTTTTGCAATATATTTCTATAAAATTTATTCATCTGGACTCTTCTGCATATTGTAAAAAGCTGTATTTGGTTAATATTCAGAACATTTTAAAGAATTTCATTTTATTTGATATACACTAAGTGGCCACTTTATTAGTTACTCCCTAAGAAACAGTCTGGCACCAACAATCAGTGCATGGTGAAACTCAATTAGATATATTTCCAATGGCTAAAGAGATCATGGGATATGGGGAGGAAAACGGTAAAGACTACTGAATTTGGATGATCATTGATGATTATTTGAATCATCCAGCAGACCTGGAGAGAAAAATGGCCAACTCCTTCTCATATTTTCTAGGTGCTATATTTCTTGGTGTTCCATTGATTACTACTCTTTGACTTCTACTTATACTTTTTGATAGAACACTTCTTGCCAGTTAGGAGCAGGTAATAAATGCAATTTTGTCAGCAGGAAAGACCACAGATACTAGAAGTCTGGAGCAATACACAAAATGCTGGAAAAACTCAGCGGATCAGCCATCTTCTATGGACAGAAATGGACCGATGATGTTTTGGGTCAAGACCCTTCATCAGGACTAGAAAGGCAAATAGGAGATAGCCAGTATGAAGAGATGGAGGGAAATGGTGGAGCAGAGTTCTGCAGTCTCGTGTCTCCTGAAACACTGACTGCCCATTCCCCTTCATAGAGGCTGCCTGGCCCTCTGAGTTCTTTCGGCATTTGTGTTACCTTGCTGTAAATATATGCTTCTACAAATAGCCTTTTCAAAAGATTATTTTTCCTTCTTCACAATAACACAGATGAAATTTTAATCCTGTTAAGGTCTTAAGGAAAAATAAACAGCTAACTATTTAATAATGATTCAAAAATAATTTTAGCCAGTTTTGCTGCATATTATTGGTAGCTGCTGCTCACAGACTGACAGCTTTTAAGAGCTAACTTAAAAGACAAAAGGCATAACTCCAGATATAGGGCCTCAACTTGAAACGCTCACTGTCCTTTTCTTTCCAGAGATGCTGCCTGACCCACTGAGTTCCTCTTGCAGTTTGTTTCTCTTTGCCCCAGATTCTAAAACCTTCTGTCTCTTGTGGCTCAATCGAAGAACTGACTGATTTGATTAGCTTTATAGGAGTTCCACTATGGGAACTAGTTATTCATTTTAAACCAGACTAACATGATCAGGACATGTGGCATCATGAGTGTGACATGCAAAATGAGCAGCATGGAATGATTGGGCACTCACAAGGGTTCAGTATTTGAAGTCTGTTCTAAAAGGATTCTAATTAATATAGAAAACTCTAAGATGGGGAACCATGAGAGCATAGCGAATAGGACAGCGCCATTACAGCTCGGGATGTCAGAGTTCAGAGTTCAATGCTGGCGACCTCTGTACATTCTCCCTGCAGAATGCGTGGATTTTATCTGGCTTTCTCCCACAGCCCAAAACCCGTTAGCAGGTTAATTGATCATTATAAATTATCCCTTGATTAGGTGAAGGTTAAATTGGGGGTTGCTGGGTGGCTCGAAGGGCCGGAAGGGCTTATTCCATGCTGTATTTCTAAATAAATAAATAAATACAATTTTCATTCAGCTATTTTATCAACTTAAACTATACAAAACAGTGGCAAAATAAAATAGAATTTCCATTGTCAATGTGTATTGCTGTTGTCTGCATTTCCCATCTGTTTGTCAAATGGCAAAGAGTACCTTGTGAGTAGCTTCACCATAAGGAATAGTATTTCAAGTAGGTGCATTACCACCAATTTGCTGGTGAAAATTAGGAGTGGATCTTGGATGCTAATCTCACCAGCAATATCCCAGGAGAAAATTATGAGCTGAACTGCAGGCACCTAATTAGTTGCAAAAATATAAGCACTTGTAAACTAGATGTAAATAACACTTTATAGAGTTAATGGATTCTTCACAGAACAAAACAAACAGGTAAGCAATATCACTACTCAAAATTAGCACAGCCTTTCAATAATTTACATAGCTCCCAAGGTTATGTGTTTCAATCAGTTTGAGTGTTTTAAACACTAAAGATGCAACCTAAGATATTTAAATAAATCACTTATATGTCTCATATTGTAAAGTAATGAAATAAATACTGCACATATTAAACAGATCAAATAACTTGGATTTTAAGCTCCTGCTTTTTTTTAAAAGATAGCCCTGATCTGTTCAAATACATTATCATAATGTTCCCTTTTTATGAAAATTAGACAAGAAAGAGTCAACCCTGTTGTTTATAAAAATACGATGACTTGTGGTTGCTCAATTGCTTATTCTTTCAGGAAATTAAATTATGAAATTTAATTGTTAGTTTTGCAAATAGATACTCTATAATAGTGGTCCCCAACCACTGGGCCGCGGACCAGTACCTGGCCGCAAAGCATGTGCTACTGGGTCGCGAGGAAACGATATGATTTGGCCATATGAAACGATATGAGTCAGCTGCACCTTTCCTCATTCCCTGTCACGCCCACTGTTGAACTTGAACACCCCCCACCCCCCGTCGGCTGGTCCGCAAGAACATTGTCAATATTAAACCGGTCTGCAGTGCAAAAAAGGTTGGGGACCCCTGCTCTATAATCTATGTAAGATTATGACTTTTATTTTAAAATTCTGGTTTAGATAGGAACTTAAGAATATGCTAAAATACTCCTTCACTTGAATTATTTTATTTTTCAGTGAAAATTAAAAAATGAAGTAATGATGCTTTTTCCACATTAGCTCCTGAAAGTAAAAGGATGGATCTTAACGGTAAAAATAAATTTGCAGTTAATGGGTAAGCAATCAAAACAACAAATTCAAGTTAAGACAGTTCAGATACATTCAGCGCTCACAATGAATCATTCATAAAATAAGAATTGCTGTTGTTACCTATACAGAACCAATAACACAATGTGTGACACAATTCCATATAAACAGCATGAAACCCATCAGCCAACAGAATTGACTATACACAGCCAACCATATACTCAGCTCAATTTTTACTGAATACCTGGTAACAAAAGTATTTTCATCCCACTATTACATAACCCTAAATCATACTTTATGTGCATACATATACTTACACGCCATGAGTTCCTTGTGACCTTTGCTGTGGTCTTTATTACTCATCTACACTACAGCAATTGTCCCTTGAGACAGCAAGTGATCTATCCCAGAAAGCCTAAAGGGATAACATCACCATTTTAACCACCATAAAAAGAATTGAAATAGCAACCTTACATATCTTTCGTACAACCTTCATCATTCACAGATATTGCTGACATTGTAAGGGAAAACTTTTGCAGAACATTTTCATATTTTGACAATATTTCCTTCATATTTTCAACTTCAAAAGTTACATTTATGACCGGAAGAAACTGACTAGATTTGAAAGATGGGAAAGAAATGACCTAAAAATAAGGCAGGTGGATGATAGCAACAAAATTAATTTTCTATATGACAATTAAGTTGCAATATGAAAATAATTGGGCACTTAATCACCTTAAGCCAGTTGTGGGAGGTGTCTGTTGGTTCAGGAAAATTAATGCTAGTACTCAGAAATTTTCACGGTGGGTTTTATGTGTTTAAGCTCATAAGAGAATGTAAAAAGTACATTGTGTAATGACTGTGTTCTGGTCAACTGAAGAATGGAATGTGCCCTTATCCATTAATGACTGATCATAACGAGGGAAGAGATAATGCATTTATAGAAACATGTTACTTGCCTAAAATTACATGTGTGACAAATAAGCTGTCAAATTGGATCCAGAGAGTAAGCAATCATTGTCATACCAAGACTGGCGAACAGTTAGGTTTTAATAAACGTTTGTCACATCCTGACTATATTTACTGATTCACTAACAGAGATGTGATGTCACCAAATTCAGGATGAACATGGATCAAACAAAAAATCAGGAATGAACAAAGAAACTGATTTTGGAAAAGAAATAAAAAATGGACAACACATAAGCCTCTCCGTCTATGCCTGTCATAATTTCATTAATTTCTACCAGGTCTCCCCTCAGCCTTTACTACTCCAGAAAAAACAACAAAGTTTGTCCAACCTCTCCTTATTGCTCATGCTTTCTAATGCAGGCAGCATCCTGGCAAACCTCTTTTGCATGTACCCTCCAAAGCCTTCACATATTTCCCATTTGGTGTGACCAGAACTAAATGCATTACTCCAGATGTGGCCTAACAGAGTTCTATCAAGTTGCAACATAACTTGCTGATTCCTGAACTCAATGCCTTGGCTGAAAAAGGCAAGCATGACTTATTCAATCTTAACTTGTGCAGCCACTTTCAAGGTTCTATGGATTTCGAGCCCAAGATCCCTCTATACAATAACACTGTTCAGAGTCCTGCTATTAACTGAACATTAACATGGTTCAGCGTCCTGCTATTAATAGTGGACTAACGCTGTTCAGAGTCCTGCTATTAATAGTAGATTGGTCCTGCTATTAATAGTAGATTAACATTGTTCAGAGTCCTGCTATTTAGCTTTAATATTTGACCTTCCAATATGCAACACTTCATACTTTCTCAGATTAAACTCTATCGGCCATTTCTTTGCCCATGCCTGCATCAAATCTTCCCTTTGGCAATCTTCTGCGCTATCCACAATGTCACCAATCTTTGTGTCATCTGCGACCTTAGTAACCCATCATCCACTTTCTCATCCAAGTCATTTATATATACCATTAATTACTGCAAAAGTCCCAGCATGGATCCCTGTAGAACACCACTGGTCACAGACTTCCAGTCAGAACAATACCCATCAAGCATTATTCTATCTTCGAAGAGCAAGATTATTCTGAATCCATTGGTCAAGTCTCTATGGATTTCATGCATCTTAACTTTCTTGATGACCCTCCTACAACGGACATTTGTCAAATATCTTACAAAAATCAATATAGACAACATCCACTGCTCTACCTTCAACAGCTTCTCAAATAACTTAATCAAGTTAGTAGGACATGACCTGTTTTGCACAAAGCCATGCTGTCCCTCATCAGGTCTTGTTTTTCTAAATGCTTATTTATCCTATCCTGAATAATATTCTCCACTAAATTTCCAAATATCCATAATGCAACTCACTGCTCTATAATTTCTAGGATTATCCTTGTTTCCCATGTTAGCTAAGTTATACAATCGGATGATCTTGAACAGGATTCGCACCGCCATTGACCTTAAGCTAAGATTCAATCAGAATGGTTTTCGGCAGAAGCGCACAACAGTTATGCAAATACTTGATCTCTGTAGGATCATCGAGGAAGTCAAGAAGAACAACCTACCAGCCGTGCTTACTTACATCGATTTTCACAAAGCCATTCACCGAGGTAAAATGCTGAAGATCCTGAAAGCTTACAGAGTGCCAGACCATCTACTGAGAGCAATAGAGTCCAGCTATAGCAAAACCATGGCGAAAGCTGTATCACCAGATGGAGAAACAGCAGTGTTCGAGCTCCTAGCTGGTGTGCTGCAAAGAGACACTCTGGCACCCTACATCTTTATAATCGTCCTTGATGACGCTCTGCGTCAAGCTACCAAAGATCATGACAAGCTTGGTTTTACCATAAAACCATCTGCAAACCAAAAGGGTCAGACCAGTTACACTCACAGATCTTGATTTTGCAGATGACATAGTCCTGCTCTCTGACCAGATGGAGGAAGCACAGCAGCTACTGACAAAAGTGGAAATTGAGTGCAATAAAGTTGGACTTCACCTAAACGCTAAAAAGAGAGTACATGGCGTTTAACTGCGACGAAGGTACTCTCAAGACCATAGAGAATGATACAATTAAGAAAGTCTTTGACTACAAGTACCTCGGGTCAAGAATGATGAGTTCAGGCTGGCGTGGAGGGCTATGAACGACATGAAGGAAATCTGGAAGTCGAACCTGACCAGAGGGCTTAAAAAGAGGATTCTCATAGAGTCCATTCTCACGTACAGATGCGAGACGTGGACACTCACCAAGACGATGCGAAAGTCTCTAGATGGTTGCTATACACAAATGCTCCAGATGGCTCTTGATGTGAGTTGGCAACAGCACATGACGAACGTTGAGCTCTATAACAACCTGCCGATGCTCCCCACTAAAATCAAGGCGAGAAGACTGCAACTTGTGGGGCACTGTCTACGCCACCCCGAGCTACCGGCCAGCCTAGTCATCATATGGCAGCCCAAGCACGGTAGGATGAACCCTGGGTGCCCTCCCAAGACTATGGTCAACACACTCCTAGAAGACAGCGGTATGGCTAATGTAGTTGAATTGAACACACTGATGAGGGAGAGGGAGAAGTGGAGAGTCCGTTATCGTGCCCGACACCAGCCCCCTGGGCCTGAGTTGACGTAGTAGTAGTAGAAGTAGTCCCATGTTGAACAAAGGAACAACGTTAGCTACAGTACTTACTACTTCTCAGGGCCGCACCGGTGGCTAGAGAAGATGCATCAATCTTGGTCAAGGCCCCAGCAATCTCACCTCATGCTTTCTAAACAATCTGTGGTATATCCATTCAAGCCTTTGGAACTTATCCATCATAACATCTTCAAGAGATCCAACACCACCTCTCCTTTATCTTAAAATGCCCTCAACATGCTCTACACTGATTTCACAATTAACTGCATGATAAGAAGTAACTGTCCATGTCATAGATCTTAAAAATGAAGAACATTTCTATTTTTTCTATTTTGTTTCTGGTTCTCTGTATATATGTAAAACCTAATTTGTACTGGTTTGTATCATTTTCTCATTGGTACCTCATTCTTAAAGTAATTTTAATCAGCTTGTCTACTTTGCTTCCACTTCCGCTAGTAAACCTAATGCTATTAGTCATAACAATTTCGTTTTCAAGAATATCTGCAATCACATCAAATTCCATCCTTGCACAGAATTAAGCATTCTGCATACTTTGTTGCCACTTGATGATGACAAAATGCAAATTATATTGGCATTTTCTCTAATGATTCAACATCCTCCTTGCTCTATGAAGTCCATGAATTCTCACAGAACTACCTGTGGTTTTATTAGTTCCCATAACTTTACTGCGATTCGTGTGTTGTTATTTCTAACAAAAGAAAGCTAGCACTGAAAAAACATGAGTAGGAAAGGTGAAGCTTCAGAGCTGCTCACATCTTTCAATAAGATCATTGCTAATCTTATACCTTAGTAACATACACAAAATGCTGGAGGAACTCAGCAGGTCATCTATGAAAAGGAATAAATAGTTAATGTTTTAGGCTGAGACACTTCATCAGGACTGAAAAGCAAGGAGGGAGAAGCCAGATTAAGAAAGTAGGGGGAAGAGAAGGAGTACAAGGTAGAAAGTGATAGGTGAAGCCAGGTGGGTGGAGGAGGAAGGATGAAGTGAGAAGTTGGAAAGTAATAGGTAGAAAAGGTAAAGGGCTGAAGAAGAAGGAATCTGATAGGAGAGGAGAGTGGACTAAGGGAGAAAGGGAAGGAGGAGGGCCCCTACGGGGCAATGATAAGCAGGTGAGGAGAAGGCAAGAGGGATGAGGGGAGCCACAGTAGATAATGGAATAAGAGGGAAGTGGCAAGAGGAGAAATTACCAGAAGTTAGAGAAATCGATGTTCATACCATCAGGTTGGAAACTACCCAGGCAGAATATGAGGTGCTGCTCCTTCAACCTAACAGTGGCCTCTTTGTGACAGCAGAAGAGAAAAAAATAATGGGCCGGTATCTAACCTAAAAGTGGGGAACCTGCAGAAGTTGTCACTGCGTTGGTGGACTACATGTGATATTACACTCTTGAGTAGATAAACTCCTGAAGATAAGCGGTGTTGCAGCCTTTGCTCAGGGGCGAAATAGTTGCAGCCTATCTGTTGGTAATGCAAATGGATCCAGTAAAGGATTTGCTTTTCCAAGTACCGTGCAGTGCTGTATGTTGGACAGCAGCTTCTTCAGTACCAGATGATTTCAGAGCAAGTCTGAATTGTTGAATAGCTAATTGCTGCTCCAAATTTGTACACTGGGTAAAGTGAGTCACAGCACCTTTTGCTCTGAGTACAGCTGGCTGTCCTTGAGCAATCAGACAGCAGCATCTGATCTAAAAGGCCAGAACACCTCAATCCAATGGGCTCTAAATGTTCCATGGCGTCAGTCTGCAGGACAGAGAGGAGCCTAGACAAGTGCCGGAAGTCAGGAGATAAGGGGTAACTCCCTTCCACAATGCAAATAGCTGAAATAATGGTTAGACTATCTGAAGATCAACCAAGCTTCCCAAATATATGATGATGATCATCAACTTTTTCTTCCTGAGGATTGCACCTCACTTGCACAATAAGAAGGTGATAACTTTTGCAATTCATTAAAAGTTTTGGGTTCATTTATGGAGCTAAGAGAACCGGGAACGGCACAGTTTTTGAAGAATTCAGTAAGTTGGAGAGTGGATTATAGAACAAAACATCATTAAAAGGGAGGAGGTATGAGACACCTTTGAAAGATTAGATGGAAAAATGCGTCAAGGAAGTTGACTAGGATGTTGCCTGGGATGGAGCACTTCCGCTATGAGGAGACGCAAACACAAGGAAATCTGCAGATGCTGGAAATCCAAGCAAAACACACAAAAAATGCTGGTGAACGCAGCAGGCCAGGCAGCATCTATAGGAAGAGGTACAGTCGACGTTTTGGGCCGAGAACCTTCGTCAGGACTAATTGAAAGAAGAAATACCCCAGCCAACACACTTCTTGTCCCTCTTCCCTCCGGGAAAAGGCGCAGTAGCTTGAAGACTCGTACGGCCAGATTTGGGAACAGCTTCTTTTCAACTGTGATAAGACTGCTGAACGGATCCTGACCCGGATCTGGGCCGTGCCCTCCAAATATCCGGACCTGCCTCTCGGTTTTTTTGCACTACCTTCCTTTCCATTTTTCTATTTTCTATGTATGATTTATAATTTAAATTTTTAATATTTACTAATTTTTACTATTTTTAATACTTAATATTTGTAATCCAGGGATTGGGAAGCGTAGAATCAAATATCGCTGTGATGATTGTACATTCTAGTACCAATTGTTCGGCGACAATAAAGTATAAAGTATGAAGATAATAAGAGATTTGAAAGTGGGAGGGAGAGGGGAGATCCAAAATGATAGGAGAAGACAGGAGGGGGAGGGATGGAGCTAAGAGCTGGAAAGTTGATTGGCAAAAGGGATATGAGGCTGGAGAAGGGAGAGGATCATGGGACAGGAGGCCTAGGGAGAAAGAAAGGGGTAGCGGGGAAAAACCCAGAGGATGGGCAAGGAGTTATAGTGAGAGGGACAGAGGGAGAAAAAAGAGAGAAAAATAAATAAACAAACAAACAAATAAATAAATAAATAAGGGATGGGGTACGACCTCCAACCTGATGGTATGAACATTGAATTCTCAAACTTCCGTTAATGCCCCACGTCCCCTTCGTACCCCATCCTATAGATGCTGCCTGGCCTGCTGTGTTCACCAGCATTTTATGTGTGTGTAGCTATGAGGAGAGACTGGATAGGCTGGGCTTGTTGGGGTTCTCTATTGCATCCTGTGCTCCCGATGTGGCCTCCTCTACATTGGTGAGACCTGATGTACATTGGGGGGTCTGCATTGTTGAGCACCTCTGTTCCATCTGCTAGAAGCGGAATTTCCCATTGGCCAGCCATTTTAATTTCTATCCCCATTCCTATTCTGACATGTTGGTCCATGGCCTCTTCTCTTGTCATAACAACCACACTCTCAAGGTGGAGAAGTAATACCTCATATTCCACCTAGGTAGCCTCCAATCTGATGGCACGAACACCGATTTCTCCTTCCATTAATTTATCTTAATTTTTTTCTTTTTCACTCCCCTTCCTTCTTCTTCTATTCCCCACTCTGGCCTCTTACCTCTTCTCCTTATCTGCCTATCACCTTCTCATAGTTCCCCTCTACCTTCCCTTTCTCCCAGTTGAGGTGAGCGGAGGTGAAGCAAAGTCGAGGCAAATGAAGGCGAGGCCCGTCCTTCAAGACCAAGAGAGAGGAAGGGCCCGAGGTTTCATCGATCTAAGCACCAGGCTGATTTGGAAAGATTGGGTACTGGCCGAAACATGGTGGTGAGGTCCAGGCCCAGAGCATGTTGAATTGACAAGACCCAAATCTTAGAGTGAGGAAAAGTCCAATGTTTGGATGATTTAAAAGCCAGGCCAGATTGAAAAGTCAGGGGTTAGGAGACAGAGGTGAGGGTCAGGCCAGTTCTGCTTGCTGTTCGGCGATGTTTACTCAGCTCTGTGCTGAAATGAGGTTGTGGCCTGCTCCAGTTTTCATGTCTGTAGATTCACTTTCGTCTGGGTGCTGCCTGATTGCTTTTGTTGTTTGCGCGATTTGTTTTATTTTTCTCTCTGCATGTTGGGTGTTTGACGGTCTTCATTGTTCAAAATGGGTTTGTTTGGATTTCTTTGTTTTGTAACTGCCTGTGAGGAGACAAATCTCAAAGTTGTATTATGTATACATGCTTTGGTAATAAATGTATTTTGAAATTTTAAGTATGTACAGACATCCACAGCACAGTAAATTTTAAGTTGACCCATTTAGGCCTAAAGATTTAATCGCTGTGGAGGATTTCTTACCCTTGTGGGATGATGCCTTTCCTGACAAGGGGGATCACTCTGCTTGGCAAGGGAGACTTGTGGCTGTGGAAAGAATCTCAGGTTCTGGGGCCTCCTCTGTAGTGGTTGTAGGAGTTGGCTCTGAAACTGCAAGCAGTGGTTCCGAAAGATCTGGACACCCTTCTTCTCCTTCGTTTTTCTTCCTCTAGTTTGTGCATCTTGATCTTGGGAAGCTGCATTGAGTTCACCGGAGAATTCTCTTATAAAACCTTCTATTGGGCCCTTTATGATCTGATCTCTCCTTTTGTTTTCTACATTCACAACATCATCTGACAAATCCTCTGTTTTTGTATCTCCATTGTCTCTTTACTTTTTGACCTTCCATTCATCCAGCTGGGCTTTAGTCTTTCCATTTACTTTTACAAGCAGCTGTCTCCCACTTGAAGTTCATGCAATAACCTTACTGCACATAGAATAGATTCTGGTTCTTTATATTCACAAAAGCCGAATGCTAGCAATTCTGCTGAAGCTCCTCGAACTCTCTTCCATTTCAAAAGTAGCTGCCTGATTAACATATCAGAAGTTTTCTCAGATATGTTGCCTACAAAACTATTATAGTTGGACAACTTCTTTCATCACTTTCACAATTCCTCAGAGCAGCATGGTCCTTCCTTGGTCCAACATGCTTTCCAGTCAGAGTCACAAAGGTTGGCACCAATGCCTATTTTCCCTGTGCTTGACAATACTTCATGGTGTTTGGCGCTAAAAATAAATGGAGACAGTCGTGGCATCATTCAGTACCTTTCTTAATTTGCTTTCGGTTGCTTCAATGTAGGGGATGTGGCAAGCAATTGGTGGATCATCTCCAATTAAGTTGCAGTTGTCTCAGCCAATCACATGCCCACAGTGCTGGTCTTCCTGTTTTTACCACATACAAGCTCAGTGTGGCTTTTTGGTTGTTGTATTTCACTGTCAATCCCACAGGAGTTATCTTTTCTCCAGTATAAGTTCTTAATTAGCTAGCTGCAGGCTTCAGTCCAGTATCTTTGAATAGCTGTTGAAACTCATTTTGTAGAATGCCTGAAACAGATGAGCTTATGTCCAATTCCATTTTAATTATTTGCCATTCACTTCTGGCATAAGCCATATTGCTTGCTTATTATTAATTTTTGCACTGTAAATCTCAAGGCTACATATTCCTGCATCACTCTCATTGTTATCAGATTTTACATCAACAGCTGGCAGATTAATGCTCTTCCTGAAATTGAAAATTGACTTTTTATCTTTTTGTCTTCTCTAGCCAGTCCATTTACTCTTTGTATTTGTTCTACTTTGTTGCATTTTCTGCAAGTTACAACTTTAATTCTGCAATGACTTGGTGTATGTGAAGCCCTGCCACAATGATAACACAACTTGTTTGGCCAGGCCACTTTCTCTTTAGACATTACAATTTGGTTTATGCTCACTTTCATTCTTGACTGCAACTCAATTGCGTCTCTGTCTGATGTTTCCATTGATACAGCAATTTCAACTGCTCTCTTAAGTGTGAACTGTGCTTCAGTTAAGATCATTTTTGAATGCTCTCTTGTAAGATTCCACAAGCTAAACAAGTTCTCAGTGCATCATTAAGCCTATTACCAAACTGACAAAGCTCAGATAATCTCTTCAATTCAGCCACATACACTGAAATGGACTTCCCTTCTTCTTGATTCCATTTGTGAAACCTAAAGCATTCTGCAATCAACAATGGCTTCAGTTCTAAATGTTCCTACATTCACAATATCATCAAAGTTCAATTCAGATGGTTTGGTTGGAGCAGTTAACCTTTGAAGCAAACTGTATACCTTTAAACCTAATACACACAACAAAATTGGTACTTGTTTCTCATTGGCTAGTCCATTTGCTTTAAAATACTGTTCAATTTACTCAGTTATCAGACAGTTTTCTCTTGTAGGATCAAACATGCTTTTCTTTTCGATGAAGCCAGCTATTTCTGCTCTTTTTTATGATTATTATCACCTGGTACTCACTCTTTATGAAGATGTGGATTCCGTTTTTTTTATAAACTTGACTGTTTTTTCACTCGCCGCTCCTCACTATGCTTTTCTTTGAACTCGCATTTCTCACTGTGCTTCAACAAGTCAGTAACTGTCTCGGGTTCATTTTAAGAATACCTGGTTGCTACTTTATGTTTTGTAGCTTCAAAAGATTAAACTAATTCGAAGGAAGATATGGGATCCAAAATGTTAGTCTAACTTTGTGTTTACTTTAGGTGAAGCTTACAAGCAGCATGATAACATGTGTAATTCACCTATTTATACCTTTAAACTGTAATGACTTATTGAAATGAACAAGAATGCTTAATCAAATAATATATTTACAAGATTACTCAAATATTACCAAGATATTAAAAACACAACATTCTCTTATCAGATTCCTTCTTCTCCATTGCTTGACCTCTCCCATCCACATGGCTTCACCTATGACCTTCAAGTTTGTCCTCCTTCCCCTTGCCTACCTTTTTATTCTGGCATCTTCCCTTCTTTTCCAGCCCTGATGAAGGGTCTCGGCCCAAAACATCAACTGTTCATTCATTTCAACAGATATTGCTTGACCTGCTGAGTTCCTCCAGAACTTTGTGTGTGTTTTCATAGGAATACAGAGGACTGAGGGAGCAACTGATTTGAGTGTAAGATTTAGACTAAGGGGTATGAAGCTTAGAGTGGGCATGAGGGAGATTTTTTCCATCCATAGGATTAAATCTGGAGTGTAATGCCTTGCAGGCATCGGAGACAGTTATTCCCACACACTTTACTGGCATTTAGAACAGAAGGCTGCAGGCCCAGTACTGGAAAATGAGATTTGTATAGGGAAGCTTTTATTGGCCACTAAGGACACGATGCGTTGAAGGGCTTGTACCCATGGTGTATTATCTCATGAGTCTACATGCAAGATTTATCCTTTTCTATATCTTTGGGGAGCCTGAAATCCTGACTATATCCCAGCCTCTGCATCCTGCACAAAGACAAATTTTTTAAATCCCTCAAATGCTGGTGTCGGCCACACCCTTGCTGTTATAGCATGCTTCTTGCTTTCTGGTCAAGGCTGTGTTAATTTCATATGTTGTCCAATTACTTAAGAAGGACCTTTAAGCGCCAACAACTTTCATTATGTGCAATACGTACTAGTAGTTGCTGTTTGCATTTAACAAATGATCTTGCACCACAAGGTAATCACTTAGCACCAAAGAAATATTAACTGCAGAAATTAATTTAGTGCTTTTCATGTACTGCATTTAAATTTCTTCATCTTGCTGTTTTTCCCTCAAAGAACTCAATGAGACAAAAGAATATAAGACACTGGAGCAGAATTATACCATTCAGCAAATTGGGTCTGCTCCACCATTCCATCAAAAGACCATAAGATTGTATGATACATGAGTAGAATTGGACCATGTGACCCATCAAGTACGCTCTGCCATTTCATCATGGCTGATCCATTTTCCCTCTCAGTCCCAATCTCCTCCCTTCTCCCTGTATCCCTTCATACCTTGGCTATTCAAGATCCTATCAACCTCTGCCTTAAATATAACTAATGACATGACCTCCATAGTCACCTTAGCCAATGAATTCCAGATATTCACCACTCTCTGGCTAAAGTGACTCCCCCTCATCTCTGTTCCAAATGGACATTCCTCTATTCTGAGGCTGTGTCCTCTGGTCCTAGATTCTCCCACCACAGGAAACATCCTCTCCACATCCATTCTAGCCGGGCCTATCAATATTCAACAAGTTTCAATGAGATCCCCCCTGATTCTTCTAAATTCCAGTGTGTACACACCTAAAGTCACCAAATGCTCCTCATATGATAAGCCATTCAATCCTGGAGTAATTTTCGCCAACCTCTTTTGAACCCTCTCCAGTGACAGCAGATCTTTTCTTAGTTTATAGGCCCAAAACTGCTCACAATACTCCAAGTGAGGCCTCAACAATGCCTTATAAAGCCTTAAAATTACATCCTTGCATTTATATTCTAAACCTCTCAAAGTGAATACTAACATTGCATTTGCCTTCCTCACTGCTGACCCAACTGCAAGTTAACTTTTAGGGAACCCTGCATAAGAACTCGCAATTCCCTTTGCACCTTGGATTTCCAAATTTTCTCCCCACTTAGAAAAGAGTCTACACCTTTATTCCTTCTACCAAAGTGCATGATCATACTCTTCCTGACACTGTATTCCATTGCAACACTCACAACACGCCCTATAAAGAAGGTGGGGGAGGGTTGGAGAGCCTCTGCCCCTTCCCTCTTCAGTCCTGATGAAGGGTTCCGGACCGAAACGTCAACTCATCGTTTCCACAGATGCTGCCCGACCTGCTGAGTTCCTGCAGCGTGTTGTGAGTGTTGCTTTGATCCCAGCATCTCCAGATTATTTTGTGTTTACTGTATTCCATTGATCGCTTCTTTGCCCATTCTCCTAATCTCAGTCGTTCTGCAGACACACTGATTCCTCAACACTTCCTGGCCCAACAGCTATCTTAGTATTGTCCACAAATTTGGGCACACAGCTATCAATTCCATCATTCAAATCATTGACATGTAATTCCCAATACTGACCCCCAAGAAACACCATTAGTCACTGGCAGCCAACCAGACAAGGCTCCCTTTATTCCCATTCTTTGCCTCCTACTAATCAGCCAATCATCAATCCATGCTAGTAACTTTTCTGAAATATTGTGTGCTCTTATCTTGTTAAGCAGTTTCATGTGTGACACCTTGTCAAAGGCCCTCTGAAAATCCAAGTAAACGACCTAGTCCAAAAAAATCCACGGATTTTGTTTTTGTCCATCCTGCCTATATATTCCCTCATAGAATTCCAATAGATTTGTCAGGCAAGATTTTCTCTTAAGGAAACCATGCTGACTTTGGCATGTTTTATCATGTGCTTCAAAGCACACTGAAACCTCATTCTTAATAATGGATTCTAACAGCTTTCCAGCCACTGAAGTCAGGCTAACTTATCTATAACCTATAACTTCTTTTTTTCTGCCTCCGTCCTTTCTTAAAGAGTGGAGGAGCATTTGCAATTCTCCAGTCCTCCACAACCATTTGAAAGTGTAGTGGTTCTTGAAAGATTACTACTAATGCCTTCACAATCTCTTCTGTTATCTCTTTCAGGACCCTGGGGTGTAGTCCATCTGGTTCAGACCTTTTAGCCTATGAAGCACTTTTTCCTTAGTAATTGCATCTACATTTCTGTCCACTCTCGAATTTCTGGCATACTGCTATTGTCTTCCATCGTGAAGACTGATGTAAAATATTACGTTTATCCATCATTTCTTTGTCCCCCATTACCACCTCTCCAACATCATTTTCTAGCAATATCCATGCTAGCCTCTCTTTTCCTCTTTATATATCTGAAAAAACTTTTTGTATCCTCTTTTATATGATTTTTGTATCCTCTTTTATCTTCATATTTAATTTTTTTCTCCTTATGGCTTCTTAATTGTCTTCTGTTGGTTTTTAAATCCCAATCCTCTAACCTCCCACTATTTTTTGTTGTATTATATGCGCTCTTGTCAGCCATGGTTGTGTTATCCTCCCTTTAGAATACTTTGTCTTCTTTGGGATGTACCTATCCTGTGTCTTCTGAATTGCTCCCAAAAACTCCAGTCACCACTGTTTTGCTTTCATCCCTGCTAGTGTCCCTTCCAATCAACACTGGCCAGCTCATCTCCCATGTCTCTGTAATTTCCTTTACACCACTATAATACTGATACATCTGACTTTAGCTTCTCCCTTTCAAACTACTGGGTCAATTCTATCATATTTAGATCAGTGCCTCCTCGGGGTTCCTTTACCTTGAGCTCCCTAATCAAATCTGGTTCATTACACAACACCCAATTTAGAACTGCCCTTTTTATACTAGGTTCAACCAGAACCTCCTCTAAATAGCCACCTTGTAGGCATTCTACAAATTCTCTCTCTTTGGATCCAGCATCAACCTGATTTTCCCAATCTAGTTGCATATTGAAACCCTTTATGACTATCGGAACATTATCATTTTTACATGCCTTTTCTATTTCCTGTTGTAATTTGTACCCCGCATCTTGAGTACTGTTCTAATCAGGACATCAGGATCTTTTTACTCGTGCAGTTTCTTAACCCTACGCACAAGTATCTACATCTTCCAATCCTTTTTACTCGTGCAGTTTCTTAACCCTACGCACAAGTATCTACATCTTCCAATCCTTTGTCAACTCTTTCCTGTATAATATCAATTTGATGACTTGTCAACTTTAATTTTCCATTTATTAATCAATTTGAGCAACTATCACAATATTAGAACCACCTATTGTCAATATTAGAATGCTTCATGATCCTATCTGTATTCTAATTCCACTTTTCAAGTTTCACATTCCAACATTTGTAGACATTTACTTTTTTAGGGATTTTCAAGTTTAACTTTTCCTATTTTCTCATTCTTATGTAAAGTTTCAAAGTGTACACCACCTATATAAACACAAGAGCTTCTGAAGATACTGGAAATCCAGGATCGATGACCTTTTCTTCTTATATTGCTTTCTACCAGTGTGACAAGAATATTTGAAGAGCTCCAAATAAAGATATAACACAGACTTATTTTCAAAATACGATGAAATAAATTCCCATGAGAACACTTTCAAGCTTCATTCCATCTCTCATTCAACCATTCATATTAGCCATAGCATTACAATAGCTCTCAGTGGAATTTCATGTGCAAATATATGAATTTTCAGATTGCTTTGGACATTTACTCTTCTATGATGGTAAACTGATGTTCTATGGGTGCAGTAATATCAGCTGACATATTTCTAAATGGTCTAACTTTTATATTTAGTGCAGTGAAACCTAATGGCCGAGAAATTCAACTCCACGTAAAAAACACACACTGAAACAGCACTGCTTTGTGTCCTTGCATCAGTGCGACCTGGATGTGTTAGGAAGTGAATTACGCATACACACAGTGTGTGGTTCTTTCGTGCACATCAACGTCATGTAAATTTGGGAAACACACAAATCTTAAGTTTACCTATGCACTAAAAACATTTTTAAACAAAAGTTCTCTGCGCCTTTCCCCAAAGTAAAGAGGGAAATTGGGGGGAAGCTGTTATGAAGAGTACAGTAGTGGGCACTCTGCTTCCTCGGTATCAAATTAGAGATTATGGTCACAGATATGGACACCTAAGGAAAGGATAGGAGTGATCATGCTAAATTATAGAGAGCCTTAGATGAATAATGCTTAAAGTCTGGCCTATTGTTTCACTGGAGCAGAATTCATTGATGTTTTCTATGATGGTCTTCCCTCTAACAATCCAAGTTAAGGATGTAATTTTGAGGCACATCAAACTGACTTGATTCTCTCTGGTCCAACAAAATTTCCTGATGATGGCCTATACTGGTTCTTCATCATATCCAAGTTACAACACTACAACAGCAACATTAAGTACACATTGTGTGGCAACAGATGTTACTAATGGATGGCCAGTCTCCTTTGCAAACAGGCACTTTATCCAATAACCACCGTGGATGCTTAAAATTACAATCTCATTCATCACCAGTTCATCAGTAAAGCACAAATAAATGACTGAATTTGCAGGCCAGTATACTGTTTAATTAAATGTAAATGTAAATAATACATTGAAAATAGCACTCCATTTTTGAAATGCGAATATGATCAAATCAATGCATTATCAGATGACAGAGTATGCAACTGCTTATTAATTAATGAGAGCTTACAGCAATAACAAATTTCAACCAACCAGAAATAGAGTAACTAAAAAGTTTCAGGTATTGGTGAACAAGACATTCTTGGGGACAGTACCATTAAAATTTCACTTATGGTTATCAGTGATAAACCCTTTACAGGTAATCTAAGATGCATGTGAGCAGGAAAAAGAGCAGCAACTGGATTGAAGAACCTCTACTGTAACGTGCAGACATCGACATTTGCTGGAAAACACAATGTTCATTGGTTTGGTGACACTCAGCCATACACTTGGTATAATGATAAAAATAGTTAAATAATTTCTTCCCTATAGCTTTTGTTCTGGCAGAGAGTAACAGGGAAAATTGTGAGGAGGTGTGTGTTTGAGTTACATGAAACAAGTACTGATAGATATCTTGCCTACTCCATTAAAAGGTGTCACAATGTGTGATGGCAATGTCAGAACCGAAGTACAGAGGACAGACAGATTCCAATGTACAGATGGCAACCAAAGTTTATTCATAAGAATTTCAACAGAACATCGGTGACTCGGCTGAGCAACACTACAAGATGTAAAAACTAGAACAATGTGATTAGCACTAATTGGACTTCGTTTAAATAATACAAGTTACTCCGAATCCTGAGCCTTTCAAAATAAACTTAACAAGTTTAAACAGAGAGTGCCAGGAGACCACATAACCCGCTCGAGAAAATAGAACTAAACAATTAACGAGTCTCGTTGAACAATTAACCCATTCAGGTGCTCTTAAAAACCTCGGAGCCTAATGCTAACAAGAGGAATTCTGCAGATGCTGGAAATTCAAGCAACACACATCAAAGTTGCTGGTGAACGCAGCAGGCCAGGCAGCATCTCTACGAAGAGGTACAGTTGATGTATCAGGCCGAGACCCTTCGTCAGGACTAACTGAAGGAAGAGTTAATAAGAGATTTGAAAGTGGGAGGGGGAGAGGGAGGGGGAGGGGGAGATCCAAAATGATAGGAGAAGACAGGAGGGGGAGGGATGGAGCCAAGAGCTGGACAGGTGATTGGCAAAGGGGATATGAGAGGATCGTGGGACAGGAGATCCAGGGAGGAAGACGGGGGTGGGGGGGAACCAGAGGATGGGTAAGGGGTATAGTCAGAGGGACAGAGGGAGAAAAAGGAGAGTGAGAGAAAGAATGTGTGTATAAAAATAAATAACGGATGGGGTACGAGGGGGAGGTGGGGCATTAGCGAAAGTTAGAGAAGTCGATGTTCATGCCATCAGGTTGGAGGCTACCCAGACGGAATATAAGGTGTTGTTCCTCCAACCTGAGTGTGGCTTCATCTTTACAGTAGAGGAGGCAGTGGATAGACATGTCAGAATGGGAATGGGATGTGGAATTAAAATGTGTGGCCACTGGGAGATCCTGCTTTCTCTGGCGGACAGAGCGTAGGTGTTCAGCAAAGCGGTCTCCCAGTCTGCGTTGGGTCTCGCCAATATATAGAAGGCCACATCGGGAGCACCGGACGCAGTATATCACCCCAGCCGACTCACAGGTGAAGTGTCGCCTCACCTGGAAGGACTGTCTGGGGCCCTGAATGGTGGTGGGGGAGGAAATGTAAGGGCATGTGTAACACTTGTTCCGCTTACAAAGATAAGTGTCAGGAGGGAGATCAGTGGCGAGGGATAGGGGGGACGAATGGACAAGGGAGTCGTGTAGGGAGCGATCCCTGTGGAAAGCGGGGGGGGGGGGGCGGGAAAGATGTGCTTAGTGGTGGGATCCCGTTGGAGGTAGCAGAAGTTACGGACAGCTTGGCGGTGGGATCCCGTTGGAGGTGGTGGAAGTTACGGAGAACTTGGTGGTGGGATCCCATTGGAGATGGTGGAAGTTACGGGACACTTTCTTCACCGTCTGTAATCCTTCGGGACACTTTCTTCGCCGTCTGTAATGGTCCTACCCGTTATTTCATCCTCCGTCGGATCCACGCCTGCAATTGCCATTTTTTTGACTTTGTCATGTTAGGCAAAGATCACAAGATCATACATCTACGGACTCCAGAGCCTGCTGGCCATGAAACTAGCAGGCATGAACTTCAGATTGCAGCCTCTGCCATTGATCTCGCCGGCTCCAACACCTCAGGGCATATTCAAAACCCGGACTCCAGCAACGACCATGGACACCTTCACAGCGATTGCGCAACCACCAACTGCGATGCCAGCCTTGAACTCCAGGTTGGCTCTTTATGTGCTGCTGTTGTGACTCCCATCTCCCCTTCCCCCACCAATACTCTGCAACCCCGTCTCCTTCAGATCCCATCGTCAGCTCCTGGGTCCTCAGAGGCTCCATCTTCCTCTCACCCCAACCCTCCCCTCTCCATTGACACCCCCAGCCTCCCCCCTCCCCCCTCTGATCCCAGCTCTCATCCGTGCCGGGTCTTTACCATCCCCTCCGACCTTCAACTGTCGGAGGCAGAACACTCTGTCCTCAGTAAGGGCCTCACCTTTGTCCCCCTTCGCCCACACCTCAGCCAGTTTCGTGTTCGCCATGATGCGGAACTCTTCTTCCGCCGTCTCCGTCTCCAAGCCTACTTCTTCAGCAAGGACTCTTCCACCCCCACCGATGACCCCTTCTCCCGTCTTCAACCCTCCTCTTCTTCATGGACACCCCGCTCTGGTCTTCTGCCTGCTCTGGATCTCTTTATCGCTAACTGCCGACGGGACATCAACCGTCTCGACTTCACCGCACCTTGTTCCCATTCCAACCTCACTCCTTCGGAACGCTCTGCTCTCCACTCCCTCCGCACTAATCCTGACCTTACTATTAAACCCGCTGATAAGGGGTGTGCTGTTGTAGTCTGGCGTACTGACCTCTACCTTGCTGAGGCACAGCAACAACTCGCGGATACCTCCTCTTATTTACCCCTCGATCGTGACCCCACTGAGGAGCACCAGGCCATTGTCTCCCACACCATCACCGACTTTATCCGCTCAGGGGATCTCCCATCCACTGCTACCAGCCTTATAGTTCCCACACCTCGCACTTCCTGTTTCTACCTCCTACCCAAGATCGACAAAGTTGCCTGTCCTGGCAGACCTATTGTCTCAGCTTGCTCCTGCCCCACCAAACTCGTTTCTGCATAACTCAACATGGTTTTATCCCCCCTTGTTCAATCCCTTCCTACCTATGTTCGTGACACTTCTCATGCTCTTAAACTTTTCAATGATTTTAAGTTCCCTGGCCCCCACCGCTTTATTTTCACCATGGATGTCCAGTCCCTATATACTTCCATCCCCCATCAGGAAGGTCTCAAAGCTCTATGCTTCTTTTTGGATTCCAGACCTAATCAGTTCCCCTCCACCACCACTCTGCTCCGTCTAGTGGAATTAGTCCTTACTCTTAATAATTTCTCCTTTGGCTCCTCCCACTTCCTCCAAACTAAAGGTGTAGCTATGGGCACCCGTATGGGTCCTAGCTATGCCTGCCTTTTTGTTGGGTTTGTGGAACAATCTATGTTTCGTGCCTATTCTGGTATCTCTCCCCGACTTTTCCTTCGCTACATCGACGACTGCATTGGCCCTGCTTCCTGCACGCATGCTGAGCTCGTTGACTTTATTAACTTTGCCTCCAACTTTCACCCTGCCCTCAAGTTTACCTGGTCCATTTCCGACACCTCCCTCCCCTTTCTAGATCTTTCTGTCTCTGTCTCTGGAGATAGCTTATCCACTGATGTCTACTATAAACCTACTGACGCTCACAGCTATCTGGACTATTCCTCTTCCCACCCTGTCTCTTGCAAAAATGCCATCCCCTTCTCGCAATTCCTCCGTCTCTGCCGCATCTGCTCTCAGGATGAGGCTTTTCATTCCAGGACGAGGGAGATGTCCTCCTTTTTTAAAGAAAGGGGCTTCCCTTCCTCCACTATCAACTCTGCTCTCAAATGCATCTCCCCCATTTCACACACATCTGTTCTCACTCCATCTTCCCGCCACCCCACTAGGAATAGGGTTCCCCTGGTCCTCACCTACCGCCCCACCAGCCTCCGGGTCCAACATATTATTCTCCGTAACTTCCGCCACCTCCAACGGGATCCCACCACCAAGTACATCTTTCCCTCCCCCCCCCGCTTTCTGCAGGGATCGCTCCCTACGCAACTCCCTTGTCCATTCGTCCACCCCATCCCTCCCCACTGATCTCCCTCCTGGCACTTATCCTTGTAAGCGGAACAAGTGTTACACATGCCCTTACATTTCCTCCCCCACCACCATTCAGGGCCCCAGACAGTCCTTCCAGGTGAGGCGACACTTCACCTGTGAGTCGGCTGGGGTGATATACTGCGTCCGGTGCTCCCGATGTGGCCTTCTATATATTGGCGAGACCCGACGCAGACTGGGAGACCGCTTTGCTGAACACCTACGCTCTGTCTGCCAGAGAAAGCAGGATCTCCCAGTGGCCACACATTTTAATTCCACGTCCCATTCCCATTCTGTCATGTCTATCCACGGCCTCCTCTACTGTAAAGATGAAGCCACACTCAGGTTGGAGGAACAACACCTTATATTCCGTCTGGGTAGCCTCCAACCTGATGGCATGAACATCGACCTCTCTAACTTCCACTAATGCCCCACCTCTCCCTCGTACCCCATCCGTTATTTATTTTTATACACACATTCTTTCTCTCACTCTCCTTTTTCTCCCTCTGTCCCTCTGAATATACCTCTTGCCCATCCTCTGGGTCCCCCCCCCTTGTCTTTCTTCCCGGACCTCCTGTCCCATGATCCTCTCGTATCCCTTTTGCCTATCACCTGTCCAGCTCTTGGCTCCATCCCTCCCCCTCCTGTCTTCTCCTATCATTTTGGATCTCCCCTCCCCCTCCCACTTTCAAATCTCTTACTAACTTTTCCTTCAGTTAGTCCTGACGAAGGGTCTCGGCCTGAAACGTCGACTGTACCTCTTCCTGGAGATGCTGCCTGGCCTGCTGTGTTCACCAGCAACTTTGATGTGTGGAGCCTAATGCTCTCCAGCTCCCTGCACAAGGCCAAAGAATTCATTCCAAAAAGGAAGGAGCACACTTCCTACAGCTATCACTGGAAGGACAACAGAATGGGCAACAATTAGAATAACGATGCTGACTTAAATGATGGTTCAAACATGTCCCTCTTACATGCCACCAAACCTCACACTAACCACACATTTGTGCCTTTCCCTTTTCAGATACCTAAGAAATTCTATCCGTCTAAATCCTAGGTGTGAAGCCGCTGGGAACTAAAGGCAACAACAGCCTGATATTTCATCTGGTTCCATCAGAAATAATGGTTCTATATGGATACTTGAAAATAGGTAAGACGTCTGATACACACATGGTGAGTCTTCTTGCACAAGTGGACTTTTGAAATGTAACCGTGTGATAGGGAAAGGCTACTGAACTGAGACCACACACCATCAAGACAATGAAGCCCTTCTTTGACAACCTTCAAACCCACATTCATGGACCCAGCTGCGGTGCAGCATCCACAAGCAGAGCATAAATGGTGTAAGCTGCCCAGATATGAGTGGTATAGTGGAAGCTCTGATATCTACCATTGAAGTCCAGACTGCTGTTGTCATGGCTCTAGATTCTAATCACTTAAGGGGACTTTGAGGCTATTAATGCATACATGTAACTCCTCATGTAGATTATTACATTTATAGGGAGAGATATGGACTCTCTCAATATAGCTAGTCCATAATGATCGTGATCTCATTTCTGCCCATCAGGCAGCAAGCCCTGTTTGCAGTCACTCTCAGGATGACCATGTGGTCCAGAACCTGTCCACCGAAGCCCAGAAATGTTGGAAGTTCTCCATTTCGGACTTCAGGTTCATCCACTGCAAGAAACAGCTGTGAATCAGCTTGGTTACAGCTGCCGCAGCAGTGGAGCAGGTAAGGACACAAGGATGGTAGCTGCTGGCATAATAAATAAGGAACAGTAGTCAATGTCGTTGCTATAGCTGGGCTTATAACATTTATCGTGTTGATTTGGATGCTCCTTGTGCTCATAATTTGTACTCAGATAATGAGGTAATAAGAATATCAAGTGCTTTTAATATCCTAAGAGAAATGCACATGGTTTCAATACAACAGTGAATGATTTTCCTATATTGCTTTTTAATGCACTGAGGAACCATATTCCAAACATACTGCTTTTTCCAGCTCTGAGAAATAACAGGGACAGAGGGATACGTTTCCAGATCACGATCGTGTATAATTCAGAAGTTTATCAGCTAATTGCTGTCCTTGTCCTTCCAGCTAATGGGATTTGAGAGGTTTCAGTGCTGCCGAGGAAGCATTGAGAAATTGCTGATAATATGGTGCCCCCAGCAGATCAATGAAAATCAGCAATGATTGGTAGTGGAGACAGATGGGATTGATGTTCAAAGATAGTAATTTGTACAGAATGAATATGGATTTCTTCATTATCTTTGGTGCTGTGATCGTGGAGCGAACTAGAGAAATTCACAGTCCAGACTGGTTTCTTGTAGATCATGGAAGGAAGGGTAACTTTGAAGGTATGAGACGTGAATTAGCTAAGATAGACTGGCAAATGACACTTAAAGGGTTGACGGTGGATATGCAATGGCAAGCATTTAAAGATCGCATGGATGAACTACAACAATTGCTCATCCCAGCTTGGCAAAAGAAAAAATCAGGGAAGGTAGTGCACCCGTGGCTGACAAGGGAAACTAGGGATAGTATCAATTCCAAAGAAGAAGCATACAAATTAGCCAGAAAAAGTGGCTCACCTGAGGACTGGGAGAAATTCAGAGTCCAGCAGAGGAGGACAAAGGGCTTAATTAGGAAAGGGAAAAAAGATTATGAGAGAAAACTGGCAGGAAACATAAAAACTGACTGTAAAAGCTTTTATAGATCTGTGAAAAGAAATAGATTGGTTAAGACAAATGTAGGTCCCCTACAGACAGAAACAGGTGAATTGATGATGGGGAGCAAGGACATAGCAGACCAATTGAATAACTACTTTGGTTCTGTCTTCACTAAGGAGGACATAAATAATCTTCCGGAAATAGTAGGGGACAGAGGGTCCAGTGAGATGGAGGAACTGAGTGAAATACATGTTAGTAGGGAAGTGGTGTTAGGTAAATTGAAGGGATTGAAGGTAGATAAATCCCCAGGGCCAGATGGTCTGCATCCCAGAGTGCTTAAGGAAGTAGCCCAAGAAATAGTGGATGCATTAATGATATTTTTTCAAAACTCTTTAGATTCTGGACTAGTTCCAGAGGATTGGAGGGTGGCTAATGTAACCCCACTTTTTAAAAAAGGAGGGAGAGAGAAACCAGGGAATTATAGACCAGTTAGCCTAACATCAGTGGTGGGGAAAATGCTAGAGTCAGTTATCAAAGATGTGAATACAGCACATTTGGAAAGCAGTGAAATCATCGAACAAAGTCAGCATGGATTTGTGAAAAGAAAATCATGTCTGACAAATCTCATAGAATTTTTTGAGGATGTAACTAGTAGAGTGGATAGGGGAGAACCAGTGGATGTGGTATATTTGGATTTTCAAAAGGCTTTTGACAAGGTCCCACACAGGAGATTAGTGTGCAAACTTAATCCAAAGTTTTGGGGGTACGGTATTGATGTGGATAGAGAATTGGTTGGCGGACAGGAAGCAAAGAGTGGGAATAAACGGGACCTTTTCAGAATGGCAGGCAGTGACTAGTGGGGTACCGCAAGGCTCAGTGCTGGGACCCCAGTTGTTTACAATATATATTAATAACTTAGATGAGGGAATTAAATACAGCATCTCCAAGTTTGCGGATGACACGAAGCTGGGCGGCAGTGTTAGCTGTGAGGAGGATGCTAAGAGGATGCAGGGTGACTTGGACAGGTTAGGTGAGTGGGCAAATCCATGGCAGATGCAATTTAATGTGGATAAATGTGAGGTTATCCACTTTGGTGGCAAAAACAGAAAAACAGATTATTATTTGAATGGTGGCCAATTAGGAAAAGGGGAGGTGCAACGAGACCTGGGTGTCAAAATACACCAGTCATTGAAAGTGGGCATGCAGGTACAGCAGGCGGTGAAAAAGGCGAATGGTATGCTGGCATTCATAGGAAGAGGATTTGAGTACAGGAGCAGGGAGGTACTACTGCAGTTGTACAAGGCCTTGGTGAGACCACACCTGGAGTATTGTGTGCAGTTTTGGTCCCCTCATCTGAGGAAAGACATCCTTGCCATAGAGGGAGTACAAAGAAGGTTCACCAAATTGATTCCTGGGATGGCAGGACTTTCATATGATGAAAGACTGGATTGACTAGGCTTATACACGTTGGAATTTAGAAGATCGAGGGGGGATCTTATTGAAACGCAGAAAATCCTAAAGGGATTGGACAGGCTAGATGCAGGAAGATTGTTCCCGATGTTGGGGAAGTCCAGAACGAGGGGTCACAGTTTGAGGATAAGGGGGAAGCCTTTTAGGACTGAGATTAGGAAAAACTTCTTCACACAGAGAGTGGTGAATCTGTGGAATTTTCTGCCACAGGAAACAGTTGAGGCCAGTTCATCTGCTATATTTAAGAGGGAGTTAGATATGGCCCTTGTGGCTAAAGGGATCGGGGGGTATGGAGGGAAGGCTGGTACAGGGTTCTGAGTTGGATGATCAGCCATGATCATACTGAATGGCGATGCAGGCTCGAGGGGCCGAATGGCCTACTTCTGCACCTATTTTCTATGTTTCTATGAGTCACTTCTCTATGTCATTAACATGTTTGACCAATTCTTGTTACAATAATGAAATGCCTGACCAATGCCTAGGTAACAAGTTCAAAGTAAATTTATCATCAAAGTACTTTTATGTCACCATATACTACCTCTAGATTCATTTTCTTGCAGACATTCAGAGAAATACTCAAAAACTACACAAATACTTACAATGTGCAAAAAAAAACAAACTGTATAAATAATTTAAAAAATATAAATAACACTGAGAAAATGAGTTCTAGAGTCATTGAAAGTGAACCCATGTGGAATCTGTTCAGGTGAGTGAGGTTACCACACTGATTCAGGAGTCTGATGTTGAAGGGTTATAACTGGTCCTTAACCTGGTGGTATGAAACCTAAGGCTCCTGTACTTCCTTCCTGATGACCATGCTGTTTTTTTGTCACAGTGCACCTTGTAGATGTTCTCAATGGTGGGGAGTCCTTTGCCAGGGCTGTATCTGCCACTTTTGTAGGCTAACCATGTTGCCATTGACAGGGAAAAATTGACAAAGATATCAAGGGAAGTGATTAGACTTCCTTTAGCTAAAGTCATCACCTAGCAATACCTACATCCTGTTTGAATGGTGGCAAGATTTGCAGCATCTAGTCACAGTATGTAGTAACCCAAAATGGAAAATGAATGTTGCACAGAGAATAATGTCACCATTGTTTACTCTGCATTCCTCTTCAAGGGAATGCACATGTCAAGAATGGAAGTATGAGATTCATTGCTACAATAGTATATGGCATTTTCAAATATTACTTAATTGCAAAGTTTCTATATTTACTTGCCTTCACTGACAGGATCCCATTTTAGATTAACAAACTAAGAACAAAGACTCAAGACCCAAATGGCTTTTTTTGGCTCAGTTCTACATCATTTGAAACAACTTACCTATTTGCTAACAGGGAGCTATTTCCTTTTTCCATTGTCACTCTCACAGATTATCAGTTCTGTAGACTAAATGAAATTATCAAACAAAATTTAAAAATCATTAATTCACTATGGTTATAGAGACATAGAGTCAGAGGACACTACAGCACAAAAATGAGCCCCTCAGCCCATCTAGTCAGTGCCCAACCATTAATCTGCCCAGTCCCATCAACCTGCACCCAGACCGGAGTTCTCCATAACGTTATCATCCATACACTTATCCAAATTTCTCTTTAATGTTGAAATCGCCCCTCATCCACCACTCGTGCCAGTAGCTGGTTCCACACGTCACAACCCTCCGAGTGAAGAAGCTTCCCCTCATGTTCTCCTTAAACTGTTCACCTTTCACCCTTAACTCATGACCTCAAGTTGTAGTCTCACCCAATCTCAAAGGAGAAAAGCCTGATTACATTTACTCTATCTATATCCCTCATTATTTTGTATACCTCTATCAAATCTACCCTCAAACTTCTACATCTAGGGAATGAAATCCTCACCTATTCAACCTTTCCGTCACTTAAGTCCTTAAGTCCCAGCAACATCCTTATAATTTGCACTCTTTCAATCCTATTTAGATCTCTCCTGTAGGTGGATGAACAAAACTGCACACAATACTCCAAATTAGGCCTCACCAACATTATATACAATATCAATATGACATCCCAACTCCTGCACTGAATATTTTGATTTATGAAGGCTTTCTTTATGACCCAATCTACCTGTGATACCACTTTCAAGGAATTAAGGACCTGTATTCCCTTATTCCTCTGTTCTACTATACCTCTCAGTGCCCTACTGTACAGCATGTTAGACCTACCTGATTGGTCCTACCTTGTGGCACATCAGGCAGAAACCTTGCTGTTTCTTTAGCATTTTGTCTGTTTCTTACAAGGATAATTTTCTAGCTCAATGCTCAACCCAGCACAGATGGAAAGTGTGCAAGGAACTGGCCGGATTGGAATCTGAGACCACTCGCTTCGAAGTCCAGTATGGATGCCATGCAACACCAGCCAGCAACATCTCACACTTTTATGCATTAAATTCCATCTGTCAGTTTTCAGCCCATTTTTCCAGCTGGTCCAAATCTCACGGCAAGCTTTGATACTCTTCCTCACTCTCCACTACATCCCCAATCTTGGTGTCACCCGCAAACTTGCTGATCCAGTTTACCACATTATTATCCAGATTGTTGATATAGATGACAAACAACAACAGACCCAGCACCTATCCCTGTGGCACACCACTAGTCACAGGCCTCCAGTAAGAGTGGCACCCATCTACTCTGGCTTCTTCCGTAAACCAAATGTCTAATCCAATCTGCTACCTCATCTTGAAAGCCAAGGAATTGAACCACCTTGACCAATCTCCCATGAGGAACCTTGCTAAAGTCCATGAAGACAACATCATTGCCTTCATCAACTTTCTTGGTAACTACCTTGAAAAACTCCATAAGATTGGTTAGACAAAGCCATGTTGACTATCCCTAATCAGTCATTGTCTAACTAAGTAATTATATATCCCATCCCTTAGAATACCTTCAGGTAACTTTCCCACTACTGATGTCAGGCTCACCAGCCTGTAATTTCCTGGCTTATTCTTCGAGCCTTTCTTTAACAAATAAAACAATTAGCCATTCTCAAATCCCCCGACAACTCACCTGTGGCTAAAAACGCAAACAACAGGAATTCTGCAGATGCTGGAAATTCAAGCAACACACATAACAGTTGCTGGTGAACGCAGCAGGCCAGGCAGCATCTCTAGGAAGAGGTGCAGAAGACGTTTCAGGCCGAGACCCTTCGCCAGGACTAACTGAAGGAAGAGTGACGAAGGGTCTCGGCCTGAAACGTCGACTGCACCTCTTCCTAGAGATGCTGCCTGGCCTGCTGCGTTCACCAGCAACTTTTATGTGTGTCACCTGTGGCTAAGCATGTTTTAAATATCTGCTACTGCCCCTGCAATTTCTGCATTAGCCTCCCACATGGTCCGAGGGAACACCTTGTCAAGCTCTGGGAATTTATCCACCTTAGTTTGCCTCAAGCACCAAACACTGTCTCCTCTGTCATTCGTATAGGGTCCATGGCCTCCCTGCTTAATTTCCTCACTTCTATAGATTCTGTATCTGTCTCCTGAGTAAATACAGATGCAAAAAATCTATTAAAGATCTCCCCCATCTCTTTCTGCTCTACGCATAGGTTATCACTCTGATCTCCCAGAGGACCAATTTTGTCCTTTGCTATCCTTTTGTTCTTAATAGTAGAAGCCCTCATGATTTCCTTCTTAAGTGTTCTCTTGCATTTCTTATATTCTTCAAGTACTTCATTTGTTCCTACCTACCTATATCTGCTATACACCTCCTTCTTTTTCTTTACCAGGGCCTCACTATCTCTCGAAAACCAAGGTTCCCTAAACCTGTTATCCTTGCCTTTTATTCTGACAGGAACATAAATACATACTCTGTACCCTCAAAATTTTACTTCTGAAGGCCTCCCATTTACTAAGTATACTTTTGCCAGAAAACAGCGTATCCCAATCCACACTTGCTAGATCCTTTCTGATAGCATCAAAATTGGCTCTTCTCCAATTTAGAATCTCAACCTGAGGTCCAGACCTATCCTTTTGCATAGTTATCTTGCAATTAATGGCATTATGGACACAATATGCAAAGTGTTCCCCTACACAAACTTCCTTCACCTGCCCTGTCTCATTCCCTAATTGGAGATCTCGTATTGCCCACGCGAGTTGGGATGTCTAAGTACTGATTAAGGTGGTGGAAAAAATTCAATATAAAATTTAAAATCTGTAGTCGTGTATTTGTAGAATTGATGCTCTTCTTGACAGGAAATCCACATTACAACCTTGTGCCAAAGTGTTTGTTAATCCACACAGCTGCCATATCTAACAGCAAAAATATGTCATTATTTTAGGTAACATAGAGCTATTTTTCCTTTCTCATCTTGTTTTAGTAGAGCAAAAACATAGAAATGAGTAGAAATTATGTACTTCATAGAATTGTAGAGCATTACAGCACAGAAGTAAACGCTTCAATACATCTAGTCCGTGCTAGATGATCTTCTGTCTAGACCCATCTATCTGCACCCAAAACTAGCTCTCCATACCCCTCTCATCCATGTACCTATCTAAGTTTCTCTAAAATTTTACAATTGAGCCCACATCCATCTCTTTCACTGGCAACTCATTTCATGTTTGCACCACACTCTGAGTGAAGATCCCCCTCGGTTTCCTGTTAAAATTCCGTTCTAAATCTTTAATTCTATTCTCACCCTACCTGAGGAGCAAAAGTCTGCATACATTTACCCTATCTATACCTCTATTAATGACGTGTATCTCTATAAGATCGCCCCTTATTCTCCAACGCTTCAGGGAATAAAATCCTAACTTATTCAATCTTTCCCCATAACTCTTTGAAGTGCTCTTTTGATCTTACTGATACATTTCCTTTAAGAATATAACTAAAACTGCACACTATACACCAAATTCAGCCTCATCAATGCTTTATAGAACTTCAAAGTAACATCCCAACTCCTGTACTCAATACTTAGATTTATCAAGGCCAAGAAGCCATAAATTTTACTTACAACACTGTCTGACTTTGATACCACTTTCAAGGAATTATGGATCTGTATTTGCAGGTCCCTTTGTTCTGCTGCACATCTCTGAGACCTACTGTCTAAGTCTGACCTTGGTTTGTCCTCCAAAAGTGCAACAACTCACACTTGACTGTGTTAGATTCCATCTGCCATTTTTCAGCCCATTCCCCAGTTGGCTGAGATCACGCCACAAGCTTTGATAGCCTTCCTCGCTGTCCAATACATCCCTAATTTTAGCGTATTTTGTAAATTTGCTTTCCAGTTTACCACATTATCATTCAAATAATTAATATAGGTGATCAACAACAGACCGAGCGAGGATCCCTGGGGCAAACTATAAGTCACAGGCCTCTAGTTAGGGAGACAGTAATCTATTACTACTCTCTGGCTTCTCCTGCTAAGTCAATGTTTAATAGAATCGACTACTTCATCCTGATTTTCAAACAAGCTAACCTTCTGCCGCAGCTTCCCATGCAGGACTTCGTGAAAGGCCTTGTTGACAACATCCACCACTCTTCCTTCATCAATCTTCTTTGTAATCTTATCAAAGAACTCTATCACTGGTTAGACAATCATGACTATGTGGCTAGGCATAGTTTAAATGCCATCTCTAAATTTCCCAATGACACAACTGATTAAGAATTTCTGATGGTGACAAGGAGGCATACAGGAGTGTGATAGATCAGCTGGTTGAGTAGTGTTGTAAAACAGAAAATTACACAACATCAGTAAGACCAAGAAACTGATTGTGGACTTCACTAAGTAGAAGTTGGGAGAACACACATCAGTCCTCATCGAGGGTTCAGCAGTGGAAAGGGTGAGTAGCTTCAAGTTCCTGGGTGTCAGCTTCTCGGAAGATCTATCCTGGGCCCAACATATTGATGCAATTATGAAGAAGGCACACCAGTAGGTATATTCCATTAAGAGCTTGTGGACAGTTGGTATGTCTCCAAATACTCTGGCAAACATTTACAGACGTACCATAGAACACATTCTAACTGGTTGCATCACTGTGTAATGTGGAGGCACCAATGCATAGGATTGTAAAAAGCTACAGAGGGTTAGAAACTCAGCCAGCTCCATAATGGCCACTAGTCCCCCATCATTAAGGATATCTGCAAAAGGTGATTCCTCAAGAAGGAAGCATCCATAATTAAGGATCCTTAGCATACAGAATATGCCCTCTTCTCATTACTACCATAAGGGAGGAGGTACAGGAGCCTGAAGACACACACTTAACTTTTTAGGAACAGCTTCTTCCCCTCTATTACCAGATTTCTGAATGGTCCATGAACACAGGGACACTATCTCAATATTTAGCTCTCTTTTTGCACTACTTTTTTCTATATTTCTTATTGTAACTTTAAGTAATTTTAATGTATACTATTTTATAGTACTTCTGCCACAAAACAACAAATTTCATGACATGCTGTTCGGGATGTTCTTCATTGACCACAACTCTGGATTCAACACGATCTCTCCCTCAAAGCTAATCAATAAGCTCCAAGATCTAGGCCTCAGCTCCTCCTTATGCAACTGGATCCTCAACTTTCTCACTTAAAGACCCCACTTAGGTCAGATTGGCAACAACATTTCCTCCACAATCACCATCGACACATGTGCACCATAAGGCTGTGTGCTTAGCCCATTGCTCGACTCATTTTATACTTAGGACTGTGAGGTTAAGTACAGCTTCAATGGCATATTTAAGTTTGCTGCTGACACCTCTATTGTTGGTCAAGTCAAAAGTGGTGACAAATCAGCATATGGGGGGGGGGGGAGAATGAAAATCTGTCTGGATGGTACCACAACAAAAACCTCTTACTCAATGTCAGCAAAACCAAAGAGCTGATTATTAACTACAAGAGGAGGAAGCTGTGGTTCATGAGTCAGCCTACATCAGGGGATTAGATCATTTCCAAGCTTAGAAGCACAAAATTCTGGTCAGACTCCTGAGGAGTACTGAAGTAGCTCTGCTCTAACATTGACCTCATTTCTGGGTTGAGATACTTAACACAGTTCCTAAATGTAGAAGATCAGACAGTAATGGAAATTAGCCCTCTGATACAAGACATTATTCATCCTTCAGTCCAAATTTTGAAAAAAATGTTATCTGTTCATTATCACCTTGTTCTCTGTTCAAGGCTATCATTTTGGTAATGAGCTGTTGAGTTTCCTATTTTATAATAGTGATGGCAGTGCAAAATAATTTGTCGACTGTTAAATGTTTGGGACACACGGAGGTCGTATTCTCTCACAGAAATGAAGTCAAGTTTCCTAGTTTCTATGAATACAGATATAACTAACTGAATGTCAATGGAGCTAGGGTTTGAACATATCAACACTGACATCAGGACATGTGGGTTTGGGGTTATCTTGGGTCACCAGGGAAAAAAAGATCTGCACAGTACTTAAGGACAATAAAGTTGGTATGCACTGAAAATCATATGATCCTTGTCAGGGAGAAAATTTCAATCTGATGGCCAGGATATAGTAGAGTCAAAGATTTATCCTTCATTTGCCAATAAAGCCTTTCAAAACGAGCCTTCTTTATCTGCCTGTATTGTCATTAATCCCTCAAACTATTTATTTGGTACTTCCCTTTTGACATTACTGCCATGAATGATCTAATAGGAGTTCTGGTGTCCAGAATGCACAATGCTTATTTTCATTGGCACAATATAAACCTTTCTACGATGTCAACATTGTGATCCACAGAGAGCCATTAAAGTACAAGCTTTTCTTTCTTGCATGCCAATAACATACTGTGCTTTGTTTTTATCCACAATTAAGGAATATGTCAGTAATCAACCTTTTTGAGCATCATAAGATAGCTGTTGAAACTCTGTATTTCCACACATGTAACTTCAATGAAGATCAATAGTAGCGACATACATGGATTACTAAGGTGTTATCATTGCTTGAGTGTGCTGCAATTCTGAGAATATCAATTAATGGAATTACCGACTACAGATTGCCATAAACTGGTAAACACAATTCAATGGCATATATATCATAGGTTTTAGATTTAAATATTTGGTAGGGTTACTATCACATTTTAACAATTCAGACAACGTTGCCACTACGGATCATGGCTGTTAAGCTGAGCGAAATTTAGTGCTTGATTAAACCCATTGATTAAATTTACAGGATAATTGGATGACAGATGTAGATTTTGGATAGAACATCTCAGCCAGCTTGGTGCAGACAATAAAGCTAATTTAAGATTCTAATTATTGTTCACATTCAATGCTATTGTGGCAGCTAAGAATAAAATCAAACTTTTTAAGGGACATTACAAATTGTGATACAGACTAGTGTGCAGAGAAAACTAAAAGAATGGATTACTGGAGAGAGTTTAGAAAATTAGCTTTGTCAATCAAAATCACATATTTTTGCAGAGTAATTTCATTGTATTAGCATTATTAAGGAAATATATGCTACATTAATGGAAATAACTTAATTTAATTATAATTTTTGTTATATATGCTTAATTAATGGGAAACTAACCAACTCATTTCAATCCAACCAAATCAAGTCTCATTTCATGATCTCTGCTTGATTTGCACCAAAGAATTACAAGGAATATGTAGACAAAGTGCCTTGTCCAATTCCAAAAAGGATATAATTATGTCTGTGGCAGCTACTATGTGTGGGTAGTGCTAGAAAGGATTTACCAAAGCTCCAAGGTCAAACATCACTTTATGAAATTAAAAATATTAATTGATGAATCAAAAAATGGAAGTGAATACTGTGGCATTATTCAATGCTCATGTGTGTTGAGTATTTTCTGACAAGAAGGAGGCTGTTCAACCTATCAAGTTGATGTTGTCTCTGAGAGAATTCTTATTTCCACATGAGCTATTACCTCACATGCCTGTTAAATTTACATTGATAAATTTACCACCCACCTATATATGTTATTCACAACACCTACCACCCTGAAGGCATTAAAGTAACAATCAAGTACATCTTTGGGATGTGAGAGGTAGCAGGACATCTGGGGGAAGCCCACACAGTCACACATATAGATAGATAGATAGATATACTTTATTAATCCCGAGGGAAATTTGGTTTCGTTACAGCCACACCAACCAAGAAGAGCGTAAATATAGCAATATAAAAAACCCCAACAATCAAACTCCAAAATGCAAACTATGCCAGATGGAAAATAATTCCAGGACCAGTCTATTGGCTCAGGGTGTCTGACCCTCCACGGGAGGAGCTGTGCGTTCGATGGCCACAGGCAGGAATGACCTCCCGTGCTGCCAAATGTTGTATCTCGGTGGAATGTGGCCGAAGTCCAACAGTGAAAAGTTCAATATCCAGTCTGCAAACATGTTCCTCGATCGTAATATACCCCGGATTGCACCATCCGTTGTTAACCAGATCAGTAAGCACTCAACTCCTTTACGCTTACCGCTCTCAGTGCACTTCCGGTCAGCTGGAACGGTATTACCCACTGAAAATATAACATGCCAACTCCAACAGACTGAACTCAGGTTGCCTGAGCCGTGAAGCATCAGCGCCATCTGATGCACCACTCTCATGAAAGCTCAATGATTTTCAGAACAATTTCCCGTTGCATTAAAGATACAAACATTTTACAAGTTGATATACTATGAGTCATGCTACAAGTTCTGACCCTAATCACTTAGTTTTCATAATAAAATAAATCTTACCTTAGCAACAGTTTCATGAAGAATAAAGAAAGGATCTACAGCTTCTGCTATTGATGCATCATGAACAACAAGAGCTTCAGACAGAAATCTCGGTCCCTGTGAATTAGCAGAAACAAAGTCGTATGAACATTTATCAATACTGTGTAAAGACTATCAGGAATAAATAATCCTGTGGTTCATGAACTACTGGGGATTAAGCTTCATTGCTGTCATGATGATGAGTTAGATTGTTCTCACAAAGCTTGTAAAAGAAAAGAAAACAAAAGATGAGGCAATAGCCTAAGTTCTTAAAGCAGACTGGGAATAGTGGAGAGACAGAGCAAGGTCAAGATGGTGCTCAATGGCAACTCCTTTGCTTGCATCTTCAGAAACAGATCTACGAGGGGGGATTGATAAGTTCGTGGCCTAAGGTAGAAGGAGTCAATTTTAGAAAACCTAACACATTTATTTTTCAATTTAGTGTCCTCCTACATGTACACACTTAGTCCAGTAGTCGTGGAGCATACGGATCCCTTCTTTGTAGAAGTGGTCCACAGCAGGGGTGATTGATATGTTCGTGGCCTAAGATAGAAGCAGATGAGTTATTAACTTCAAACTTTCTGCATTATCACACAAAGAGATGAACTGCATGTGCATGTAACGAGAGCGTCTTAGACCTCCAGGTGGTCCACAGCAGGGGTGATTGATAAGTTTGTGGCCTAAGGTAGAAGGAGATGAGTTATACAGCTCTCGTTACATGCATGTGCAGTTCAACTCTTTCAGTGAAAATGCAGAAAGTTTGAAGTTAATAACTCATCTCCTTCTGGAGGTCCAAGACTTTCTGGAGGTCCAAGACGCCGACTTCTACAAAGAAGGGATCCGTATGCTCCATGACCGCTGGACTAAGTGTGTAAATGTAGGAAAAATAAATGTGCTAGGTTTTCTAAAATTGACTCCTTCTACCTTAGGCCACAAACTTATCAATCACCTCTTGTATTTCTATCTTTGATTTTTTTTGCCTTTTCAAAGTTCTTTTGAAGACCCTGACCTGGAGTTACACTCCGACTTCAGTTCTTTGCGGGCCGCTCTCAGGGCCTCACGACAGGCCGCTATCCCAAGGACGCGGTCTGGAAGTCGAGTGCACCTTCAGGGTTCGAGATTTCTGTGGCTTGGGAAACGTGCTGATTCTAGGCTGGTACACTTGACTGAGGCGTTGCAGGAGAACATGGATCATTGGGAGCAGCAGGTTAGCTAATAGGGGTTGTGTGTCTGGAGAGCTGCGCCTTTCTGGGGCTGACTCTCTGGGCGCAGAGCTTGGAAAAAGAGATGCAACAGACTTTTAACATCGTAAATCAGCGAGTTGTTTGTTATGTCTCCCCTCTCGCTGTGAAATCAGGACAGCTCTTTTTCCATTATTAGGGAGAGAGAGTACCTATGGTACGTTGAATACCGGGTGAATGAGTAGTTTTTGGGGTACGGCAAGTCTGTGTCTTTATCAATGCTTCTGCTGCACGCTTGAGTGCCCTGTGCAGGGCGCTGATGCTTTCTTGCTGGTTTGGGAGGCGGGGGCGGGGGGGGGTCTTTGCCTTGCTGCTGCTTGTGCACAAGAGGGGGAGAGCTTTGGGGTTCTAACGTTTTAACTGTCATTCATTCTTTGGGGCACTCCTCTGTTTTTGTGGATGTTTGTGAAGGAAAAGAATTTCAGGATGTATATTGTATACATTTCCCTGACATTAAATGTACCTATTGAAAAGTGGGCAGGGAAATTGGACATTCATTGGAAATTATTGTGTGCAGTGGGGGGAGCCCAGGATTGAGTGAAAAGGATAAAATGGTGATAATGACACTGGTAAAGCTTTATAGGGATGCCTTCAGGATGGTAGGTGCTGTGGCTGGTATCAATTCACATAACTTAGCAGGAACAACCCTACTCTACTTGGGTGAACACTTTGGTAGGTATATTTTAATCACTTATCTTGGAAGTAGTGGGCTAAGTAGTTCCATCATGGAACTTCTGTTGGATAGCGTGTAGACCTAGCTTTGAACACACTGTCGAATGCTTCACAGAAACCCAGTAAGCAGTTTGCCCCATATTTGAATATACGAAGATTCAAGTTCAGCAATGGAACCATGAAACTTATTTCATTGTCAGCCTGAATATGAGGGTGTGCTTCTTCCTTATCACACTGGAAGTTTAGCAGGATATAAATTAACACTGTCATCAAAAAGCTCTGCAAATAGCTCTACATTGTGGCATCAGTGAGCTGTTCACTGTCTATAAATTTCATTCCTTTTACTCCTATGAAATGAATTTCAGAGGCAGGGTACAATATTCTTACAGTACTATATGATGCACTAGATGATATTAGAAGATGAATTTACAGTCAAGTATTTTACATTATGGATCCATAAACAAATTAAATGCCTGTGAGGCCCCCTCACCGGGCTTGTATAGAAACTTGTCTTGTTAGCCAGCTCTGCTAACAGCCACTGTTCTCAGCTGTGAGAAAGCCAATATATGTCCAAGGTTGGTATGACTTGAGTCCCACCAAAGTTGGGATGTTGGGATGTTTCGACTAATGGAACCCTGATTTGAGTGAATGCTGTGTAAGTATTGCCCGTATGCAATTATCCATCGGCAAGAAATAACAGATTGTACACTACATACCATTATAAAGAAAGTATATTAACTAATTTCAGCTTAATCAACAGTTATCAAGAGGAAAAGGAAAAAAAATAAAAGGGCCCATTATAATTAACCGAGTCTAAATGTGCACATATTGGAGACCATAGCTTCCAAAGCTGGGTGTGTCACTTACTCATGGTGCAGATTTCTCATCACCAATCACCGTTAGAACGTCCCATTATGGACTCCTTTGAATCACGCCTTCCTGTTGGATCAAATCCTACAGCTGTCTCTTCTCTCTGCATTTCCCGCCAAAAGACCACAAACCCCACCAGTGTCCATCACAAATCCACTTCAGCTAGCTTTCCCTGGACCCTTCTCCCATTCCACCATCCTGATTGGCTGACGCAGCATTTCTAAATTGAACATCACAGCCCCTTATCTCTAACTGAAACCCAAACACTGTCAGCGGGACACAATGCTTCCACAGAAAGCTACAAAATGCAGTAAAAATCTTAACCAGGGCATTACACCTGCATGCAATTTATTGGTTTTATTACAAAATGCATCAGTTCATTATATGCACTTTTGATCTTAATCCTTTGTGTTCCAGAAATGCTTTGCCTTTTGCAGATGGTTTGTGTTTTAGAAATGGTTTGTAATTGGGAAATGCTTAAAATAGAAATGCACTGTGAGTTTTAAATGTGTTTTAAGAATGTTGTCTGGATATAAATTTGTATCACTGTAATTAAATAAACTGTGTTTTAAACTACTTTGTTAGCTGTAAGTATCTTCTCCTTGGTAGAGAGAGGCGACCCACTACTTGAATACTGGGTACTGGCAGCTAAGCTCAGCATGGAGAATAAACAGAGAAGTAAACTTGTCTTTGAAGACTATAATTATATAGTATAATTTCCCTTCGGCAAGAACACTTGTGGCTATTTATATTGGACAGAGTTTAAGGTTTCTATTCGAGTTTAGAACTTTGCACACTACCATCACACCAGTGCTGAGTTTCAGCGAGGAGGATATATTATTTCTGATCCGCACTGACTGTGGTCTCCCGGTGAGGGAGTCAAGAATCCAGTTGCAAAGGCAGGTACAGAGACCCAGACTTTGGAGATTGGTGATTAGAACTGAGGACACGGTTACTTTGAACATTGAGCTGTAATCAATAAACAGCAGCCTGACATAGGGATTGCTATTGCCCAAGTGATCCAAGGTTGAGTGGAAAGCCAGACTGATTGCATCCACTGTGGTGACAGGCAAATTGCAGTGGGTCCAGGTCCATGTTTAGGCAGGAGCTGACTCTGAATATGACAAACCTCTCAAAGCACTTCACCATTGTAAATGTGACTGCAACTGGGGGATAGTCATTGAGGCAGCTTACCCCACTTTTCCTGGGCACTGGTATGATAGTCGCCTTATTGAAGAATGTGGGAACCTCTGATTACAGCAGTGAGAGATTAACGATGTCCTTGAACACTCCCACAGATGGTTGGAGCAGGTTTTCAGTGCCCTACCATCAGAGCCTGATGCCCTGTGAAGGTTCACCCTCTTGAAAAAAGTTCTGATGTTGGCCTCCAAGACAGAAACCATAGGGTCACCAAATGCTGCAGGGTAGCACAAGTGTAGTTTATTTCTCCTTTTCAAAGCGTGCATAAAAGGCATTGAACTCATCTGAGAGTGAAGTATTCATAATGTTAGGTTTGGCCTTGTACGATGTAATGGCCTGCAAACCCTGCCAGAGCAGCTGTGCATCCGATTCTGTCTCTAACTTTTAAAATTGTCTTCCAAAGGTCACATCTAGATGATTTGTCTAGTTCTAGATCACCAGTCTTCAATGCCATAGGTCTAGCCCTCACCAGACTACGAATCTCCTGGTTCACCCACAGCTTTTGGTCCAGTATGTTCTTGAAAGTACACACTCATCCATACAGGTCTCAATGAAGTCAATGACAACCATGGCATAAATTTCAGATTTGAAAATGAATCTCTGAATATTGTCGAGTCCACTGACTAAAAGCAGATCTGTAAGCCTTCAGCTTCACTGGACCATACCTTCTTGGTCTTTACCAGTGGTGTGAAGGTCTTTAGTCTCTGGCTATATGCTGGGAGGAGAGGTATAGCCAGGTGATCGCACTTTCCAAAGTGTGGGTGTGGGATGACATGGCAAACAAACTTGATGGTGGTATAACAATGGCCAAGTGGCCAGAGGTTGGGAGGTTGCATTGGGCCAGCAGTTGAGAGGCCGCGAATTGGATGAAGGCATGGATCAGCAGTCACTCCCCACGGAAGTACTGAGATCAAGCTATCGCTCTCCTCAATGCTGACAGACAATGTTATCAACATTCCCAGCTGTATGTGAATATTGATGTGGACTGTCGTTTATACTGGTCTCCTTCAATTTTTCTGTGTTTTCGTTCTTGTTACTGATTGGCGGATGGGCAATATGTTAATTTCTTGGGCGAAGGGAGGGTTGGGGATTTGGGGTGTGATGTTCTTGTTGGTGTTTTTCTGTGTGAATGATCTGTTAGATTTTTGTGTGCAAGAGAGGGGTTGGGCTTTGATGTTATTGTCGCTGTTTTTTTGCAAGGGAGGGTTTTGGGGCTTACGAGTTTGATGTCTTACCTGCCATGTCTGGGTGGACAATCTGTTAGTTTTTGTGCGAGGAAAGGGTTGGGGGTTTGGAATTTATGAAATTTGTTTCTTTTTTCTTTTTCACATGGGGGGGTTGATGTCTGCTTTTTTCAACGACTTCCATGGTTTTTCTGTATTTATTGACTATCTGGAGAAAACAAATCTCAGAGTTGTATTTGGAGTACATAGTTTGATAATAAAATGAACCTTTGAAATGTGTTGGCTCCTCTGGTTCCACAGGTGATATAATGGTGGTAGTTGTTCAGGGACTTCTTCAAACTGGCTTGTTTGAAGTCCCACGCAATGATAGGGAAGTCATCCGGGTGTGCTGTTTTGTAACTGCTAATCATGGTGCTCAGCTCCCCCAGTGCCTACTTGATGTTAGCCAGAGGTGGAACGTACACCGCTACCAGCAGAAGACACCCTCGGCAGATAAAATGGATGATGCTTAAGATGTTCCGGGCTGCATGAGCAGAATTGAGATGGAACGTCCATGTTTGTGCACCTTGATGAGTAATTCATAAAGCATACTCCACCTCCTCGACCTTTAAAAGACTTTGTTGCCCTGCCTTTGTGGAGAATAGTGAAGCTATTGGGCTCAAACACTGTGTCCAAACTGGTGGGGGTGAGCCATGCTGCTATATAGTAAAGTACACAGCAGTCCCTGATGTCCCTCTGGTACTGCAATCTTGCTTTGGGGTCTTGAATTTTATTTTCCAGAAACTGTACATTTGACAGCAGGACAGTCAGGAGTGGGGGTCTAATACCTCTGCATTACAATAATATCTGAAGACTGGTTCGCCTTTTATGCTTCCATTTTCTTAAAGGGGAATTGCACTCATGACCCAAGTCTGCTGTCCAGAATCCACTCTTTTTGAGTATCGACAGATTTTTAAACATCTTAAGATGATGCTGCTTATTGAAGTCCCCATGGCTGTGACTGTGGATTTCAGCTGTAGTAGTCCTAAGTGGGAATATGTGATGATTCCCATCAGAGCTGCACACAAAGAGTCACTGCTTATTGGTGCCATCATGCAGGACCTCATAATATTAAATGATAAACAATAAAAATTACATTATACAAATAACACGATTAAATACAAACTTTTTTGACAGTACTGCAGGACGCCCACAGGTGCTCCAGTAACATAATTTCCAAATGGTAACCTTGTTCATTAGATTACATGACTGATATTGTACTATTATTCTCCAGCATTTTTAGAAGTCCAGACCAGCGTGAAAAACTATGAATAAAGGGACACCATCTTTTGTTCCCAAATAAATCCCCACGGTCTGACAAGGTGTTCAATCAGAATTTCTATGAGGCTAGTACAGAAATTGCAGGGGCTCTAGCAGAGGTATTTAAATGTCACGGATGAGATGCCAGAGGATTGGAGGATAGCTAATGTTGTTCCATTGTTTAGGAAGGGCTCTAAAAATAAGCCAGGAAAATATAGGGCGGTGAGCCTGATATCAATCATGAGTAAATTACTGGAAGGTATTCTAAGGGACCAGATATAAAAATATTTTTATAAACAGGGACTGCTGAGGGTTAGTCAGCATGGTTCTGTGCACGGTAGGTCATATCGAACCAGCCTTATCGAGTATTTGAGGAAGTTACCAGGAAGGTTGATAAAGGCAAGGCAGTGGATGCTGTCTACAGGATATTAGCAAGGCCTTTGACATGTTCCCTCATGGGAGTTTGGTCAAGAAGGTTCAGTCACTTGGCATTCAGAATGAGGTTGTAAATTGGATTAAACATTGGAGGCCCTTGACAAGTGGAGTGCCACAGGGGTAGGTACCGGGTAAGTTGTTGTTTGCCATCTATTTCAATGATCTGGATGATAATGTGGTATACTGGATTAGCAAATTTACAGATGACACCAAGACCGTAGTTGTAGTGGACAGTGAGGAAGGCTATAAAACCCTACAGTGGGTCTGGACCAACAGGAAAAATGGGCTGAAAAATGGCAGATGGAATTAATGCGGACAAGTGTGAGGAGTTGCACTTTGGAAGGACCAACCAGGATAGGATTTACATGTTGAGTGGTAGGACACTGCAGAATGTGGTAGAACAGAGGGATCTGGGAATACAGATCCATATTTCCTTGAAAGTGGCGTAGATAAACAGATAGGGTCATAAAGTGAGCTTTTGGTACATTAGCCTTCATAAATTGAAGTTTTGAGTACAGGAGTTGGGATACGTTGAAGTTGTATAAGGCATTGGTGAAGCCTAATTTGGAGCATTGTGAGAGTTCTGGTCACCTACCTACAAGAAGGATGTCAATAAGGTTGAAAGAGGGCAGAGAAAATTTACAAGGATGTTGCCAGGACTTGAGGACCTGAGCTATGAAGCAAGGTTGAATAGGTTAGGATTTTATTCCCTAGAACTTAGGAGAACTAGGGGAGATTTGATAGAGGTATACAAAATTATGAGAGGTGTAGATAGGGTAAATAAGCAGGCTTTTTCCACTGAGATTGGGTGAGGCTAGAACTAGAGGTCATGGGTTAAGGGTGGAAGGTGAATTGATAAGAGGACATGAGGGGGATCTTTGTCACTCAGAGGGTGGTGGGAGTGGGGAACTGAAGCAAAAGTGGTGGAGGTGGGTTTGATTTCAACACTTAAGAGAAATTTGCATTAGTACATGGATGGGAGGCGTATGGAGGACCATTGTCTTGGGACTAGGCAGAATAATAGATTGACACAGACTAGATGGGCCGACAGGCCTGTTTCTGCACTGTAATGTTTTACTCCTCTATGACTCTCATCCCCCTTTATCTCTGCAGTACAAGCCTACATATATGATGGACGAAGTATACACCTTCAGATTGAAAATATCATGAGATCTTCAAATGCAGATAACTGCCTAAAGGAAAACAGTGCCAGAGGTCACACATTGTATTCATGGTTGTTTTCTGGTTGACGAAGAGCTCTGGGTTCACATGAGGAGCTTTGAATATTTCAACAGCAAAGACCATCTCTCAATGAAACTTACTTGGAGATACAGCGTGGAACAGACCCTTTCGGCCCTATAGAAACCATAGAAAAACTACAGCACAGAAACAGGTCTTTTGGCCCTTCTTGGCTGTGCTCAACCATTTTCTGCCTAGTCCTACTGACCTGCACACGGACCATATCCCTCCATACACCTCCCATCCATGTATCTGTCCAATTTATTCTTAAATGTTAAAAAAGAACCCACATTTACCACCTCGTCTGGCAGCTCATTCCACACTCCCACCACTCTCTGTGTGAAGAAGCCCCCCTAATGTTCCCTTTAAGCTTTTCCCCCCCTCACCCTTAACCCATGTCCTCTGTTTTTTTTCTCCCCTTGCCTCAGTGGAAAAAGCCTGCTTGCATTCACTCTATCTATACCCATCATAATTTTATATACCTCTATCAAATCTCCCCTCATTCTTCTATGCTCCAGGGAATAAAGTGCTAACCTATTCAACCTTTCCTTGTAACTGAGTTTCTCAAGACCCAGCAACATCCTTGTAAACGTTCTCTGCACTCCTTCAACCTTATTAATATCCTTCCTATAATTTGATGACCAAAACTGAACACAATACTCGAGATTCGGCCTCACCAATGCCTTATACAACCTCATTATAACATTCCAGCTCTTATACGCAATACTTTGATTAATAAAGGCCAATGTACCAAAAGCTCTCTTTACGACCCTATCTATCTGTGATGCCACTTTTAGGGAATTTTGTAACTGTATTCCCAGATCCCTCTGTTCTACTGCACTCCTCACTGCCTTACCATTTACCCTGTGTGTTCTACCATGGTTTGTCCTTCCAAAGTGCAATACCTCAGACTTGTCTGTATTAAACTCCATCTGCCATTTTTCAGCCCATTTTTCCAGCTGGTCCAAGTCCCTCTGCAAGCTTTGAAAACCTTCCTCGCTGTCCACTACACCTCCAATCTTTGTATCATCAGCAAATTTGCTGATCCAATTTACCACATTATCATCCAGATCATTGATATAGATGACAAATAACAATGGACCCAGCACTGATCCCTGTGGCACACCACTAGTCACAGGCCTCCACTCAGAGAAGCAATTCTCTACCACCACTCTCTGGCTTCTTCCATCGAGCCAATGTCTAATCCAATTTACCACCTCTCCATGTATACCTAGTGACTGAATTTTCCTAACTAACCTCCCATGCGGGACCTTGTCAAAGGCCTTACTGAAGTCCATGTAGACAATATCCACTGCCTTCCCTTCATCCACTTTCCTGGTAACCTCCTCGAAAAACTCCAATAGATTGGTCAAACATGACCTACCACGCACAAAGCCATGTTGACTCTCCCTAATAAGTCCCTGTCCATCCAAATACCCGTAGATTCTGTCTCTTAGTACTCCCTCTAATAACTTACCCACTACCGACATCAAACTTACCGGCCTATAATTTCCCGGATTACTTTTCGATCCTTTTTTAAACAACGGAACAACATGAGCCATTCTCCAATCCTCCGGCACCTCACCCGTAGACACCAACATTTTAAATATATCTGCCAGGGCCCCTGCAATTTCAACACTAGTCTCCCTCAAGGTTCGAGGGAACACCCTGTCAGTCCTGGGGATTTATCCACTCCAATTTGCATCAAGATAGCAAGCACCTCCTCCTTTTCAATCTGTACAGTTTCCATGATCTCACTACTTGTTTCCCTTAATTCCATAGACTTCATGCCAGTTTCCCTAATAAATACAGATGCAAAAAACCCATTTAAGATCTCCCCTATTTCTTTTGGTTCTGCACATAGCCGACCACTCTGATCTTCAAGAGGACCAATTTTATCCCTTACAATCCTTTTGCTCTTAATATACCCGTAAAAGCTCTTTGGATTATCCTTCACTTTGACTGCCAAGGCAACCTCATGTATTCTTTTAGCCCTCCTGATTTCCTTCTTAAGTATTTTCTTGCACTTTTTATACTCCTCAAGCACCTTATTTACTCCCTGTTTCCTACACATGTCATACAACTCTCTCTTCTTCTTCATCAGAATTGCAATATCCCTTGAGAACCAAGGTTCCTTATTCCTATTCAATTTGCCCTTATGAGCTGTGCTGTCCAGCAACCCCGTTTTAACTGTAACCTAATCACAGGATAACTTGCAATGACCAATTAACCTACTGACTGGTATGTCTTTGGACTGTGGGAGGAAACTGGAGCACTCATAGGAAACCCATACAGTCTATAGGGAGAATGTACAAATTCCTTAAACAGGACACGTGTATTGAACGCCGAACTCCGATGTACTGAGCTGTAGTAGCATTGTGCTATCTGCTATGCTACCTGTACTTCTGGAAGTGTTCAATCTGAAGGCAGAGTTAAGCACTTTGCTGCCAGATGTTTTGAGGGAATAGGTCCTCCTAATACAGCACCCATACCCTACTCCTTCAGACTCTAAACCTTTTCCTCCTCTACAAACCTTCTCCTCCTCTTCTTATGGAACCACTACGAAAAAAAATTATAATGCAAATTAGATACAGCTAATCAGAGATTCTCTACTGAAGATTCTCTACTTCATTCCAATGAACCAATGTCACAAAAAGTTATAATCAATATAATTTTCGTTCCTTAAAGTCGTTATAGGTATCTGTTAGTCTCGTGAGACCATGGATTTGCGCCTTGGAAGGTTTCCAGGGTGCAGGCCTGGGTAAGGTTGTATGGAAGACCGGCAGTTGCCCATGCTGCAAGTCTCCCCTCTCCACATCACCGATGTTGTCCAAGGGAAGGGTACTAGGGCCAATACAGCTTGGCACCGGCATTGTCGCAGAGCAATGTGTGGTTAGTTGTTATAGTCAGGGATAGTATGAGTACAATCTCCCACTATCCCTTAAATGCTCTCAATGGTATGCACCTCAAATAGCCTCTGATAACCAATTCCAGCTCCTGGCTTTCACCTGTGCCTTAGCTACAAAGCCTAGTGAAACTGTTTCTACTAACAGGAGAAGGAGCAAAGGAGGGTTATTGGCATCTTAAAACCAGTTGCTTCCGGCGGATGGGGTTTGTCATCTGTGATTGGCAGCTCATCTTGGAGAAGGAAAACTCTGATCTCAAACCTCCACTGCCTTGTGGCTATACCCACACATGGGGAAGGTTTCGGGAGTAAACCCTGAGAAAAAAATACGGAGCTGGAACCACTAAGGCAGTCCTACGTTGAGTTCAGTTCTGACTGGCAACTCTTGCAACACTGCTGATGTCAAACGTTATTGGTCTCTGCCGTTAATTTGGGTTCATCAGATGCGTGGAAAGGGGAGCTTGCTACATGGTGAACAGCTTGCTCTCTATATTGTACTGCCCAGGCTGGCTTACTTGGATAGCTAGGATGCAATATCCATGGCTGACCCTGACTGACGGAGGACTCAGGAATATAATTTTACACAGCAATTTAATCTCTTACCACTTTAAATATGTGTATTCCTGAATTTCCTATATTGTTATTTTTGTGTACTTAATGTTCCAGTAATATTTGAGTAATATTGTATATATATTGTTTAATTCAGGATCTTGTTCATTTAAAAATTAATGTTGGGGTTTACGTATAGATACATGAACTGCATACATCATCCTGCTACACGTGATACGTGCGCACTTGGCTTAAAAGTAAGCTTGAAGTTAGACCTGCATCTCCAGGCACACGTTTCTTCCTTTTGAATTAGTTTAATGTTTTGAAGTTACAAATCTTAACAGTTATCTTAAAAGTGGAATGAAGCTTTGATATTTATTAAGTCAAATACACAATTCTTGCATAATCATTCAGAACACTTTTGGGTTATACAGCTTGTTTACCCACAAAAATTAGCTGGGCTTTCTTCTGCTTATTTGCATTAATGAACCACTGCACAGTTTTCTATTGCAACAGGAAAATATATATTAAAAATCCTGTGCAAGCCACATTTTTGCATCTATTTTCTGACCATTCCAATGAGCAAGTATTTCAAGAAGAATCCTCACAAAATTCAGCAGTTTTACAAGTGCCTCCTTTTGTTTCAATCCACCTTTCATTTGGGACTTGGCATGAATATACAGTCTTTCTTTGTACCTAATTCATCATCACAGAGAACACATCCGAGGAATCCTTGTTAATGCCTGCCCTTGAAGCAGAAGAGCACAACTAATGGATAGAATATCCTGAAATTCTCTGAGGGCTTTTGAGTTACATTTTACAGTAACCTTAGAGTAACTTTTACACTTGTATAAGATGAATTACCTTCAAATTCAGTTTGACTCACTAATTTCTGAAAGAAGTGGTCAGCTCTCAGGTTAGTTACAAATTTTACCTTGAAATATTAATAAAATAATTCTTAGCCCCAATTCACCTAGAATTGATGAAAATAACATCTGCTATTAATTGCAGTTTTAAAAGGTAAGATTTTAAACAACCAAGGGAGATACATATGGAAAGCTGTATTGAAACTGAATTTTGTCAGCTGTTAGTTGAGGAGGGTACTATTTTAGTTGCAGCACAGAGGAACACATGATGAATAACAGCTTTAAAACTTGACTGTGTCAACAGGCTGCATTTTAGGTATGAGCAAAATAGAGAAATTAAATGTTAGCTTACAAAATTAGATTATGCCCTAAATTGAAGGATATTTGAAAAAAAATGGCCAGAATTAAATAACCCTTATTTCAAGATCAGAGGCCTGAATTTGTCTGTAATGAAGACATGTTTGCTCAGTACAGGTTAAGATTTCATTACAAATGCTAACCTTTTCAGAATGGACTTGTTGGACTGAATAATTACAAACACAAACTGCGACAGACCTTTATAGCTGTAGGCTGATATGGATATGGTCACCATCAGTAAACCAAACTTTGGGCAAGAGTGGTAGATGTAATAATGCCATTATTGCTTTATAATCAGTGTCACCTTTCGTAACTTTCAGCAAAGAACTGAATATCCAAATCTTTGCAGAATATAATTGTCAAATTCTGTTGAGCCAAATCCATAGCTGATTAACTCCTAAAAGGACAGAAATATCAGCCATACAGACTGTGACAGAAGTTAATAGTACATCTGTGGACATTCATAGCTACCTCAGAAAACTTTGCATATCCACAACTTATAGACATAGCTAAAGCAACATAAGTTGTACATGCCATATTGTTTTCTAGCTGTATTGAATAATTCTGAGACACCTATGGTAGGGAGAACAATTATTCTTTATTCACGGCCCCAGAAACACTCACACTGGTTAGTCTTTCTTAAGGTCCAATTTGTTCCACTGAAGCACAGCACTTGCTGGGCCCCATCTCTGTTACAAAAACATGAAGCCACACTATTACAACAACCGATAATGTGGACAACAGCCACTGCAACATGGATGGACAAATTCTCCTGCGTTAATAATTCCTACAGCACGGTATGAGTTCAGTTTTGCAGCAACTCTGCTGGTGCCGCAGAATCCCAGGAGACAGGGAGGCAATACATTTTTGCTGCCAGTGATATAAAACAGGGATCTTCCTATATTTTTCATTTTTTCTGCAGAAATTAAATTCCAAACATTTATCATCATGCTACAGTTTGCTTGACAAATGTATTCTCAGTATTTTTTCGAGTCAGTGAGCCACTTAACAATGACAAAAAATAAAACTGAAATGCTGGGTGAAGCTTACTCGCGAATATTAATAACGATTTGGATCAGAGAATATCCTCTTTTTTTTTTACCATTCACAGCCTTTCAACTTCTTCAAATCAGTTGAAACTTTAATGGTTTATCCTCTTCAGAAACTAGGTGTTTTGATTTTGTGCCAGGATGTGTTGAGAAGAAAATATTTCAGATTCTATTTAAAATTTGGTACAACATTCTGTAGTTCTGATAGTCCCACACTGCTAATTAATTGTTACATTTATCTGCTAGCTAAATATGTTGACTGCTTATTATTACACTCTGGTACATGCCAGAGAGAATTGCCAATTTTTCCAATTGGTCTTAGCTCCAGGACATTGTTTCAGATTTTATATACTAACAAGCCCCATGTTGGAATGTTCATAAGTAGGCCTGTAATGTATTTTCTAAAGTTTGCCTATCTGGAGTCTAAATCTGACACTGACTGTCCCATTATTGTAACACAGTATATGTAGTATATTTCAGTAATAATGCATAGTTCTGAGAATAGATAAAAATATAGCACATTGGCATCACTGAAACTTTATATAATTTTAATATTGCATTATTAAACTTGCTTAGTGATGCAAATATATGTGTTTTCTTTCCAATCTGCATAATCCATTTGAATGAAATAGAGAATAAAGTAATATATATTTTGTTTTATTCTTTCAGATCCTTGCGTATGATTGATGACAGACTAAAGTACTGACTAGCTTAATGTAAGCAATACCTAAATGACGTAAGTGAAAAACGTTTGCTATCCAAATTCATAACTCATTGGATAACTACTCTGAAATCCATTTAATGTAGTCCTGAATTGTGGAACACCCACAACGTCTGTCTTCCTATGCTCGTAAAGACATCCACATGATCCAGTTCAGTAGCTCAAATACACCCAGTTAATTTCTTTAATACTGGATTCTCTGCAGTAATTTTAAGGAAGAATTATAAATACCGCTTAGATATGTTTAAATTTCATTCTCTACATTTGCATCAGTGAAATCTTGACAACACACCATTTGTGACATTCAGTTTGACTTGACTTCAATATCATATTGATTCTGGAGGCTAGTTCACCACTACCTTCTTGAGAACACGATGTGGGAACTGTGGATATTGGTCTACAACTGGCCAGTGAAATGTGGTTGGTGCTCAGCCTGAATCATCTGCTTAACAAGGACTGGTGGAAACTGGTCATCCAAAATATAATCACCAATGTGTGCATTTCTCTCTGAGTATCACTTTCTTTGTTAATGTGCAAATCACAAAGAAAATGGACACTTCAGATTACTTGGCCATAATCTGTTTTAAAATGTTTCCATCTCCCTTGCTATGGTTCATCCTTCTTCAAGAGATCATACATCATGGTTAACAACATTACAAAGTTTAGCAGGAAATCCACAGAAGTTAACTAAACCAAATAAAGTCCAAAATTTGGTGATGGCTTCTATTTCAAGCCTTGACAATGGTCTCAAACTTTCCGTTGACTGGGTATGGATTACTTGTATCCATCCTCACACATGAAAAAACTACTTCTTGCTCCACAAAGCCAGGTAAGACCATAAGATACAGGAGCAGAATTAGGCTAATTGGCCTATCGAGTCTGCTCCGTCATTTCATCATGGCTAATCCAATTTTCCTCTCAGCCCCAATCTCCTGCCTTCTCCCTGTATCTCTTCATTCCCTGACCAATCAAAAATTTATCAACCTCTGCCTTAAATATACACAAAGACTTGGCCTCCACAGCTGCTTGTGACAAAGAACTCCACAGATTCACCACACTCTGGCTGAATAAATTCACTATCGTCTCCATTCTAAACGGAAGCTCCTCTGTTCTGAGGCTGTATCCTCCAGTTTTAGACTCTCCCACCATAGGAAACATCCTCTCCATATCCACTTCATCAAGGCCTTTCACCATTCAATAGGTTTCAATGAGGTCACCTCTCATTCTTCTGAATTCTTGTGAATACAGGCTCATAGGCATCAAATGCTCTTCATATGACAAGCCATTCAATCTTGCAATCATTTTCGTGAACCTCCTTCGAACCCTCTCCAGTTTCAGCATATCCTTTCTAGGATAAGGGGTCTAAAACTGCTCGTAGTATCTGCTCCTCAAGAATGTTAAGCTATGTTCATGAAACCTCCCAGCTGCAGGTAAACAATAAAGTGCAAGATTATATTGAGGTAGATTGTAAGGTCAAGAGTTATTGGGTATATTTAAAGCAGAGGTTGATAGGATCTTGATTAGAAAGGGCATCAAAGGTTATGGGGAGAAGGTAGGAGAAAGGGGTTGAGAGGGATAATAATTCAGCCATGATAGAACAGCAGAGTGGACTCAATGAGCCAAATAGCCTAATTCTGCACCTATGTCTTATTCAGAGTAATATGCAGGAAAAATGGAGCAATCAAAAAGGTGTGCCTGTTTAATATTGGATTGTGCACACAACACTTCAATGATTAGTTGTATCCTGTGGCGTTGTTACTTTTAATCTCATATAACATGATGACGACATATGTATATTTAATACAAAGAGAGTTATAAATTCATATTCAATCCACCTGTAGATAAGTAAATAGTAGATCAGGATCAGAATCAGAATCAGGTTTAATATCACAGGCATATGTTGTAAAATGTCTAATTTTACAGCAGCAGTATATTGCAACACATAACAATCAAAATTTAAATTACTGTAACTATATACAGTATATAAAAATTAAATTGAAAAATTAGTGCAAAAAGAGAGGAAAAATATACTGAGATAGTGTTCATGGGTACATTGCCTATTCAGAAATATAATTTCAGAGGGAAAGAAGCTGTTCCTGAAACATTTGAGTGTGTATCTTCAGGCTCCTGTACCTCTTCCTTGATGATAGCAATGAAAATGGGCATGTCCTGGGTGATGAGGGTCCTTCATAATGGATGACACTATTTTGAGGGAATCACCTTTTGGAAGTGTTCTCAATACTGTGAAGGGTAGTGCCAATGATGGAGCTAGCTGAGTTAACAACGGTCTGCTGCCTTTTCCAGTCCTGCGCAGTGGCCCCTCCATACCAGATGCTCTCCACGGTACATCTGTAGAAATGTGCAAGCATCTTTGGTGACATACTAATTCTCCTCAAATTCCAAATAAAATATAGCCTCTTTTGTGCCTTCTTTGTAATTTTATCAATATGTTGTGCCCGGGATAGATCTTCAGAGATGTTGACACCCAGGAATTTGAAATTGCTCATCCCTTCCACTTCTGATCCCTCAATGACGACTGGTGTGTGTTACCTTAGACTTCCTGAGATCACAATCAATTCCTTGGTCTTACGGACGTTGAGTGCAAGGTTGTTGCTGCTACACCACTCAACCAGCTGATCTATCTCACTCCTGTATGCCTCTTCAACACCATCTGAAATTCTGCCAACAGTAGTCATGTCATCGGTAAATTTATAAATGTCGTTTGAAGCTGTGCCTAGCCACAAAATCATGGTGTAGAGAGAGTACAGCAGTGGGATAAGCATGTATTCTTTATATTTGCCAATGCTGATTGTTATATGTTATTTCCAATCTGCACAGACCGTGGTCCCCCAGAGAGGAAGTCAAGGATCGATTTGCAGGAGGAGGTACAGGGACCCAGCTTTTGGAGCTTGATGATTAGAACTGAGGGTACGATTATGTCAAAACTTGAGCTATAGTTAATAAACAGCAGCCTGACATAGGTATTTCTATTGTCCAGGTGATTCAAGACCGAGTGGAGATCCAGTGAGATTACTTTAATTATAGTCCTATAGTGGCAATAGGCAAATTGCAGTGGGTCCAGGTCTTTCCTTAGGCAGGAGTTGATTCTGGCCATGACCAACCTTTTAAAGCACTTCATCATGGTAGATGTGATGTTATTGGCCAATAGTTGTTGAGGCAACTCACCCTGTTCTTCTTGGGCACCCTTGAGAAGCAGATGGGAACCTCCGACTATAGCAGTGTGAGATTGAAGATGTCCTTGAACATTCCTACTAGTTGTTTGACACAGGTTTCCAGAGTCCTACCAGGTACACCATGAGGTTCTGATGCCTTGTGAGGGTTCAACTTCTTCAAAGATGTTCTGACATGAGCCTCTGAGGCAGAGATTACAGGGTCACCAGATGCTGCAGGGGTTTGCACAGGTGTAGTTTTATTCTCCTTTTCAAAGCATGCCTAAGCTCATTTGGGAATGAGGCATCACAGCCATTCATGACGTTTGGTTTCGCGTTGTAGGAAGTAATGGCCAGAGGTGATATGCATCTGATTCCATCTCTAACCTCAATCAGAATTCTTCTTTTGCCCTCAGAATGGCCTTCTGTAGGCTGTACATAGATTTCTTGTTTAGGTTTAGATCACCAGTCTTGAACAATGCAGATCTAGTCCTCAGCAGACTACGAATCTCCTGATTCATCCATGGCTTTTGGTTTGGGTATGTCCAGTAAGTTTTTGATGGCACATACTCATCCATACAGGTCTTGATGATGTCAGTGGCAACTGTGGCATATTCCTTCTGATTCGAAGATGAATCCTTGAATCCCAGTCCACCAACTCAAAGCAGATATGTAAGTGCTCCTCCACCTACCTTTACCATACCTTCTTGGCCCTCAGCACTTGTTCTGTGGTACTTAGTCTCCGGCTATACACTGGGAGTAGAAGTACAGCCAGGTGACTGGACTTTCCAAAGTGTGGACGTGTATGGCTCCTTTTGTTTCACAGGTGATATGTTGGTGGTAGTTGTTCAGAGTCTTCTTCAAGCTGGCCTGGTTGAAACCTCTCGCAATGATAGGGAAGACATCAGGATATGCAGTTTCTGCCTGATATTGGCCTGAGGAGAAATGTACATCGCTAGCAGGACGATGGCAGAAAACTCCCTCGGCAGATAAAATGAATGACATTTGACTGCCTGATGTTCCAGGTTGGGTGAGCAAGACTGAGATAGAACTGCCACATGTCTGCACCGTGATGAGTTAATCATAAAGCAGACTCCACCTCCTCTACCTTCAAAAACTGAGCTGTTCTGACTTTGTGGAGAATGGTGAAACCATCAGGCTGGACTGCTGGGTCCAAAATTGCCAATGTGAGCCATGTTTTAGCAGAGTACACAGCAGACCCTGATATCCCACTGGTACAGAAATCTTGCTCTGTGGTCTTCAGTTTCATTTTCCAGAAACAGTACATTCACCAAGGGTAGTTGGGAGTGGAATGCTAAGGCCTCTACCTTTCAATCGTACCTGCAGACTGGCGCAGCATCCCCACCTCCATTTTCTTAAAGTAGAACAGCACTAGCACTTGCAACCTGAGTATGCCATCTGAGATTCATTGATTTTGAGTATCGAACGATTTCTTAAATGTCTTAAAACAATGTTACTTACTGACTAGGAATTCTGTGGCGTGTAACTCACCTTCTGACTCCCAAAGCCTGTCCACCATTTACAAGGCTCAGGTCAGGAGTGTAATGGAAGACTCACCACTCACCTGGATGAGTGCAGCTCCATTAACACTCAAGAAGTCTGACAGCATCCAGTGCAAGGCAGACCACTTGATTAGAACCCCTTCCACAAGCACCTAATCCCTCCACCATTGATAAACAGCTAGCTGCAGCAGTAACAAACAATTAGTATTAGTTAACAACTCACTTTACACCGCATGCTGTCGGAGTAGTGCTGCCAGGATAATCAACGACACGACCCACCCAGACAACACACTTTTCATCCCTCTTCCCTCCGGGAGAAGGCTCAGGAGCTTGGAGACTCGTACGGCCAGATTTGAGAACAGATTCTTTCCAACTGTGATAAGACTGCTGAATGGATCCTGACCCAGATCTGGGCTGTACCCTCTAAATATCCGGATCTGCCTCTCGATTTTTTTGCACCACCTTACTTTCCATTTTTCTATTTTCTATTTATGATTTATAATTTAAATTTTTAATATTTACTAGCGATTTGTAATCCAGGGAGCGGGAAGTGCAGAATCAAATATCGCTGTGATGATTGTACGTTCTAGTACCAATTGTTTGGCGACAATAAAGTATAAAGTATCTATAAGATGCATTGCAATAATACACCAAATTTCCAAAGGCAGCACTTCTAGACCCATGACCATAACAAACTAGAAGGACAAGAACAGCAAATACTTGGGAACACCACCACTTGGCAATCCCCCTTTAAGTCACACACCACACTGTCTTGGAAACATATCACCATTCCTTCATTGTTGTTAGGTCAAAGTCAGCACTGTGGGTGTACCTACGGCCCAGGGACTGCAGCGGTTCAAGAAGGCAGCTCATCACCACCTTCTCAAGGGCAACTAGGGATGGGCAATAAATGCTGGCTTAACTGGCAATGCCTACATCCCATAAATGAATAATTCTTTTAAAAAGTATCCTGGTTGTGACTGTGGATTTCAGCTGTAGTAGACTTAAATGAGAATATATGATCATTCCTATTGGAGCTGCACACAAAACACTGCTACTTAATGGCACTATCTTACCCAAAGAGTCAAAAAGTCTTTCAAATATTTCTACATTTACACTTGAAGTACAAATTATTGGATGATGTTAGCTGAATGCATCTCATGCTTGCAAAGCAGGGATGAGATTCAACTATAATAGGTAGAATTACACAGTAAATTATTCGTGTGAACAAGAAATGAATTACTTTTAGAGAATTCTTAATTTTTTTCCTGAATATACTGTATGTGATCATAACTGTTGTGATTAGAGAAATAAAACCAACAACCATAATGTAAAAATGTGTGACTTCTTCAGTGAAATATGAAACTGTAAGCTAGTTAAAGGAGGGTGCAATAACTCATTTGGTCACCCTCTCTCTGTTCCAATGTTGAGCCAGCAACACCAAACATTATGGTTATTTCAAACTGTATAGTATCTTTGCTGGTAAGTTGAGAGTTTGTTACTTAGGCACTAATTCTTGTCACTGCAGTATTAGTGTGTCAGTTACTCCTAGCAAGAGGAATAATCAGCTGTTTATATATCGACGATTGGCATAATGTCCAAATCCGACATTGTAGCAGGTGACTATGGCACGTGGCATGATTTCCAAGCAACTCATCTTACCACAGTCCCTAGAGAGGATGGTTTAATATACTTCCCTGTAACAACTGAGCCAATTTTAACTCCAGTTTGGTTTGCAATGGGTGAGTAATGGCTGGAATGGGTGAGTAATGGCTAGAATTCATTTAAATTCCACAGGTTCACTTCTTTTCCATTCTGTGCAAGAAATCAACAGAAGACCGTAAGACATATGAGGTTATTCAGCCAATCAAGTTTTCTCTGCCATTCCAACATGGCAGATTTATTATTCCTCTCAACCCCATCTTCCTGCCTTCTCCTTGTAACCTTAGACACTTTGACTAATCAGGAAATAGTGTATATGGATTTCAGCAAGGCATTTGACAAGGTACCTCATGCAAGGCTTATTGAGAAAGTAAGGAGGCATGGGATCCAAGGGGACATTGCTTTGTGGATCCTGAACTGGCTTGCCCACAGAAGGCAAAGGGTGGTTGTAGACGGGTCATATTCTGCATGGAGCTTGGTCACCAGTGGTGTGCCTCAGGGATCTGTACTGGGACCCCTTATCTTTGTGATTTTTATAATTGACCTGGATGAAGAAGTGGAGGGATAGGTTAGTAAATTTGCTAATGACACAAAGGTTGGAGATGTTATGGACAGTGTGGAGGTCTGTCAGAGGTTACAGCGGGACACTGATATGATACAAAACTGGGCTGAGAAGTGGCAGATAGAATTCAACTCGGATAAGTGTGAGGTGGTTCATTTTGGTAGGTTAAATATGATGGCAGAATATAGTATTAATGGGAGGCAGAATATAATATTAATGGGAAGACTCTTGACAGTGTGGAGGATCAGAGGGATCTTGGGGTCTGAATCCCAAAGCTGCTGCGCAGGTTGACTCTGTTGTTAAGAAGGCATACGGTGCATTGGCCTTCATCAATTGTGGGATTGAGTTTAGGAGCTGAGAGGTAATGTTGCAGCTATATAGGACCCTGGTCAGACCCCACTTGAAGCACTGTGCTCAATTCTGGTCACCTCACTACAGGAAGGATGTGGAAACCATAGAAAGGGTGCAGAGGGGATTTACAAGGATGTTGCCTGGATTGGGGAGCATGCCTTATGAGAATAGGTTGAGCGAACTCGGCCTTTTCTCCTTGGAGCGATGGAGGATGAGAGGTGACCTGATAGAGGTGTATAAGATGATGAGAGGCATTGATCGTGTGGATAGTCAAAGGCTTTTTCCCAGGGCTGAAATGGCTAGCATGAGATAGCAGAGTCTTAAGGTGCTTGGAAGTAGGTACAGAGGAGATGTCAGGGGTAAGTTTTTTACGCAGAGAGTGGTGAGTGAGTGGAATGGGCTGTCGGCGACAGTGGTGGAGGTGGATACAATAGGGCCTTTTAAGAGACTCCTGGACATGGAGCTCAGAAAAATTGAGGACTATGGGTAACCCTAGGTAATTTCTAAGGTAAGGACATGTTCGGCACAGCTTTGTGGGCCAAAGGGCCTGTATTGTGCTGTAGGTTTTCTAGGTTTCTATGTTTCTAAGAACCTATCAACCAGCACTTTAAATATATCCAATGATTTGGCCTCCACAGCCATCATGGTAATGAATTCCACTGATTCACCACATTTTGGCAAAAGAAATTATTGCTCATCACTGTTCTAAATGAATGCCTTTCTATTTGGAGGCTGTACCCTCTGGTCCTAGACTCACCCACCATAGGAAACATTCTCTCCGCATCCACCATATTCAATAGGTCAATATTCCTTTCAAAATTCAATAGGTTTCAATGAGATCCTCCCTCATTCTTCTAAACTCTCGTGAGTATAGGTCCTGAGCCATCCAATGCTCCTCATACATTAAACCTTTTCATTCACAGAATCATTCTCATGATCTTGCTTGGGACCTTCTGCGATGCCAGCACATATTTTCTTAGATAAGACACCTTTCCTTTCTCAGATAAGGGGCCCAAAACAGCTCACAATACTCCAAGTGTGGTCTAAACAATAAAGCCTCAGCATTACATCTTTGCTTAAATTCCAGTCCTCTCAGAATGAATGCTAACATTACATTTGCCTTCCTTAGCACCGACTCAATATGCACGTTAACCTGTAGGGAAGTCTCAAGTCCCTGAATTGTAAACAGTAGCTTGAATTGGGTTGATAGACAGCTAGCACAAGCATGATGGGCCAAATGGTCTAATTTTGTGCTGTAAATATTCTATGATTTGATGAAAAATTCACGGGGCTGGATGACCAGCTGCTGAGAATAACTGACACAATTGTTATAGAATTTAGACCAATATTCATTTACTTGGCCTTCTTGTCATTCATAATTTCACCAAGTGAGTGGTCTGATAGATAGAACACAGAAAATAGAATACAGAACAGTACAGCACAGTAGAAGCCCTTCAGCCCACAATATTGTGCTGACTTTTTAACCTACTCTGCGATCAATCTAACCCTTCTCTCCTCCATAGTGTATAATTTTCCATTTTTCTTTCATCCATGTGCCTGAGTTTTCTTAAATGTCCCTGATGTATCAGTTTTAACCATCACTCTCGACAGTGTATTCCAGATACTTAACACTCTCTGTGTAAAAGAAAAAGACTATCTCTGACATCTCCTCTAAATCTTCCTCCACTCACCTTAAGAGGATGTCCTCGCCTTAAAAGGATGCCATTATCACCCTGTGGAAAACATCCTGGCTGTCCAATGAAATGTTGTTATTGGAGAGGGCCCAGAGGAGGTTCACGAGGATGATTCTGGGAAGGAAGGGGTTAACATATGAGGAGCGTCTTCAGCTTTGGGCCTGTACTCACTGGAATTTAGAAGAATGGGGGGGGGAATATCATTGAAACCTACTGAATGTTGAACGGACTAGATAAGGTGGATGTGGAGAGGATATTTCTCATGGTGGAGGTATCCAGAACTAAAGTGCACAGCCTCAAAATTGAGGGGTGATCTTTTAGAAAAGAAGTAAGGAGGGATTTTTTTTAGCCAGAGAGTAGTGAATCTGTGGAATGCTCTGCCACAGACTTTGGTGGAGACCAAGTCCGTGGGTATATTTAAAGCAGAAATTGATAGTTTCCTGATTGGCCAGAGCATCAAAGGATATGGCAAGAAGGCAGGTGTTTGTGTTGAATGGGATGTGGATTCAGCCATGATGGAATGGAGGAACATACTCAAACTTGAGTGGAGTGGAGGAATGGCCTAATTCAATTCCTATGTCTAAAAACCTTTATATGCCTTTTATAATCTTGCACATCTTTATAAAGTCACTTCTCATCCTCCATAACTCCAGAGAGAGAAAAAAAACAGCTGTTCCAGTATTATGTTCTCTAATCCAGATAATGAGTTGGTGCGTGGCCAAGTTGGTGCTAGGCATTCGTCTAGTGATCTGAAGGTCGCTAGTTTGAGCCTTGGCTGAGACAGTGTGTTGTGTCCTTGAGCAAAGCACTTAATCACACATTGCTCTGCGATGACACCAGTGCCAAGCTTTATGGGTCCTAATGCCCTTCCCTTGGACAAGATCGGTGGTGTGGAGAGGGGAGACTTGCAGCATGGGCAACTGCTGGTCTTCCATACAACCTTGCCCAGGCCTGCGCCCTGGAAACCTTCCAAGGTGCAAATCCATGGTCTCACGAGACTAACAGATGCCTATAACTCCAGATAACAACCTGGTAAATTTCCCCTGCGCCTTTTCCAATGCTTTGACATCCTTCCTATAGTGAGGCGACCAGAAATGAAAATAATATTTCAAGTATAGTCTAACCAGAGTTTTATACAGCTGCAACATTACCTCACAGTTCTTGAAGTCAATCCCACAACACAACATATGCCTTCTTAATCACTCTCAATTCGCGTGGGAACTTTGAGGGTTCTATGGATTTGGACCCTTAAGATCCCTCTGTTCCTCCACACCACTAAGAATCCCGCCATTCATCTTATACTCTGCCTTCAAGTTTGACCTTCTAAAGTATATCACTTCTCATTAGAAAAGAGTTCACTACCCTTCCAGATAATTCCCTCCAGCAGGGTAACAAGGGGATTGTTTGCTTATGATGTCTTGCTTATAAGCATTTGTTAAATCCTAAAGAAAATGTCAATTCACACATCTCCAAGGCAGGTTAAACAGCCCCAGAATCACCTACCATGACTTCAGAATTGTTCCAAAGGTATTACAAACATCAAATGATAGAAATTACTATTTTCAAGATTTATTTATTTGAGCCTAATGTATTTCTTTTCTAAATCTACACATTAACAGTACAAATAAATCAATATAACAAAAAAATCTGAAGTAAACTATGCAACACATCTGGAACAGCAGTCAAGATTAAGCAAACCAGGAAACATGAAATGTAAATAAATAATGCAAGGATATAAATAAGTAAAATAATCAACATTCTAAATAAAATATAAAATAAATATTGGAATCTCACATCAAAGGAAACAAGAATATAATTCAGGGACCGACGTTAAGTTCCAACTGCTCCTTTGGTATTATTTGCATATTTTGATGGTGGCTTAGTTGAGAACATGTGGTACATGCGTACCAGCTAAGAAACTTAACTGTTCCTTTACGATAGGCAGGTTGCTCTTATTTTAAGAAAATGCACTATATGGTAATACAGGACTGCACATATGATACTTCTTTTCAGCTTACTGAGTTAATACCATAATCAAGATACATGTCCTTGGTACACCAAGCCCCTGTGTGTTTTGCACCATAGTAAGAGTACAATTACAAGAAGATCCTGATGTACGCATATTGTGAAAGTGAGAACGATGAATCTGTGACTAAAAGCATTCTTAATACTGTAGCAAGCAAGCAATACCATATAGAAAAGGAGCTCAAGGGGAAGTGGCAGAAATTGGGTACATCAGGAAATCGATAAATCTTCCAAAAATGCAAGAACCATTGAACATCTACCCTGCATGAGTGGATTGTTCTTCAAAGCTATTAACACTGTAGAATTCACAGGCAAAATTTCCAAAGGACAAAATACGGCGACATAGTGACACAATTACAAAGAAGGCACGACAGCTGCTATATTTCATTAGGAGTTTAAGGAGATTTGGTATGCACCATAGACTCATAAAAATTTCTATAGATGTACTGAGCAGAGCATTCTAAATGGTTGCATCACTGTCCCGTGTGGATGGGCCACTGCTCAGGATTGGAAAAAACTGCAGAAAGCTGTAAACTCAGCCATCTCCATCGGGAGCACTCACCTCCCCAGCATCAAGGATACTTTCAAAAGGCGATGCATCGAAAAGGCGGCATCCACCATTAAGGACTTCTATCACCCAGCACATGCCACCTCTCATTGCTACCATCAAGGAGGAGGGTACAGGAGCCTAAAGACACACTCAGTGTTTCAGGAACAGCCTCTTCCCCTCCCCCATCAGATTTCTGAAGGGACAATGAATCCACGCGCACTTCCTCACCATCTTTTTCTTTATTTTGCTCTCATCTTGCACCACTTATTCAATTTATTTTTATACATATTTCATATTGCAATTTATAGTTTTTCAGTACTATTACATATTGCAATGTACTGCTGCCACAAAACAACAAATGTCATGACATATGCCAGTGATATTAAACCAGATTCTAACCTCAGAGGGAAGGAAAACTAGATCAGGAGTGAAAGCGATCGTGGACCATATCTAATACTAGCTAACATTTGAGCTGGTGTCCTGCTTGATGAAGTGATCAAAAGATTAAAGGCATAACTTGAACAGCACCATCCAAAATACTTCCAAACTACTGAAGTAGTGAATGTAAAACATATGCTGGAAAGAATCGAACAATGGGATAATCACAAAGCTTTATCTCTAGATCTTCAGTGTTAAAACACAATGTAGCACAGTTTATTAAGTCAATAGAAATTCAGAGCAATGCCATATTTTATTGAAATGATGTGTATATGTGCAATGTTACTAAGTTGCCATGTAGTATAGTTTCTTAACATCAGTTCAGTGTATTGCCTATTATTTTATATGCTTCAGTGAAAAAGTCTAGGATAACTTGGAGCTTGGTATCTGAGTGTGCAAATCTGCAAATATCAATCAGCATAGAATAAAAAGATTATTGAGGTTGTTTTATATTGGAGACAATAAAGGTTGAATAGTTTTCTACTCCTCATGTATATTTGCTCATTCTAGCGGGAAGATTGGAGATGATATTAAGAAGGATAAAGAGGGTTGGTGCAATGATGCAGCCTTGCTCAGCTGCTGCAGTTTGCACAGAGATTAGGCTTGTGGTGGAGACCAAAACTAAGGTGGTGAAAGGGAATGAAGTAAAAAGCTAGGAGGTGATAGGTGGAAGAAGGGCTGGACAAGAAGGAATCTAATAGGAGAGGACAGTGAAAGGGCAGGAAGTGATCAAACCAAAGGATTGGCACAGAAGAAAGCTCTAAGAAGAGGTAGTTGAGGAGGATTCTTGCAATGACTTTTTTGGCAAAAAGCAGAGAGACCTTTCCGTAACTAGGGCAATCAGACCTACCTTCTCTTGAGGATAATGATTACAGTATAACCCTTACATGATAACTTCAGAGTGTTCTGAGCAGTAAATGTTTGCTTATTAGCGCAATTGTTTATTCTATGACATTTGTGGCCACAACCATGGTCTTCTTTGATATTTATACTCTTTTGTACATTTATCAGACAAGAAAGGGGTCTCTTGTTTCATGTATCTCCATTATTTTCAAGCACAGTTTGGTCTAATGGGACAGCTCCAAAATAATAGGAATTTCAGACTAAAAATTCACTTCTCATCCCTTTGAATTTACTGTATGTCACTCTGGGTGTAGCAGCAGCTTATCTGGAAATTTAATATATGTTGCCACTTTGAATTCCTATACACTTCAATGAGTTATTATAACAACCTCAGGATGATATAGGTTAAGTGAGTAGATTGGTCACCATGATATTTCCCGAGGCCTCTGTGCTTAATCTGACTCTGAGGAGATAGCATTAAACTCCCTTTCAGTAGAGCATCTCTACAGCCTCTCTATTGCAGAGGTTCCTTGTAAATTTCAGGAATTATGATGTCTCATGGAAAGAGGTGGAGCAATGACTCTCCCATATGTCAGATGGTTTATCAGCTAACATCAGCTCACTACAGGGCCTTTCCAATCAAAACTGGCAAAGCCACCCCCCACAAGCACTTTAAGAGGCAATTAAATGTCTCAGATTTATTTGATGTCAGGGACAAAATTGACAGTGAACATTCATAAACATTACAAAAAGATATTTGTAATAATACTAATTTTAATTATAATAAAAAATGAAAGATTGTAACATTTAAATTAACTGAATTAAGTTAAAAAATCTTTGTATACCTTTCCCTCCACAGCTGCTGCTTCTAATTGAAATGAAGAGGCCTGTTGGATTTGCACCAAGTTAACTTGGCATGGGTTCAGCTGGCTGATTTCCCACCTAACTGGGAAATCTACAGGTATTTCTGCTCCCCCTCTGGACCCCAAGAGAGGTATAAGGCAAGCTGCAGTTGTTCTAGGCATCATAAGCATTCAGTTTTGTTAGTTGACTGGTCTCTGAACTACATATGTTTGCACATTGTCTGTTCAATACAATGACTATCAAGATAGCATTCAAATATATAACAACAACAACAATACTTACGTATTGTTAAATACATCAAATATTTAAGGGAGCTAAATAAAAGAAAATTAGATTATTTGCATAGGATATTCAAATAAACCAACCGGGCAGCTTACGCATTTAAGCAGGATTTTTTTCCTAAGTACAATTCAGATACTGCAGTGCATATTGTGTGCAAACTGATGCAAAATATATCATGTGGTACATTCACTTTAAAGGCTTGTCATATTGATAGATACGATGGTGTCGTGTTAGGGCTTCAAGCATAATACTTTGCCACAACATATGAGGTAAGTTGAAGGCTCAACATTAGTATGGACCTTGTAGGTGTCCAAGTCATAAAGGGTTCTATTAGGCAGTGTAGTCAAATGCTTCGTTAATTCGCTATTTCCAGTTTTATCTCCAGTGTCTTGTGAGCTACGTGTCTAAATTATTTATCAAAAAGAATCTAACCCCACTACCTTATTTTCATGAAGTGGCAGAAGAGAAAACATGAGCCAAATGAAGTCTATCAATGATGTAAACATCTATGCTATGATGGCAAGAGTGATTCTTAGTATTTAAGGGAAAGAAAATTCAATGTGTTGTGTGATGAATATTCACCTCCTGGGCCAGTGGGACTCTTCTTTTTGCCAAGCTCAGCTTTCTAAACACAGCAGCTGCCGCTTGTAAAGATTAAACAGTTGCGGATTAAACTTCCAACTAATAAGCCCATAAAACCATAGGATATAGGAGCAGAATTAGGCCATTTGGCCCATCAAGTCTGCTCTGCCATTCAACTATGGCTGATCCTTTTTTCCATTCCTCAGCCCCACTCCCTGGCCTTCTCCCCGTAACCTTTGATGCCGTGTCCAATCAAGCTCGGCCTTAAATTACATCCAATGATCCATTCATCTGCAATGCTGGTATGTCTTTTTAGCTTACAGAAATTGTACATGTGTTTTGGAAATCCATTGAGTTTCTAAAAATCATTTGTAATTTAGAAATGTTTTAGAAGATATAAATAGTTTGTGAGTTTTAAATGTATTAATGTGTATTAATACATTAAAATAAAGAAGTATATTACTTAATGCACCAATATGACATTGTTGGAGCGGCCACTGTATGAGTGGACAGTGTTAGAGTGGTCAGGCTCTGCCTCGGCAAGCGCAGGCTATGACTTGAGTTTGAGAGATAAGAGGCATAACAAATGTCAACAGGATAGTAGTTCAAGCAATGGAATGCTCCTCCTGGGAGATGTGGGACTTACGGGAATCCAACAGTCTCACTGCGACTACATCTGCAGGAACTGCATCCAACTTCAGCTCCTGACCCACAAGGTTGAGGAACTAAAGCTGGAGCTGGATGCACTCAGGACCATGCAGGAGGCTGAAAACTTCATTAAGGAGTCTTTTACGGAGGTGGTCACACCCAGAGCGAAGGTGTCAGACAGTAGATGGGTGACCACCAGGAAAAGTAAGGGGAGAAAGCAGTCAGTGCAGCGATCCCCTGTGGCCATTTCCCTCAGCAACCAGTATACCCTTTGGATACTGCTGGGAGGGGTAACATATCAGGACACAGCAGCAGCAGCCAGGGCAGTGGTACTGTGGCCAGCTTCGAGGTTCAGCAGGGAAGGGTAAAGTCAGGTAGAGCGATAATGATAGGTGGATTGATAGTTACGGGGACTGACAGCTGATTCTGTTGCCATGAGAGAGAAGTCAGTAGCCTTCCAGGTGCAAGGGTCTGGGAAGAATCAGAACAGCTGCAGTAGATTCTCAAGAGGGAGGGTGAGCAGCCAGAGGTTGTGATGTACATTGGAATCATGACATAGATAGAAAGGGGGAAGAGGACCTCCAAGGAAATAATTCAAAGATTCAAAGTACATTTATTATCAAATAGTGTATAAATTATACAACCTTGAAATTTGTTTCCTTACAGGCAGTCACAAAGCAAGGAACCCAAAAGAACCCAATTAAAAAGAAATAAAAATCAACCCTCAAAGCACACAGAGAAAGAGAAAACAAAACAAATCATGTAAATAATAGAAGTGAGCAACAACACAGCATTCTGTACCAAATTGATTCTTTAGATCCAGATCCCCGGAGCAGCCTGCAGTAGGCCCAAAGCCTTGGGATTCAGTTCATCATAGTAGCAGGGAAAATCACTGCAAAGTTCGCAGACACCAAGTACATAGCCAGGGGCAGTCTCGCACCTTAGTGCCACAGACAGGGGGGCCCCTGAGTCTTTCTGGGCCGGCATTTAAATTGTCTGAACAACAATTTGTACCTCGCATTAGGACACAGGCCCCGCCACGGCAAATCGCTTCCGGCCTAGGTTTCACCGCCGAAGAAGCTGTTCTTAATCTTACCAAAATGGCTGAGTGTCCAGAGCTATCCAACCTCCTCTGACTCTCAACATCCTGCCTTTCCAATCTATCTGGGTTAGCGTTTAAATTGTCCAAACAGCGAATCATGCCTTGCTTTAAGACTGTGGCAAATCACTGCCAACGAAGCCGTTCTCAACTTCTCCAAATTGGCTCGGCACTTAGAGCAATCCACCCGCGCACCTGGGTTAGTTGGGTAGGATTGGAACTCCTCTGTCTCATCTTCTCCTCTCCGAATTGTTCAGTCCAACCAGCAAAGCTCCAATTCCAAGTGTGTTGATATTGCAGTGCACCAGCAGGGCATATCTCATGAATTTGCTTTGCTTTCAATCGCCTCTTCATTGTTTGCACTGATAGTTTACCACAATTCACTTCAAACAAAGTGTTATTAGTTATGTTTTAAATCAAATTCCTTCGCTTTTGAACTACCAGTAAGCCATCTTAAACTGGAAGTTATCACTGGATTCATCCCAGTGCCACGTGTCCGTCAGGTCAGGATTAGGATGATGGTACAGATCAGATGAATGTGTGGCTGAGGAGATGCTGCAGGCTGACTTTTGGATCACTGGGATCTTTACTGGGGAAGGTATTACGTGTACAAAAGGGACGAGTTACAACAGAATCTGAGGGGGACCAATACTCTTGCAGGCAGTTTGGCTGGAGATGTTGAGGAGGATTTAAACTAAGTTGCCATGGGGATGGGAACTGGAGTGATAGGGATGAGGATGAAATTGATGAAGTGTGTAGTCAGATACTGAGGCTTGACGGGCAGATGATAGGGCAAAATTGAAGTCAATAGAATGAGGTGAAGTGTAACCTGGGTGCAAAATTGAAAAGGGAGATGAATACAGGACTGAAGGTGTTATACCTGAATGCAAGGAGTACACCCTATCCTCGTTATATGTGTCTTCAGACTATGCGGATTCACAGTTATGTGAGGAACCTATTTCTACCAACGTCTTGTTATATGCGTCCAAAACTCACAGTTATGCGAGCGGCACTGCTTTCCCGCCAATACAAGTCAGGTGTGCACACCTCACAGTCTCACTGTTGGGACGAAAAGCACCACTTCCCCGCCAATACAAGTCAGGTGCGCACGCCTCACAATTTCACTCTCGCATTGGTTTTGGCAAGGTGTGGAAGCGCGATCTTGCGCTCTTATACTTTTGTTGGTTTTACCTACAGTGCAGTGATTTTGTGCTTGAAGTATTTAGCTATGTCTCCTAAGCGTCCAATGTCATGTCCTGGGCCGTCAGCCGAGCGTGGCAGAGAACCGCTTCAACATTTGAAAAAAAGTTGAAAATTATAAACAGCACGGCATCAGCTGAAGGTAACCCAGCTCTGGGATGCTACTGCCGGGAATAGAATTTTGCCTTTAAAGTTCTTTTGTTGCTTGACAATGCGCCAGCCCATCCTAAACATTTGAACAGCATTCACCCTAACATAACAGTGCGTTTCCTGCCGCCTAACGCAACATCGCTGATTCAACCACTCGACCAAGGTGTGATCCACATTCAAGGCATACCTTTTTTTTAATGGCAAACTATCTCTCAGATGCTGCAAGCAACAGATGATTTCAAAAATCCCAGGAGTTTACCAACGGTAAGGGAATGGTGGAAGTCGGAACACTTGGCACAAATGGCGATGGACGTGGACCCAAGTTTAGAACGGAGTCAGCATTTCAGTCGTTCCCTGCCATCAACCCTTCTTCCCTACAAGCAAACTTATGCTGAAAAACAAAACGCTGCCAAGCAAACAACCCTCACCACTTTCTTCAAATCGGTGTCATCTTCTGCTGCCAGCAGTCCTAAGAGTTCTGTGAGTCTTCCTTCACCCCTTGCTGTGCTTGATATATCCTGACGACCACAACCATCCACCTTATCCATGTAAAGCTGCCCGACACCACAACAACCACTCATCTCCTGGTGCAAACACACCTGTCACTGTTGGTGAGTACTGTACACCCGAGGATGTTAACCTCCTATGATTCATTACATTGAATATTACGTTAAATTGATTAAATATAATACAGATGTTGTCTTGCAGTACTGCTTTTGTGTCGTATTAGTATGAAAATGTGAATAAATTACAGATAAAACATATTTGTAAAACATGTTGATCTTGCGAGATGTAGCAGATTGGAGGTTTAGAAGGGTTTCTCGGGTATAGGATAGTAGAGAGGGCAGTTTGCTCAGGAGAGCACGCGCAAAGTCGCCAGTTCCCATTGGACGGAGGAAACGGATGAGGTCCTCCGTGACTGCTTTGAATCGGTGGACTGGTTAGTACTCAAGGACTCGGCAGCTAACCTTGATGAGTATGCCTCAGCTGTCACGGACTTTATTTGGAAATGCACGGAGGTCTGTGTGTCTCGCAAGACGATCCGAGTATTCCCTAACCAGAAACCTTGGATGAATTATGAGGTCAAGTCCCTTTTGAAGGCTAGAGCTGCGGCTTTTAGGTCCGGTGATACCAGTCGCTACACGGAATCCAGGCGTGAACTCCGGAAAGCCATTAAGGGCGCCAAGAGGCAATATCGAGCCAAGTTGGAAGCTCAGGCTAACCACAGGGATGCCGGTAGACTATGGCAGAGTCTAAATGAGATCACTGGGTGCAAAGGCTGGGAATATCAATAACTGTGGTGCTTCTCTTCCTGACGAACTTAACGTATTCTACGCAAGATTCGAACAGAAGAGGAGCGTCCCGCTCCCTCCGGATGAACCGGACCTCGTGGCATCGAGATTCATCGTCACCAAGGAGGACGTTAGAAGGGCCTTCCTGAAGATAAATCCAAGGAAGGCGATGGGCCCAGATGGTGTCCCGGGACAGGCTCTCCAGGCCTGTGCAAGCGAGCTAGCTGGAGTGTTTGCTGACATCTTCAACTGCTCCTTGCTTCAGTATAAGATCCCCTTGTGTTTTAAGAAGGCAACGATAATCCCAGTGCCGAAGAAGAGCAAGGTGGTATGCCTGAATGACTATCGACCTGTGGCTCTGACATCAATTGCTATGAAGTGCTTCGAGAGATTGGTTATGGCACGCATCAACCACAGCCTACCGGTCAACCTCGACACTTTGCAATTCGCCTACTGGAACAACAGGTCAACGGCAGATGCCATCTCTCTGGCCCTACATTCCTCCTTAGAACACCTGGAGAATAAAGACGCATACGTAAGGCTCCTTTTCATTGACTACAGCTCTGCCTTTAATACCATCATTCCAAATAAACTGATTCCTAAGCTCCGGAACCTGGGCCTTAGCACTCAGATCTGCAGCTGGATCTTCAACTTCTTCACAGACAGGACCCGGGCTGTAAAAATAGGGGACAAGCTCTCCTCTACAATCGTTCTGAGCACCGGTGCCCCACAAGACTGTGTACTCAGCCCCCTGCTGTACTCACTGTACACCCATGACTGTGTAGCCAAGTTTCCATCAATCTCAATATATAAGTTTGCTGATGACACAGCAATTGTAGGCCGTATCTCGGATAATAATGAGTTTGAGTACAGAGAGGAAATTAAGAACCTGGTGGCATGGTGCGAAGACAATAACCTATCCCTCAACGTCAGCAAGATGAAGGAATTGGTTGTTGACTTCAGAAGGAGTAGCGGACCGCATGACCCAATTTACATCAGTGGTGCGCAAGTGGAACAGGTCAAAAGCTTTAAGTTCCTTGGGGTCAATATCAAAAATGACCTGACTTGGTCCAACCAAGCAGAGTTCACTGCCAAGAAGGCCCACCAGCGCCTTTACTTCCTGAGAAAACTAAAGAAATTTGGCCTGTCCCCTAAAACCCTCACTAATTTTTATAGATGCACCGTAGAAAGCATTCTTCTAGGGCGCATCACAACCTGGTATGGAAGTTGTCCTGTCCAAGACCGAAAGAAGCTGCAGAAGATTGTGAACACGGTGCAGCACACCACACAAACCAATCTTCCGTCCGTGGTCTCACTTTACACTGCACACGCTGTCGGAGCAGTGCTGCCAGGATAATCAAGGACACAAACCACCCAGACAACACACTTTTCATCCCTCTTCCCTCCAGGAGAAGGCTCAGGAGCTTGAAGACTCGTACAGCCAGATTTGGGAACAGCTTCTTTCCAACTGTGATAAGACTGCTGAACGGATCCTGACCCGGATTGGGGTCGTACCCTCCAAATATCCGACCGGCCTCTCAGTTTTTTTGCACTACCTTACTTTCCATTTTTCTATTTTCTATTTATGATTTATAATTTAAATTTTTATTATTAATTTTACTATTTTTAATATTTTAAATATTTAATATTTGTAATCCAGGGAGCGGGAAGCACAGAATCAAATATTGCTGTGATGATTGTATGTTCTAGTTTCAATTGTTTGGCGACAATAAAGTATAAAGTATAAAGTACTTAGGAAGCCCTCTGGAATGCATCCCTATTTTCTCCATTTAAATAATTATTCACATTCTGCGATTTCACATTATGTGTCAACTTCGAGGAACGTATCCCCCGCATATAACGAGGATAGAGTCTATACAGAAAAAGGAAGATGATCTTGTAGTACATTCAGAGGTTGGCAGGTATGACATGGGCATCACTGACATTTGGCTGAAAGAAGATCATAGTTGGGAGCTTAACATTCAAGGATACACCTTGAAAAGAAGAAGAGCTTTCAAAAGGTTCAAAAAACTAGATAATGATAGAGACCTAGAAGATTATAAGGCTAGCAGGAAGGAGCTTAAGAATGAAATTAGGAGAGCCAGAAGGGGCCATGAGAAAGCCTTGGTGGATAGGATTAAGAAAAACCCCAAGGCATTCTACAAGTATGTGAAGAGCAAGAGGATAAGACGTCAGAGAATTGGACCAATCAAGTGTGACAGTGGAAAAGTGTGTATGGAACCGGAGGATATAGCAGAGGTACTTAATGAATACTTTGCTTCAGTATTCACTACAGAAAAGGATCTTGACGATTGTAGGGATGACTTGCAGTGGACTGAAAAGCTTGAGAAAGTAGATATTAAGGAAGAGGATATGCTGGAGCTTTTGGAAAGCATCAAATCGGATAAGTCACCGGGACCGGATGGATGTACCCCAGGCTACTGTGGGAGGTGAGGGAGGAGATTGCTGAGCCTCTGGCAATGATCTTTGCATCATCAATGAGGACGGGAGAGGTTTCGGAGGATTGGAGGGTTGCGGATGTTGTTCCCCTATTCAAGAAAAGGAGTAGGGATAGCTCAGGAAATTATAGGCCAGTGAGTCTTACTTCAGTGGTTGGTAAGTTGATGGAGAATATCCTGAGAGGCAGGATCTATGAACATTTGGAGAGGCATAATATGATTAGGAATAGTCAGCAGGGCTTTGTCAAAGGCAGGTTGTGCCTTACGAGCCTGATTGAATTTTTTGAGGATGTGACTAAACACATTGATGAAGGTTGAGCAGTAGATGTAGTGTATGTGGATTTCAGCAAGGCATCTGATAAGGTACCCCATGCAAGGCTTATTGAGAAATTAAGGAGGCATGAGCTCCAAGGGGACATTGCTTTGTGGATCCAGAACTGGCTTGCCCACAGAAGGCAAAGAGTGGTTGTAGATGGGTCATATTCTGCACGGAGGCCAGTGACCAGTGGTGTGCCTCAGGGATCTGTTCTTGGTTCCCTACTCTTCGTGATTTTTATAAATGAGCTGGATGAGGAAGTGGAGGGATGGGTTAGTAAGTTTGCTGATGACACGAAGGTTGGGGGTGATGTGGATAGTGTGGAGGGCTGTCAGAAGTTACAACGGAACATTGATAGGATGCAAAACTGGGCTGAGAAGTGGCAGATGGAAATCAACCCAGATAAGTGTGAGGTGGTTCATTTAGGTAGGTCAAACATGATGGCAAAATATAGTATTAATGGTAAGACTCTTGGCAGTGTAGAGGATCAGAGGGATCCTGGGGTCCGAGTCCATAGGATGTTCAAAGCAGCTGCACAGGTTGACTCTGTGGTTAAGAAGGCGTACGGTGTATTGGCCTTCTTCAATCGTGGGATTGAGTTTAAGAGCCGAGAGGCAATGTTGCAGCTGTATAGGATCCTGGTCAGATCCCACGGAGTACTGTGCTTAATTCTGGTTACCTCACTACAGGAAGGACATGGAAACAATAGAAAGGGTGTAGAGCAGATTTACAAGGATGTTGCCTGGATTGGGGAGCATGCCTTATGAGAATAGGTTGAGTGAATTCAGTCTTTTCTCCTTGAAACGACAGAGGATGAGAGATGACTTGACAGAGATGTACGAGATAATAAGAGGCATTGATTGTGAGGATAATCAGAGGCTTTTCCTCAGTGCTGAAATCGCCAGCACTAGAGGGTATAGTTTTAAGGTGCTTGGAGGTAGGTACAGAGGAGATGTCACAGGTAAGTTTTTGCGCAGAGAATGGTGAGTGCGTGGAATGGGCTGCCAGCGGTGGTGGTGGAGGTGAAAACGATAGGGTCTTTTAAGAGGCTCCTGGATGGCTACATGGAGATTAGAAAAATAGAGGGCTATGGGTAAAACCTAGGTAGTTCTAAGGTAGGGACATGTTCGGCACAGCTTTGTGGGCCGAAGGGCCTGTATTGTGCTGTATGTTTTTCATGTTTCTATGATGGAGTAGACTCAATGGGCTGAGTGGCCTAGTTCTGCTCCTATGTCTTATGGTCTTATGGTAATGTGTGGGGTGCCATGCAACGCTGTTACAACCCGATCCATTCCAGAGTCTGGTGTTCAATTCTGGCGCTGTTCTATAAGGAATCTCTGAACGTCCTCCCCATGGAATGCATGGGTTTCCTCCAGGTCCTCCATTTTCCTCCCACAGTCCAAAGATGTACTGAGTAGTTAAACTGATCATTGTAACTTGTCCCATGATTAGGTTAAGGTTAATGGGGGTTTTTGAAGATTGTAGCAGTAGCATGTTCTATTCCACGCTGTATTACTTAGTTCATTAAGAGTTTTATCTGGATTTAAATATGTGTAGTCAAAGATACTAAATAAAATGTGTACTTGACTAGCCTTGGTATCTTCTCCTTGGTAGGGAGCGAGGACCCTCAACTCAAATGGTGGGTATTGGCAGCTAAACTCACTGTGGAGAATAAAACTTAATTGAAGATTGGATAGTTACAATATAACAGACACAATATATTACTGTTGAAGGAACTCAGCAGGTCAGGCAGTATCTATGGAAATGAATAAACAGTCAACATTTCAGGCCGAGACCCTTCTTCACTTACAATATAATCTCTCTTTTGTGAGGGTACTTGTGCTATTTATACCGGTTAGGGCTTAAGCTCTTTGAGTTTAGAACTTCATGGGCAGCAAACCCAATACAATTGCTGCATTATCATCATATTGTTTATGTTTCTGCATGAAAAAATGCCACTGCCTAATCACCACCAACTTTACTTTATATGCCTTTTTAATGTTTGATCATCTGAAATGCAGTCAGTTCACCTACTGTTCATTTGCAGAATTTCAATAAATGTGGACAACTTTAGCATTAAAAGTTCTCTGTAGTTGGAGTAATTTTAAAGAAATTACTGGTTAGGATTAATAGATTTGCCTGGAATTAGTAGAACTATTGTTTGACTAAGTAATCATAACACAGGCCTTCATCAAGAAGCATCTGTTTTCTTTTGTTTTATTTTCATGAATATTAAACATTTTATGCCTCTGATGTGCAATGGAAAACATCTTTGCAGATTAATTGTATATTGAATTCTTTTACAATCTGAATCTATATTGAAAGGTAACTTTGTTGCCATATTAATTATCATTTAAGCAGAAAATGTGTTATTCCCAGTCTCTCGTCAAATAATGACCAGTTGCTCTTATACTGTATTTATTACTTTACAGATTATTCACAGTCACAAGTTGCATTCAAATAGCCTCTTTAACATAATAACAACAACCAAAGACATTTGGCAGAAGCATTATCTGACAAACTTTGGTGCTGTGTAAAGTGATATCAAGTCAGAAAACCAAAATGCCTTGTGAATGATAGGCTTTATGCAACAGTTTAAAGGAAAAAAGGTTAGAGAGACAGAAAGAATTCCGGAGTTTAAGATTTTGTCAGCCAAAAGTTTAAACTTGAATTGTCTAGTGATGGAAATTGAGATTAACCACAAAAAAAACCTGGAGGAGGATGAGGTGGTTAATTGATTACTGTCAATCATTCCTAGTGTGTAACAATAGAAATGCCATGGTAGTGTAGCAGTTTATAGCTGGGGCATTGGAGTTTCAGAGTACAATTCCAGTGCCGTCTGGAAGAAGTTTGCACGTTTTCCCCATGACTGCGTGGGTTTCTTCCCACAGTCCAAAAACGTACTGGTTAGTATGTTAATTGGTCATTCCGAATTGTCTTGTGATTAGGTTAGGGTTATATAGGTTGGTTACTGGGCGTTGCTGGTCATTGGGTCAGAAGGGCCTGATTTATGCTAGATCTCTAAATACATAAATAAACAAACAAACAAATAAAATCAATGAATAAGTACATATAAAATGAGAGAATAATTAAATAAATAAATAAAAAGCTAAGGGGAGGCGAGAGAAATATGAAAAGAATGGAATTAGCACAGGATTAGCATACACTCAGGGGCCACTTTATTAGTTATCTCCTGTCCCTAATACAGCGACCACTGTCTATGTTCATTGTCTTCTACTGCTGTAGCCCATCCACTTCAAGATTTGACGTGTTGTGTGTTCACTGATACTCATCTGCACACCATCTTGTAACACCTGGTTAATTAAGTTACTGTCACCTTCCTGTCAGTTTGAACTAGCCTGGCTATTCTCCCCAACCACTCTCATTAACAAGGCATGTTTTTTTTATTGCTTTTGGCACCATTCTCTGTAAACTCTAGAGCAGGAGTTCCCAACCTGACGTCCATGGACGCCTAGGTTACTGGTAAGTGTTCCTGGCATAAAAGAGGTTGGGAACCCCTGCTCTAGAAACTGTTGTTTGTGAAAAACCCAGGAGATCACAAGTTTCTGAGATACTCAAACCAAACTGTCTGGTACCAACAATCATTCCACATTCAAAATCACTTAGATCACATTTCTTCCTCATTCTGATATTTAGTCCGAATAACTCTGAACCTCTTGACCATGCCTGCATGCTTTTAACATGGAGTTGCTGCCACATGATTGGCTGATCAGATATATAAGAACATAAGAAATTGAAGCAGGAGTAGGCCATCTGGCCCGTCAAGCCTACCCCGCCATTCAATAAGATCATGGCTGATCTGACCATGGACTCATCTCCACCTACCTGCATTTTTCCCACAGCCCTTAATTCCCCTACTATGCAAAAACCTATCCAACTTTGTCTTAAATATATTTACAGAGGTAGTCTCCACTGCTTCATTGGGCAGAGAATTACACAGATTCACCACTCTTTGGGAAAAGCAGTTCCTCCTCAACTCCATCCTAAATTTAATCCCCCAAATCTTGAGGCTATGTCCTCTAGTTCTAGTCTCACCTACCAGTGGAAACAACTTTCCTGCCTCTATCTTATCAGTACCTATCATAATTTTATCTTTTTCTTTAAGATCTTCTGTCATTCTTTTGAATTCCAGAGAGTACAGTCCCAGGTGACTCAATCTCTCCTCATAGTCTCAACCCGTCATCTCTGGAATCAACTTGGTGTACCTCCTCTGCACTGCCTCCAAAGCCAGTATATCTTTCGTCAAGTAAGGAGAACAGAAAACGCACACAGTACTGCAGATGTGTCCTCACCAGTACCCTGTACAGTTGTAGCATAACCTCCCTGCACTTAAATTCAATCCCTCTGCTGCTGTGTGAATGAAATCGTAGGAGAAAATTACTGGTAGATACAAAGCAGTTTCTTTACTTGCATTAATGAGCAGGTGTACAGGTGTGCCTAATGGCCCGCATGGACTCTGCAAACAGAGAGGCCTGTTTCTGTAATAACTCTATGATAATCTATTCCATTTGTAGTATAATATGAATGCAAGAATCAGTATTGTAAAATTGATGACTGCTCAATGAAGATCAGATCGCACCTTGGGAAATTACAAACTGTGGAGTTGGAATTATGGATGAGCACACGCTGGGGGGTTGCTAAAAGGCATTCAGAGTTGCACAGCTAGATAAGATGCTACGTCAGAAATCAGGAGATCATGGTTTAATCCTGACCTCCTGTATGTAGTCTCTGTGGAGTTTTCTCATTCTTCCTGACATCATGTGGGTTTCGACCAGGTTTACTGTTTCCTCCCACATCCCAAAGGCTTGTGGATCAGCTGATTAATTGTCCACTACGAATTGCCCATAATGTGCAGGTGAATTGCAGACCCTTAGGGGATTTGAAGGAATGGGATTAATGTAGGCTTAGTGTAATTGCCTGTTTGATGGCTGGCATTGAACTCGGTACGCTAAAGGACCAGTCTCTGTGCGGCATTTCTCTAAGATGCTTTGAAATGTTAAGTTTGGAAAAATCACACTTTATGGACAGGGATTTCAAAGATAAAGATGAGTGATACTATTAAGATAGAATTTGGTCATGAGGAGAATGAGGAGTTGGAAACTTAATTCAAAGTCAAATATGGCACCTGGTCTGATTTAGATGATGTCAGGTAAGGGTAACAGATTTGGTCATTCAGTATTGCAATTGTGGTGGGGTCTGAAGACAAAGGGTTCTTTTGGAAATTTCTTCCTTGAAACAAACATTCTAACATTTTCTGTTTTGAGTAAATAGTGGTTTGAAATAAAAACCTTCTAGTAATGCCAAGGGCCTTGGGTACACATACCAGTCCTCATAGAGGGATCAGAAGTGGAGAGAGTGAGCAGCTTCAAGTTCTGGGTGTCAAGATCTCTGAGGATCTAACCTGGTCCCAACATATCGATGCAGTTATAAAGAAGGCAAGACAGCAGCTATACTTATTAGGAGTTTGAAGAGATTTGGCATGTCAACAAATACACTCAAAAACTTCTATAGTTGTACCGTGGAGAGCATTCTGACAGGCTGCATCACTGTCTGGTATGGAGGGGTTACTGCACAGGACCGAAAGAAGCTGCAGAAGGTTGTAAATCTAGTCACCTGCATCTTGGGTACTAGCCTACAAAGCACCCAGGACATTTTTAGGGAGCAGTGTCTCAGAAAGCCAGCATCCATTATTAAGGAACTTCAGCACCCAGGACATGCCCTTTTCTCACTGTTACCATCAGGTAGGAGGTACAGAAGCCTGAAGGCACACACTCAGCGATTCAGGAACAGCTCCTTTCCCTCTGTCATCCGATTCCTAAAAGGACATTGAATCTTTGGACACTACCTCACTTATTTTTTAACATAGTATTTTTGTTTTTGCACATTTTTTGTAATTGAGAGTGAGTTTTTTGGGGTAGATAATTCATTTACACTTAAATGACTTTGGCCACCAGACTTCTATTTGACAAAGTACTGTGGATTGAGCCCACAACAATGCGCTTCCTAAAAAGGTGTGAATAACAGATGCTTTTGGTGCCGTAGTTTCACCAGATACTGTAGTTTGACCTGATGCTGTAGTTTTGAAGACAATATTATCTATACTTTATAAATATTAATTGTCTTCTATGTTAGCACGTAAAATGCCAAATAAATGTATTGTGGATTTAACTTGCATTCCTAAAGGCTGTGGACACCAACCCAGACATGCTGGCGTCGGAAGGAAAGGATGAAGTTAGGAGGTGTGATGTTTTGTATGTAGCTTCAAAAGGAAGCATTGTCTATAACTTTTTAAGTAGCGATTGCCTTTGTGCTTAACATATAAATATCGAGCCCACATTGGGCTATCAGACCTTTCTACCAAAAACGTCTCCGTCCATAAGATGCCTGCTGTACCTTGTTGTGTCGAATAAAGAAGCTGCTTTGTATCTACCAGTGACTCTGTCTGTCCAGTGATTTCATCCACGCTACGACAGTAATTTATTCAACATATGTAATTGATTTACTTGTTTATTTTTTTCTCTCTGCTAGATTATGTATTGCATTGAACTGCTGCAAAGTTAACAAATTTCACGTCACATGCCAGTGATAATAAACCTGATTCTGATTCTGATGATAAAGAAGTTAAAGAGTTTTATGGGAGCTCTTTGGTGTGCACTGGGAAACGTTTTATGCCCTTGCTACATGAGCAAGTTGAATAAAAAGTTATATCTTGCTGTATACATCAGAAAGACATTGCATGCAATTCCTGGTATTATTAATATTCAAAAATTTAAATAAAATGATGACATAAAATGAGAAAAGGCAATCCTCAACATTACTTCTGAAAGAAAAATCAGTAGAACAGAATTTTTCTGAGGACTGCAGGAGTTCATATATCATCAAATGTCTCAATTCTTGCCTGAACGAAATGCACTGGTGGAAACCTTTTGGCTCGCTGGAAAATAAATGATAACATATAATAGAAAAGACTAAATTTTGTAAGAATAGTTTTAAATGGCGTGTAATATATTAGAGCAATGATCCATTTTTTACTTCCTTAATGCTTTTTCAAAAATGTGATTTTGTTTTGAAGTATTGCAATAAGGTAAATACAATTAGGTTTCCTTATTTTCACTGGAAACTCAATGAAAGTAATAAGATTTTTTTTTAATGCTTGCTGGCTGTCTCTAAAGTCAGAAACAAACTCTGTGGTGCCTCTAAAAGCAGTGCCGGAACCGCTGAACTAGTATCTTTTCAATAAGTGCTATATAATACCTCAAAATTCTGCAAGTCACTCAAATAGGTGATGTCAGGAAGAATAATAAGTAACAGATCAAATTCCACATATTAAAACAGGTCCAAGTATTTTCATTACATAAAAAATAATTATAAGCACTTTCAGTATCATGGATAGGTTAATTTGCACGGCTGTCAAGTTATAGAGCCTGTAGTGGGTTTCATTATATAGTTATTACCAGGTCTTTTATGTGCTTATATAAAAACCAGTTGAATTTTTGCTGGACTACAAACAAATCAGGATGGCATGCTGTTTTCAGGTAGGCCCTATGCTTCAGATGTCAAATTGTGGAGGATGCAATAGATGTCATCATCCAAAATGCTGTATGATACAACATCCATTGATAGGCTTATGTGCAACATCACGAACCTTCCTTTGTATTGATACATCACTTTTAGATAGATCAAGCTGCGATTAACAAGCCTTCATGATCCTCTCTCAGCCAACGCATTACTAACTCATGGATCCGTCTGTTTAAGTAGACAATGGATGTGCCTGTTTTGGGACGCAGACCTGGGCGATGAATATGGAGATCCTGGGCTGCCCAGACATCAAGATCCCCCTCTCGGCCTCGCAGATGTGGTCCAAAGGAATGCGAAGCAGTACATTTGGCATTAGCTTGGCTGCAGGAGCTGCCGAGAGATGACGTGATACGTCATCCAACCGCCTTAGGGGCTCCACTCCGGATTTGTGTTAGGGTTTACTCCTTAGCCTTCTCTTCTCCCGAAGATACCCACAAGGCAGTGGGATCCATAACCCTGGATAGGGGTCCATACCGGGTACTGTCAGCCGGAGCCAGCTGAGCCCGGGACTCGTGTAAGGCAGGGTCGTCACGCCCTGTAATAGTGACATATGGAGCCACTACCCACTACCTTAACATTACTATTTGGTCTCCAAATATTCCCTTTGTTGTTTTCATCTTTCATCTTCCTTTCAACTTAAAACATGCCATTTTTCTACCTTTATCTAGCTCTGATAAAAATCAGAGATTGGAAATATTAATTCTGTTTTTCTCTCTCCACAGATTCTGCCCAGAGTTCTAAGCTTTTCCAGCACTTAACTGCATTTATTTCACGTTTCCAGCACATCTACAGTTTCATTTTTGTTGCTAAGGAGTCTAAAAAATAGCCATAGAGTCATATAGCATAGAATCAAATGCTTTGGCGCACCACATCTATGCCAATCAGCATGCCAGTCTACACTAATTCCACTTAATTACCTTAATTCTATATCCTTCAATAGCTTGCTTATTCAAGTATCTGCCTAGAAACCTCTTGTGTTGTTACTGTTCCTACATCCTTTGGCAGCTCACTGAAGATACTAACAACTCTTTGTGTGAAATATTTACCCCTCAAACCCTCTTTAAAATCTCTGTGGTCTCACATTAAACCTTTGTCCTCTCATTTTAGATAGCACTACTATGGGAAATAGACACTGGGTATGTACTCTATCTATATATTTCATAATTTGTTAAACCTTCGTCCTATTACTTCTCAGACTGATTTGCTCTAGAGGAGGGGTTCCCAACCTTTTTATTCCATGGACCAACACCATTGAGCAAGGGGTCTATGGATCTGACCTTGAGAACCCCTGCTCTAGAGCAAACAGACTCAGCCTATCCAACCTTTCCTGATAACTCAAGCTTTCTAACTCAGGCAACACCCTAGTGAATCTTTTGTGTACTCCATCAAGCTTAATCACATCCTTCCTACAGTGTGGAGCCCAGAGCTCTGCATAATGCTGTTAGTGTAGCCTAAGCAACAGTTTTGTACAACTGTTTCAATTCAATGCTTCACTCAATAAAGTAAGCACACCATACACCTTCCTCACCATGTTAATATGTACGGCTACTTTCTGAGAACTATGTACTTGTACCCCAAGGTCTCTTGTTCAACAGTACTCTTCAAGGCCTTGTCATTCTCAGTTCATCCTGGTTTAATCTCTAAAAATGCCTCACTCTGTACTCGTTTGAGTTAAATTTCATCCATTATTCCCTTGACCATTTTCCCAAATGATCTACATTGATTGAGGTTGAGGTTGAGGTTGAGTTGAGGTTGAATCAGGTTTGATGTTGTCATTTAAAGTTAAATTGGATAGATATATGGACAGAAAAGGAACGGAGGGTTATGGGCTGAGTGCACGTCGGTGGGACTAGGTGAAAGTAAGAGTTCGGCACGGACTAGAAGGGCCAAGGTGATCTGTTTCTGTGTTGTAATTGTTATATGGTTATATGGCTATATTCTGTGGTAACTTTTAACGTCCTTCTTCACTGTCTACCATATTGCCAATTTTAGTGTCATCTGCTACCTACATACGATATCATTTGCCTGCATTTATTACAGGTTTTACAACACATCTACAGCTTTTTCAAACAAAAAAAAACAGACTGATTCCTGCAGCACAACACTGGTCACAGGCGTCTATTCTGGGAAAATAACTCTCTGCTATAATACTCAGTCTCCTACCACTAAGCCAATTTTGTATCCAAATTACCAGCTCACGCTCGATCCCAAACCACCTGCTATGTGGGACCTTGTCAAAAACCATGCTGAGGTCCATCTAGTATGTTGTCATCTCTTCAAAAATCATAAGTCAAATTTATAGGACATTACTTTACACTCACAAAGCCATACCAATAATTCCCAATCAGCCCTTGCTTTTCCACATGTAAATAAATCATGTACCTCAATATCCCTTCCCATCACTTGTCATGCGGTTCACCTGCCTAGAGTTCGTGGCTTACCCCAGCTGGCCTTCATGAATAAAGATACAACGTGAGCCAACATCCCATCTTTTGATAACTCACCTGTGGCTAACAAAACTATCACTTAGTTTTCTGACACTTCACCTGACGTCAACATTTTCATGTTTTCATTTATTTCTCAAATTAGTATTTTTAAAAAATGTTAAGGAACTCTTATTATTGGGGAAAATGTTTGAACTCTTTAAGAACTTTCACAACAGTTATGTGCATCAGCCTGAAGAAGAAAGCAGGTTCCATGTGGTGGTATCTGAGACATTGAAAACTTTTATCACAGCGCCATCTACAGGCAGAACTGGTTCCTTTGGATAGACTTGGGACTGAATATAGGCAAGGTGATCCATCAGAGCTGACAAAGAAATACGTGGCTTTTGAGTGAATAGTAATACTGTAAGTTAATCATACATTGGAAAGGAAAGGTACGTCGCATCCGGAGTTTCTCCGGTTAGCAGACGATTTCCCTCCACGCCTCTCTGACGTAGTGGGGAACTGCATACGAGGCAAGTTACAGCAGTGGTTTGCCATTGCCTTCTGCCGGGTGAGTTTCCAAAGAGATCACCAGCTCGTAACCCAGCACGGTTGGAAAGCGTGTGGGGAGCCGGCTGGATTCGAACTCAGGACCTTTTGTCCCGAAGTCTGGTGCTGATGCCACTACGTCAGCATTGTTTAAAATGGCTATCTACTTTTCAAAAATCCTTTCAGCCTCCAAAATTACAAAAAAATAGATGTTACAATGTTTAAATTAAGAAAGGGGCAGCAAGGAAAATATAACAACATATGAAATAGAGAAAGGAACTTACTGAGATCAAATAGCATCAAAGTGGGAAAAGTTAATAACAGAATGAGCAGAAATTACTTTTGAAATTTATGAAAACATTTTAATGACTTAAGGTTACTAATATAAAAACAAAACCACTCTATCCTGATTATTCCTGGTGAGCAGTTAAGATGATGTTGTTTAAGTTATTGCCACCATTATACAATGAGAAACTGCAAGGATGGCTCCTTGACACCAATGAGAAAGCCACAAGCTGCAGCAGCAGAGCAGTGATACACAGGATGCATACAGCTGTCAGGAATATAATGAACACATTATTAGATTCTTGAAACTGCACTGCAATGGCTTAAAAAGATCAATGGACAGGCTTACAATACAAGTTGTTAGATGATCATAGTCTCCTGCCTAGTCCTCAGCTTTCACATTCAAAGCATACACTGAGGCTTTAAGAAGAAAAGGACAACCATTCCCTGGCCAAAGTGAATGAGGGCAAAGGCAAGAATAAATAATTTGTTGAAATAACACTGCAATTGCAAGAAACATTTACTGGGCTCACATTCATAAGTCTTTCACTTAAATAACCTGTCCACTTCATGTCAGAACAGTTCTCTCTACAAATGCAGAAAGCAATTGTAATGCAACATTGCTCTCAGGATTAAATTAGCTGCCATAAGCTCTATTCCCTTTTGTTAAAACCTTATTCTCTGTTATGTAAAGGTTTCTGAATAATCAATATCAAATGGTCTCAGCAGTTCCATCCTGCTTATTGACTCGAGTCCTCTTGTTCAATGGTGCTAATAATTGTTGTGCTTGCTCTAGATCTGTTCCACTGTTCCTCTGAGGATAGTGACATTTTCAGTTTCATTCTTTCTTCTACTAACGGCGATTTTCTGTCTTTATGAGGTCACCATCTGGTTCAATTTGTGTGCAATTTTGACTCATTGGTTATTAGAACTGCCTCGTATTTTCTGTCTGAGGTGAGAAGTGCTAAATCTCATTAAGCCACCACTTTCTGTGTATGTGCAATGTTGCTATGATGAGATCCTGTGTAAATAACTTACCTCATTCAAGCTTTATGTGCGTTCATAATTAACAGTGGGCTTGCAAATCTACAGCATCTAATCTGGCAAATCTGTGAATAATGCACAAAGAGGCTGAACTAAGCCATTTATTGAGTTGTTGCGGAGTTATTGGAAGTTAGTGCCTATCTGCAGTCTTGGAGCAAAATCGTTCAAGATAATGACTGTAATACTGGTCTTGCCACCGAATACACCTGGAAATGTGCTAGAAGCACCATCTAGTAACTGGAGAAACTATAGGAACTCAACCAGTACGGTTCTTTTTAAATGATGACCTGGGCAGATCCAACTTTCAAAACTCCTCAGTTGTGAGTCAATGCAAGATGGTTTAAAGAACTACCCGTAAAGCCAATATTCAAATATCAACATCCTTGAATGAACAGTTGAATCATCAAACATTAATTACCATGATCACCTATTTCTACCTTGGTTACTTCACCTGTCTCCGTCTTACCTTAATCAATCTGCTGCTCAAAACCCTCACATGGGACTGGCACTTTCAGGAAGTCTTATACATTCTTTACATCAACGTAACCTTTGGCAAAACTTTGCTGCCTGATTCCAAAGATGCACGTCCCATTTATGATCACACCCAGAGCTGATGCCTTGTACTTTTGTTCTATAATTCTCATAACCCTTCCTCATCCCCTGCTTCTCCCTTCTCCATTACACCTCCCAGAGACCCATGTGCATCCTCGAAACTGACCTCTGTTGGTTCAAGAATTCACTCCCTTAGCCTTCCTCCATCCGCTCTCCTCCTGCAAAATCTATCTTTAACTCAAGCTTTGATCACATATCCAAGTAATGAATACACTTTGGTATTAGTATTTGTTCCTGTGAAGCACTTTAGAAGTGTAGATATGTGAAAAGAAAAAGATTGGTTAAGACAAATGCTGGTCCCCTACAGACAGAAACAGGTGAATTGATTATGGGGAGCAAAGACATGGCAGACCAATTGAATAATTACTTTGGTTCTGTCTTCACTAAGGAGGACATAAATAATCTTCCGGAAATAGTAGGGGACAGCGGGTCCAGTGAGATGGAGGAACTGAGGGAAATACATCTTAGTAGGGAAGTGGTGTTAGGTAAATTGAAGGGATTAAAGGCAGATAAATCCCCAGGGCCAGATGGTCTGCATCCCAGAGTGCATAAGGAAGTAGCCCAAGAAATTGTGGATGCATTAGTGATAATTTTTCAAAACTCTTTAGATTCTGGACTAGTTCCAGAGGATTGGAGGGCGGCTAATGTAACCCCACTTTTTAAAAAAGGAGGGAGAGAGAAACCGGGGAATTATAGACCGGTTGGCCTGACATCGGTGGTGGGGAAAATGCTAGAGTCAGTTATCAAAGATGTGATAACAGCACATTTGGAAAGCAGTGAAATCATCGGACAAAGTCAGCATGGATTTGTGAAAGGAAAATCATGTCTGACGAATCTCATAGAATTTTTTGAGGATGTAACTAGTAGAGTGGATAGGGGAGAACCAGTGAATGTGGTATATTTGGATTTTCAAAAGGCTTTTGACAAGGTCCCACACAGGAGATTAGTGTGCAAACTTAAAGCACACGGTATTGGGGGTAAGGTATTGATGTGGATAGAGAATTGGTTGGCAGACAGGAAGCAAAGAGCGGGAATAAACGGGACCTTTTCAGAATGGCAGGCAGTGACCAGTGGGGTACCGCAAGGCTCAGTGCTGGGACCCCAGTTGTTTACAATATATATTAATGACTTAGATGAGGGAATTAAATGCAGCATCTCCAAGTTTGTGGATGACACAAAGCTGGGCGGCAGTGTTAGCTGTGAGGAGGATGCTAAGAGGATGCAGGGTGACTTGGATAGGTTAGGTGAGTGGGCAAATTCATGGCAGATGCAATTTAATGTGGATAAATGTGAGGTTATCCACTTTGGTGGCAAAAACAGGAAAACAGATTATTATCTGAATGGTGGCCGATTAGGAAAAGGGGAGGTGCAATGAGACCTGGGTGTCATTATACATCAGTCATTGAAAGTGACATGCAGGTACAGCAGGCGGTGAAAAAGGCGAATGGTATGCTGGCATTTATAGTGAGAGGATTCGAGTACAGGAGTAGGGAGGTACTACTGCAGTTGTACAAGGCCTTGGTGAGACCACACCTGGAGTATTGTGTGCAGTTTTGGTCCCCTAATCTGAGGAAAGACATCCTTGCCATAGAGGGAGTACAAAGAAGATTCACCAGATTGATTCCTGGGATGGCAGGACTTTCATATGATGAAAGACTGGATCGACTAGGCTTATACTTGTTGGAATTTAGAAGATTGAGGGGGGATCTTATTGAAAGGTATAAAATCCTAAAGGGATTGGACAGGCTAGATGCAGGAAGATTGTTCCCAATGTTGGGGAAGTCCAGAACGAGGGGTCACAGTTTGAGGATAAAGGGGAAGCCTTTTAGGACCGAGATTAGGAAAAACCTCTTCACACAGAGAGTGGTGAATCTGTGGAATTCTCTGCCACAGGAAATAGTTGAGGCCAGTTCATTGGCTATATTTAAGAGGGAGTTAGATATGGCCCTTGTGGCTAAAGGGATCGGGGGTATGGGGGGAAGGCTGGTACAGGGTTCTGAGTTGGATGATCAGCCATGATCATACTGAATGGCGGTGCAGGCTCGAAGGGCCGAATGGCCTACTCCTGCACCTATTTTCTATGTTTCTATGTTTTGTAAGTGCACATTTTTGTTTTTAATGTACTAACATTATTCTTGTTGGTAAAATTATGAATTTGTTATTGCCATACACTAACATACATAATCTGCCTTGACAAAATATACAGCATTTTCAAGAGGTGAGACAATCAGCCAGAAATCATACACATTGGCACAACTAACCCAAGGATCAGGTTCTGCTTAGTGAATATGGGGAATGAGGGAAGAGGTTGAAAAGTAGGAACTCGAGGGCAGTAGTCTCTACTCACCTCCAGTCCTATATTCTAGTGAGAGTAAGAATAGGAGTATATGGCAAATGGTGGTAAAATGCATGTAGGGGGCAGCAATTCAGATTTATTTTAACCACTTCCATCTCTTCTGGGGCAAAAGTGAACTATGCAAGAGGAACAGGCTGCACCTGAACTGGAGGGAGAATAATATCCAGGCAGGCAGATTTGCTAGTGCCATTTGGGTGGGTTTAAACTAGATTGGCAGGGATGGGATACCAAGTACCAGGAAGGCAAATGAAAGACCTGAGAGTGATGCAGAAGCCAATGATAGCAAGTTGAATAGGCATGACAAGCAAAAGAATGACAAGGAGCAAGAACAAAACATTGATTTAAATTGTATTTACTTCAATGCAAAAGACCTGACTGGTAAGGTTGATGAACTTAAGACTTAGATAGCTATGTGAGACTGGGGATATTGTAGCTATTATAGAAACATGGATAGGGGAGGACAGGACTGGCAGCTTAACATTCTGGTGTGCAGATGTCTTAGATAGATAGAGTTGGGGGGGGGTTGTATTGTTTATTAAGGGGAATGTCACAGCAGTAGTCAGAGATGAAATTATTGAAGGATCTTCCAATAATGCTTCATCGGTGGAAAAAGGCATTATCACATTGTTGTGATTCTACTATAGGCTCCCAAACAGTCAATGAGAATTAGAAGGGCAATATACAGAATTGTATATACAATATCCTAAAAGAGGCCCACAACCTTGTTGTAGGGTTTGGAGACTTGCATGCCTGAATGACCTGGAGAGCTATTTTGGTGAAGGTCAGGGTTCTATGCTTTGAATCTTGGTAGGGTCACTCATGCCAAACAGGTCAAAGGATAGAGGCCAGACCAATAGTGGTCTACTGGTCCTCCAGGTTTGGGGGTTCAGCTTAGGGCAAATAACCCTGACAAGTAAAACAAAATAGTTACAGAAACAGCAATGAAGATTACTTTTACATCTGTGATGGTATTCCTGAGTCTTGCATGACTGACAGTAGTGAAAACCAAGAGGAAGGAAGCCCTGAACACCACCAGAGATGCAGGACCTTTATTGCTGCCCTAAACGCCAGCGGTGAAATGGGCAATAAATAAGTTTTATCAAGTATGGAGAGTTGTCAGAATCATAGGGTTATCATAGGATCGGATTTTGTTATAGGGTGGAGTTTCTTAAGTGCATTCAGTAAAGTTTCCTCTGCCTTACTACTCTTGGAAAACAGGGTGGTATAAATGACTGACGTGACAGTGGGAGATCACTTTGGGAGCAGTGACCATCATTCCATTAGTTTCAAAATAGATATGGAAAGGGACAGAATTTGTCCACATGTTTCACCTCTAAACTGGAGCAAGGCATATTTTGATGGTATGAGACATAAGGCCACAAAATTGGTTGGTTTGTGCAGGTTGTTTGTGGGCAAAGGTACATTAGGAAAGCAAGAGGCTCAAGTCTGCATCTTCCTGTTATATGAACAGGATACTGAGGCCCTGGACATGCAACAGAGGAGGCATGGGTCAGGTAAAGGCAGCAGGTGTCAGGAGAATCACTGGAGGAGGAGTATAGAGGATGCTGGAGTATAGTACTCAAGAGGTAAAGCAGGAGTATATTAAATATGTTGAGTAAAAAAGAGTGTAGTCGATAAAAAAGCAAACAAATCTTTTTGCACTTGAGTAGCTCGTTCTGATTGACCAATCTCCCCAAATGTATGAGTGGTCTGTATTGTTACACCACTCTGAATTATACCCATATTAAAAGGAGGATACAAGATTCAATGTATTTGAAAGTAGACACCAAATGTGGTTGGAGGTTCATACCAGTGAAGAGAGAACTGGTGCTGGCTGCTTCTGAAGAGCTCTACAAATTAGTTTCAAATAAGATTTTGCCCCAAACACATTAGTAAACCCAGTAAATTCAACAGTTAAACTCAGTAGGTTAAACCATGCTGGCTACAGCAGGTGTTGCATTGGAAACCATCAGCTATCTGAGCCCCAGACTTCTGAGCTCACTCAGCCTAATCACCAACCTTGTCAGAAACAGTAAATGCAGGTGAGGGATTGAGCTATTACAAGTTTTTTTGTGTTGAAGGTATATTGAAAATTTTAAAATTGTTTTGAGGTAGTTAATATATTACTTTTCATTATCAAGTCAAGTCACTTTTTACTGTCATTTCAACCATAACTGCTGGTACAGTACACAGTAAAAATGAGATGTTTTCCAGGACCATAGTGCTACATGAAACAATACAAAAACTACGTAAGAAAAAAACACAAAAACTACACTAGACTACAGACCTATCCAGGACTGCATAAAGTGCACAAAACAGTGCAGGCACTACAATAAATAATAACAAATAATAAACAGGACAGTGGGCACAGTAGAGGGTATAGTAGATTGGTGTCAAGCCAGGCTCTGGGTATTGAAGAGTCTGATGGCTTGGGGGAAGAAACTGTTACATAGTCTGGTCGTGACAGCCCGAATACTTCGGTGCCTTTTGCCAGATGGCAGGAGGGAGAAGAGTTTATATGAGGAGTGCGTGAGGTCCTTCGCAATGCTGTTCGCTTTGTGGATGCAGCGTGTGGTGTAAATGTCTGTGATGGTGGGAAGAGAGACCCCGATGATCTTCTCAGCTGACCTCACTATCCACTGCAGGGTCTTGCGATCCGAGATGCTGCAATTTCCGAACCAGGCCGTGATGCAGCTGCTCAGGATGCTCTCAATACAACCTCTGTAGAATGTGGTGAGGATGGGTGGTGGGAGATGGACTTTTCTCAGCCTTTGTAGAAAGTAGAGACGCTGCTGGGCTTTCTTTGCTATGGAGCTGGTGTTGAGGGACCAGGTGAATACCAAGAAATTTGGTGCTCTTAACGACCTCTAAGGAGGAGTCGTCAATGTTCAGCGGAGAGTGGTCGCTCCGTGTCCTCCTGAAGTCAACAACCATCTCTTTTGTTTTGTTTACATTCAGAGACAGGTTGTTGGCTCTGCATCAGTCCATTAGCCGCTGCACCTCCTCTCTGTATGCTGACTCATCATTCTTGCTGATGAGACCCACCATGGTTGTGTCATCGGCAAACTTGATGATGTGGTTCGAGCTGTGCGTTGCAGCGGAGTCATGGGCCACCAGAGTGAACAGCAGTGGACTGAGCACACAGCCCTGGGGGGTCCCCCGTGCTCAGTGTGATGGTGTTGGAGATGCTGCTACCAATTCGGACTGACTGAGGTCTCCCAGTCAGGAAGTCTAGGATCCAGTTGCAGAGGATCTAGAACTATTCAGGTAATCTTTAAATAAAGTTATCAGAGACCTTTAAAAATAGCTCAAAGACTTTTGACAGCATTAAGCTCCCAAAGTCCATTGGGTGTTCAGGGTATACTCTACTTCATAGGACACTTCTTAGTTATAGAAGGCGGCTTGTTTGGCCTTGTACATCTGGAAAATTTCCAGGCAGACCGACTGGCGCAGCAGGTGATGAGTCCAGGTTGGGTCATGCACAACCAGGCCCAGTGTCATGACTAATGAGATTTGGTAAGCTATAAACCCCATCCTTGATGTTGCAAAGCTATTAACAGAATCATAAAAAGGAACTTGATTGAGATTATAAAGGCAAAACGACGTGTCATTTATTCAATGCAATATTAAACCAATGCATGAATCTATTAGCAAACCCAATTCAAATTCTGTCAATTGGCAGCTAACTGGTTATTAAAACATTAAACTTTAAGCACAGAATTCTCACAATACACTGCAGCTCGTTCCCCAATATATAGCTATATTCATTACATATTAAGGTAATAAAATGTTTTTGTTCTTTTTCGTAACTCAGCCACTTGTACAAGAAATTGATTTCCTGCAACACATTTAGCAAAATTGTGAAATTGCATAAACTGACTTCCAAAACAGCAAACAGTGCAAATCAAAACACAAAAAAGAATATTTACCAATGATGCTCTTGTCTCTTGATATGCAAATTGAACAGTTGGCACTCCAAGATGATTTATGAAGAAATCACCGTTTCCTTCCACCTGAATTGAGTTGACCTTTTTTTCTGAACACTGTTCTTGACTTGTGCAATTTGAAGAAAATATCTGTTAAATAAATCAGCAGAATGAGAATGTAGTTTAATGCTAGAATCTGTCAAACAGTAAATGCAAGCAGAAATTACAGAAGTGTGAGGAATTGCAAATTTTATGTTAATAATTCAAAGGGAACAATGAATTCTGAATCCCTGAAGGACAGACCCTCTAGCCCACCAAGGCTTTTTTTTGAAGAAATAGATGGCCATTTGTGAATTAAACCAATATATCATCTGAGACTACGCAGGGAATGAAAACTGCTGTTTTCTCTAATGATTACAAAAACTCAGAATGTGCCATGACACCAAGGAATAAGAAAACATCGAACATATTGCGCTATAAATTCTCTAACCTATTACCAGGTAGCAGTCATTCCATTTTAATCCAAGGGGGCACTACAGGCAAATTATTATATAAATGAGTACAAAGACCAAAATATCCTTTGTTTAATGTACCAAGCAAGGTGAGATGAGAGTGACTGTCCTTGATATCAAGGCAGCAAATGTCTGACCAAGTGTTACAACCTTTCTTAACATGAACTTGTCATCGTATGGATGCATGCAGTAACATCCAGACAAGTGATCTATTTAGCGTGCCTCTAGCTGCCACACTGTTGGAAAAGGGCATTTAAAGAGAGAGAGAATGCAGAGAAAATTCATCAGAATGTTACTAAGATGAAGTTCACCATGATGGAATGTTTCAGTTATGAGGAGAGACTGAACAGGCGGTATTTGTTTCCCTTGGAGGAAGCTGTGGGAGATTTGATAGAGGTATGCAAAAATTAAGAGACACACGAATAGGGTAAATAGTAATAATCTTTGACTCATGGGAGATGCCCCTGAAAACCAAGGGTGCATAAGAGGAGGAAAAATACTCAGAGGGAATGTGTGGAGAAGTTTTTCACCTAGAGGGTGGGAGCAATCTGGAACATATTGTCTGAGAAGGTGAAGGCAGGTACTTCCATAATATTTAAGAAGCTCCTGGACAGACACATGAATCACTGAGGTATAGTCAGCAATGTAACAACAGTGGTAAGTAGAATTAGTATAGGTACTCAGTGGTCAGCATGGACATGGTGTGCTGAAGAATCTGATTGTGATTCTAACATTCAGGCACGGGCTTATAAGTGGTAAGACCATAAGTCACAGCATATCAAATAGCAGATCTGTTAATAGTTCGGAGGGTTGTGTACTCAAGAGAATCATTTTCAGAGCATTAATTGGGAACTTCGTCTCAAGAAGCTTTTAGATCGTATGCGTTCAAAGCTATCTGAAAAAAAATCACGCATGTGACGTCATCCAAGCAGCAGAGAAATGACGTTTGTATATAAATGAAGAGCTTTTTAGGATTTGTCGAGGAACATCAAAAAGAATGATAGAAACATAGGGTGAACTGGAATCCATTCGCCTGCTTTTGCTTTCTGCGACGAATGACTGGTTTATCTGCAGCTTGTGGGTATGCCATTTTAGCTTATAGGAATTGTACCTGTGATTTGGAAATCCTTTGTGTTTTAGAAATCATTTGTAATCTGGAAATCTTAAACAAGATAGGAATCCTCCATGAGTTTTAGATGTGTCTTAAGACTGCTTGGAATTTAGAAATGCTATATTTGTTTTCCCAACACTCTGAAAACTAAAGTTGTCAGATATTTTATTTCACTGGAGAAATGCTGATTCAAATAGCCGATAGAATATCTGGGCCTTAATAATTATGCACAGGCATTAACTGTGCCTGTATCACATTACTCAGTTTCAATGCATCTGGAAACTTTCAAACACATACTACAACAACCATGTCAGACATGATTTTAAGACTTTTTATTCATGCATTTACATTGAAAGGACTTTATTATATTCACTCTAAAATGTTGGAGACGTACACTACTAGTACAGATCTGATAATAGAATTCATTTCCATAGACGGATACCCGCATATTGAAATACCTGTACTTAGTCAAAATTCACGAGGTGATCTGAGATGTGCAGCAGTCGGAGCAACAAAACTGTTCCCATCAAGCATAACCTATCCTTTTCAAGTTTGACTTTGATACATTGTTAGAGAATGATATGTAGGAAAAGAGAGCAAGCAGGAATTTTACTCCTATTGCAAATCTATAAAGCATACATTTCCCGAAGTGGAAAGTCTCCTTCAGGCCAATTAGATATTAACAGAGATAATTCGTTACCCTCTCAATTTTCGATAGTGCTCACAAACTCAATTCCAACAAGCTGAACATATTTAAAAATTCATTTTTACAAATATATGCTTATTTGCTGTGTCCCAACTTGAAGATGTTTGATGATAAACTATGTCTTATTGATAACCTTTATGAGATCTATTACAAGCAGAACTGACAGAAGAGAAAAAAATGATTTTAAGGAGCTGCTCTTCAATTTCGCAACAGTGGAGCTCAGATCATTTATATTTAGAAGCTCATTTTATCAATATTGAATAGTGTTTAAACTAAATTGTAAAATAAATTCTTCCTGTTGGAATGCATACTTCTTGTGAATCAGCAACTTGTTCCAGTCTCTGAAACTGTTGAAGATTGTCATGATGTACCTGAAGATAATCTTAACTCTCTTTTTAGCTGCTTTTGTGAGTGACCTGGTAATGCAAATCAATTTCCACAATATACTTGATTTTTTTTCCTGTAATTTGCACCTAGCTTTGATGTTCTCTTGGTTTAACTTATTGCACTGCACTGTTAAAATGTTAGTGCGCATCAAACAAAGTTAAGAGGTTGTTAGCTGGAAATTATTCTGCATTAAAATGACGTATCAGTGTGGCACTCTGCAAGGCCTTAAAGGTATCAGTACACAAGGCTTTCCCTGTTGTAGTTCTACAGATAATGAGTAGGTTAAGGATCATGGAAAGGGAAGAGGACACAGGTTGTTCGGTGAGAGAGGATGTTATGAAGGGTTGCATGAGGACCATGAATCATAAGATGAGGCTCTGAGGGTTGGAAAAATAATTGGACCTGGGCCCGGTGGGATGGGATGTAATGCTGAGCATTAATCAGAGGCCCACATAGTATTATCAGCAATGGTGGAGAGGAATGCTGAGATAAATTCGTAAAGTAGGACTAATTTTGGCTACCTCCACTGTTAAGATCTGCTTTTATTTTGTGAGTTACTCATGTGCTCAAATCCACCTGTAAAGGATTCAATCACTTATCTAAGGAATGGTGTGACTGGTAATCCACCCATCCACCCTGTCCCTGTGCCCCTCCCCCATTTTATAATAACAATGCCTTTGTTTTTTTAATCAATAGGACTAAAATGGAGGCAATTTATTTTTTGGAGAAGTGGATATTTCAGACACATCTAATCTAAATTATTTAGAAAATAGTTCTAGTACTCTGTGTTCTGATCATTGACATTAAAAGACATTTAGACTGGTCCATGGATAGGAAAGTTTTAGAGGTATATGGGCCAAACACAGGCAGTTGGGACTAACTGACAGGTAACTTGGTTGGTACGGACAAGTTGGGATGAATGGCCTATGACAGCTTTGTGTCTCTCCACAAACATGCATGATTCTGCCTAGTGCTTCCAGAAATTTTTGTTCTTCATTCAAGTTGTCAGTATCTTGTAGTATTTTTGCTTTACATAGAGGCAAGTATCTGGAGATTTTAAAATAGTTATACCTTTGCTCAATTCTTCTCTTCCTGATGAATTGAGACATTCCAATATTCTTTCTCGTAAATAATTAGTTATTTGTAATTTTCAGCCTGAGAATAAATTTCCTTTGTCTGTTTTGTGTCTGCTTCTATCAGGCAGTCCATTATTTTCTAAGTCATTAAGAAATTCATAAAAGGGTTTACATTTATGGGATGACATTTGTTATTAACTTTAGTGTCTCTGTACATTAATCATTGACCTTCCCACAATGCCTTTGCCTGATTCAAAACGTACTGAATTGTGACTTTTTTGTAATTATTCTCCATATGTTGAATCTTGCTTTATTTGACTAAATAATGATTCTTTCCAAAGTAGGACACAGAGCTAATTGGTAATTTTTGGCATTGTGATGGCCATTTTTGATAATGGGCTGGATGCTGCTGTACCCCAACCACATCTTTCCCTCGTGATATGAGCCACAATACCTTATCAGCCTCAGTGCTGTGCTTGTTTGAGTTTTATTTGAGTTTTTTTTTAGCGCTGGAAATGGTTACATCCCGACACATGGGACAGAAGCAAGGTCGCATTGTGTATTCCACAGACCAGCAAATGCTGGCCGGTTTAGCGAGCAGAGCAGCGGACACCCTTGCTGAAATCCGGAGGAAAACACACAGAGGATGCAGAGGGGGATCACAAAGTCGAGGAAAGAGGATAGGGTCGAGACAACAAAGACTTTTGGAGAAGAGGAGTTCGGTGGGTAATAACCGTTCTGCCTGACCGGAAGTGCACTGAGAGTGGTAAGCGTAAAGGAGTTGGGTGCTTACTGTCCTGGTTAACAACAGATGGTGCAATCTGGGGCATATTACGATCGAGGAACGTGTTTGCAGATTGGATATTGAACTTTTTACTGTTTGACTTCGGCCACATTCCACTGTGATACAACACTGGGCGGCACGGGAGGTCATTCCTGCCTGTGGCCATCGAACGTGCAGCTCCTCCAGTAGAGGGTCAGACACCCTGAGCCAATAGACTGGTCCTGGACTTATTTTCCATGTGGCATAGTTTGCATTTTGGTGTTTGATTGTTGGGGGTTTTAGTATTGCTATATTTACGCTCTATTCTTGGTTGGTGTGGCTGTAATGAAACCAAATTTCCCTCGGGATTAATAAAGTATATCCATCTATCTATCTTGTTCTGTGAGACCATACAGGCTACGATCAGTAACTAGACAGTAAGTGGAATCTGCCTCAGTTCATCAACCTGCAATGTTATTTCTGTTCTATCCCTCCATTTTTCTTAGATGTTGCCTGAAATTATAACCAATATTCCAACTAATATTTTTGAGTTTTACTTTAGTGTACCAGCATCTACAACTTTTGTTTGCTTTTTTAAAAAATATTTCGATTAAGAAAGTGAATGCATGAGGCTTCATCACTAAGTCTGTAGATGACATCAAATTAGAAGGCATTGTTGATAGTGAAAAAGGTTATCATAGATGAAAGGTGGTTCTTGATCAGTTACAGAAGTGTGCTGAGGTGTAGCAAATGGATTTTAATATGGATAAGTGGAGGGTGATGCATTTTGGAAAGTTAAACCAGCAGAGGACTACTATGAAGAATGGTAGCTCATAAGGAGGTGTAATGGAATAGAAGGACAGAGGGGGTCTGTATTGATCTACAATTCCATGCAACTGAACCATTTGATAGGGTTATCAAGATAGGCTCATTCAGAAGATTGAAAGACTTGGGGTCCATGGTGACTTGGCCATTTGAATTCAGAATTAGCTTGCCCAAATAAATTAGAGAGAAGTGGTCAGTGGGACTAAATCTGGCTGGAGGTCAATGACTTGTGGTATTTTACAGAGATCTGCACCAGGACCTCTGCTGTTTATAATGCAGGTTAATAACCTGGAGGAAAATGTGGATGGGTAGGCTAGTAAGTTCACAGCTGATACAAAGATTGGTGATGTTGTGGATTGTGTAGAAGATTGCCAAAGGATACAGCGAGATGTAGATCAGCAATAGGTGTGGGTGAAGAAATGGCAGATGGAGTTTAACCCGGCAAAATATAAAGTGTTGCACCTTGGCAGATCAAATGGAAAGAGGCAGTAGATCGTAAAGGGCAAGACCCTTCAACACTGTTGATGAGCAGAAGAATCAACAAGTCCAATTTTACAGTTCCCTGTACGCAGCTACACAAATTGATAGGGTGGTTAAGAAGGTCAATGGCACGCTTGCCTTTATTAGTTGAGGCACTGAGCTCAAGAGGCAGGAAGTTATGTGTTGCAGCTTTATAAAAACTCTGATTGGGTCATATCTGGAGTATTGCATTCGGTTATGGTCCCCTCCCCTATCAAAGGAAGGATGTGGAGGTTCTGTAATGGGTACAGAAGAGGTTTATTAGGATGCTGCCTGAATTAGAGGGCAAGTGCTGTCAGAAGAGGTTGGACTTGAGTTGTTTTTTGTAGAACAGCAGAGGCTGAGAGGGACCTGACAGAGATTTATAATATTATGAGGCATAAATAGAGTAAACACTAGAGGGCCTGCATTTAAAGTGGGAGGGGTTAATTTCTTATTTATGATACCTCTGCATTAAATTGAATTTAATGGTAAGAAAACCATTAAATCACAAAGCCAACATTCAAACAATTTCAAACTGCTTGCACTGGTTATCTTCCATTTTTTTAACTACTCAGTAGTGGATCTAAAAATAACATTTTAATATTTATCACTTCTTTGTCAAATATTGCACTGTACAGAATGGTCTCAGTTATTGAATTCTTAATATACTATATATGGAATTGTAAGGGTGCATCAGCGATTTTAACTTTCCTCTTCAATAAATCATTAGAGTTAATAAAAAAATAGACCTTCCTTGGAAGATAGGACAACCAGTATGACGAGTAACACATCAAAGGTTTAATTCAATAAGTGTTGCTCCTTAGAAATGTGAAAATACGATGCCCTTTGAAGCATTATGAAAGGTAAAGAGGTGAACAATTGACATGCTGAATGAGATTAATGGTATTGATAGAATAAAGAGAGAACAACTATTTCCTCTAGTAAGGGTCCAAAAAACAGATGATGGCCTTAGGATTAGAGCTCTGATGTTCACAGGTGATCAGAAAACACATTTCTTCATTCAGATTTGGAGCCTTTTCCATCAAAACACAATTTGGTTTAGATTACAAAACAGAAAACAAGCTTTTTATGCAAAGATAGAAAGAATACAGACTGCCTGGCAGATGTAGTTAAGACGCAGACAGCAGTCATAATCAGATTTAAGGGCAGAATTGGAAGCAAAACCAGCTTTGTTAACCTATGTTACAGATAACCTTTCTCAAATAAATAGTATCATCAACTTAGATAGTATCAACCAGCCAGTTATTTAAAAACTCAATTTATTTAGTTTTCTTTCAATGTACTGTATATTCTAATTTAGTGGAATTTTAGTAGTCTGTTGTTTTAAACCTTCATAATCTTAATAAATTAACATTTTTTATTAGATATATATCTGTCACTTTCACAATGCATGGGATAAAACCTTGCCTGGGGATAAACGGTGAAAAGTTCAAAATGTTCACGGGACGCAATGTGATTTGTTAAATTTCACAAGGGTCTGCCTTCTGTTACAGCTAAAGTTGTTGTACATCAAGGCAAATGAACCAAAATAAGCCCAGTCAGGCTGATTATGTGCAATACAAACTCAGACAGGAAAACCACCAGCATGCAAAGAAACAGCCAAGTAAAAAGAGAAGGAAACACTTAGAATATCTAATGAATAATTGTCAACAGCTATGCATCAACCAATCCAATATATCATTTATTGTTGGTTTCCTTGGTTGCTTTCAAGGTATCAGCAATTAAAATATTCAACAGCTAAAATACCTCAGATTAAAATAGGAGATCAAATGGGTGGCACAGTGGCATAGCTACTGTTCGCCAGAGGGGAGTGAATCTGTGAAATTCATTGCTGTGGAGGCCAAGTCAATGGGTATATTTAAAGTGGAGGTTGATAGATTCTTTAAGAGTAAGGGTGTCAAACGTCACGGGGAGAAGGCAAGAGAATAGGGTTAAGAGGGATAATAAATCAGCCATGATCGAATGGCAGAGCAGACTCAATGGGCCAAATGGCCTAATTCTGCTCCTACTGTATGTCTTATGGTAGCAGTTAGCAAAATGCTTTACAGTACCAGCAATCAGCAATTGGGGTTTAACTCCTGTCTGTAAGGAGTCTGCATATTCTCCCCGTGACCGCATGAGTTTGCTCCGGCTTCCTCCGATGTTCCAAGGATTAGTGCTAGTAGGTTGGCACCGGAGGCACGGCGACACTTGCAGGCTGCCCCCACAACATCCTGTGTTGGTTGTTGACACAGATGACGTATTTCACTGTATGTTTTGACGTTTCCATGTACACGTAAGAAATAATGCTAATCTTTAAATCTTTAATTAGCTTCCAAAGTACCACCTTTTTTCCCTCTGCTCTTCTAACCGCTCAACCACTGCAGGAGGTAGTTGAGGATTAAACCCCAGCCATTCATATATATTAACTTCACAGATATAGAAACATAGAAAATAGGTGCAGGAGTAGGCCATTCGGCCCTTCAAACCTGCACTGCCATTCAGTACGATCTGACTTGATTCTACTGAACCTAACCTATTTTAACCGCTGTTTCTACAGCTTTCATTGTTCTGTTGAAAATACTTGATATGTTTTGAATTTTAACCTCTTCTTACTTAAAAGCTTGTGACAAGTACAAGTCTGACTCTTTTTTTATTCATGATGAAATTTCACTCTTCACTGGAGCATAGATGAAAATTAGAATGTATTTATTTCAACAACAATAATTTTAAATATAAAACTGAAAGACTATTGCCCAATTTTATTGAAGTTTGCATTTTGCTCTAACTAAATATAGTCAGGTAGGACAAATTCTTGATTTAATACTTTCCCTTTAGCCACTATTATTCAAGTAAGTGAAATGAAGTGCAAAGTCAAAATGCTCGCAGCCAAATAGACTAAAATAAAGGGAGAGTACCTAAAGTATCCAAGATTTCACTGTTTCTTTTATTAAGCAGATAAATTTATTCAAATTTTACATAAAATTTCTGAGCAATGAATAGAAATACAGACATGAGGACAACATCTACACACTTGTGTCAGGTACTTGGTAACACCTGCCTCATAGCTTTGAAACTTTCAAGTTTAAACCGGCAATACCCAACAAGGATCAAAAGGCAAGTCTTATCTGCCCAAAATACCCTGTAAGCACTGTCAACCCCTGTCTCAAAATGCTTCATCCAAGTTTTGCCAGAGCTATTGGGGGAGTAACTAGGGAGAAATGAATAGATCACAATATTACACCCTACTTCAGTTAACAGAACAATGCTGGCCAGATTTTAATTCCAGTATTCCACCTTTTTTCCATTAATATCCAAGCAGATATCACATTAAAATTACCCCAATGAATCCTTGAATTATATTACATTGAAGAGTTGTGATTTGATTCCTTAATAGTCTAATCATTGGAGTCTAGCACTCTGTATTAGTCTCTGAATTGTTCAGTTAGATTATTATTATGTAACATACTTGTATGAATAATTGCACTAGCCATGGTGGGCAGCAAGTGGAATGCAAATCAATCTTCTCTCACAGCGTGAAGCTAGAAAGATTGATCTAGATCAATGATTGGACTGACAAATATGAATAAATGTTTACAGTAATTATGAGAGAGGGGGACGAGGGGTGGGAAGGTTGAATGACAACACACTTGGCCATTTTATTGTAACTTCAAATAAGATCTATTGTTTAAAAGCACACAGTAGATAATTATAGATATGCCTTTGTGCAGCCCCAGAGTGAGTCAGTTGAGTGAGGCATATATATTTTCATATTGTCAAACCAAGGAGTTCCTGTGGAGTGCATCTGTTAACGTTTTACACAAGGAAACTAAGAGTTGTTGCTTTACATTTAAGTACACGCCTGCTGAGATTTCCTCTGCTTTACAACTAATAATAAAAATCAACAGGAACAAGCTTGAAAACAGACCAGCTCCAGAAAAGCCCAGATACATGGAAAATAGAACAAATTTTTTGGCTCGTTACTGTGCTCTGAAGGATTTCTCCAATACCCATAGGTCATTAGAGATTGTCTACTTCAGTCAAATGACTGACAGTAGGACTCTGCCACTGCTAAAACGAATGTTTGAAAGACTAATTCCTTTCATTGGTCCAACATGATGTCCTAGTGGATGTTTCTATATACCGCACCATCAACAAGCAACAGCAATTTATTCCATTTTTTTAACTGAGTGCGTTATCTATTCTTTTTGAGTTTTCCATGCTTTCGTAGAAACATAAAAAACCTACAGCATAATATAGGCCCCTTGGCCCACAAAGTTGTGCCGAACATGCCCCTACCTTAGAAATTACTAGGCTTACCTATAGCCCTCTATTTTTCTAAGCTCCATGTACCTATCCAAAAGTCTCTTAAAAGACCCTATCATATCCGCCTCCACCACCATAGCCGGCAGCCCATTCCACGCACTTACCACTCTCTGAGTAAAAAACTTACCCCTGACATCTCCTCTGTACCTTCTCCCCAGCATCTTAAACCTGTGTCCTCTTATGGCAACCATTTCAGCCCTGGGAAAAGCCTCTGACTATCCACACGATCAATGCCTCTCATTATCTTATACACCTCTACCAGGTCACCCCTCATCCTCCGTCGCTCCAAGGAGAAAAGGCCGAGTTCGCTCAACCTATTTTCGTAAGACATTCTCCCCAATCCAGGCAACATCCTTGTAAATCTCCTCTGCACCCTTTCTATGGTTTCCACATCCTTCCTGTAGTGAGGCGACCAGAACTGAGCACAGTACTCCAAATGGGGTCTGACCAGGGTCCTATATAGCTGCAACATCACCTCTCAGCTCCTAAACTCAATTCCATGATTGATGAAGGCCAATACAAAGTACACCTTCTTAACCACAGAGTCAACCTGCAGAGCTGCTTTGAGCGTCCTATGGACTCAGACCCTAAGATTCCTCTGATCCTCCACACTGTCAAGAGTCTTACCATTAATACTATATATACCATCATATTTGACCGACCAAAATGAATCACCTCACACTTATCTGGGTTGAACTCCATCTGCCACTTCTCAGTCCAGTTTTGCATTTTATCAATGTCCTGTTGAAACCTCTGACAGCCCTCCATGCTATCCACAACACCTCCAACCTTTGTGTCATCAGCAAACTTACTAATCCATCCCTCCAGTTCCTCATCCAGGTCATTTATAAAATTCACAAAGAGTAAGGGTCCCAGAACAGATCCCTAAGGCGCTCCACTGGTGACCGACCTCCGTGCAAAATATGACCCATGTACAACCACTCTTTGCCTTCTGTGGGCAAGCCAGTTCTGGATCCACAAAGCAACGTCCCCTTGGATTCCATGCCTCTTTACTTTCTCAATGAGCCTTGCATGGGGTACCTTATCAAATGCCTTGCTGAAATCCATATACACTACATCTACTGCTCTTCCTTCATCAATGTGTTTAGTCACATTCTCAAAAAGTTCAATCAGGCTCGTAAGGCACGGCCTGCCCTTGACAAAGCCATGCTGACTATTCCTAATCATATTATACCTCTCCAAATGTCCATAAATCCTGCCTCTCAGGATCTTCTCCATCACCTTACCAAGGACTGAAGTAAGACTCACTGGTCTATAATTTCATGGGCTACCTCTACTCCCTTTCTTGAATAAAGGAACAACATCCACAACCCTCCAATCTTTCAGAACCTATCCCGTCCCCATTGATGATGCAAAGATCATCATCAGAGGCTCAGCAATTTCCTCCCTCGTGTCCCACAGTAGCCTGGGGTACACCTCATCCGGTCCCGGCAATTCAACACATCATACTTCCTATTTCTCATCTGACTGCTCTACTCCAATCTGTCCAACACTAATCATATCATAGAGTCACAGAAAAGTACAGCACAGAAACAGCCCCTTCAGCCCACCTAGTCCATGCCAAGCCATTTAAACTGCCTACTCCAATCGACCGTCACCGGGACCATAGCCCTCCATAACCCCACCATCCAATCTTATCTTAAACATTAAAATTGAGCTCGCATGCACCCACTTGTACAGGCAACTCGCTCTACCCTCTCGTGACCTTCTCAGTGAAGAAGTTTCCCCTCATGTTCTACTTAAACCATTCACCGTTAACCCATGACCTCCAGTTGTAGTCCCACCCAACCTCAGTGAAAAAGGCCTTCTTTCATTTACCCTGTTCCTACCCTTCATAATTTTGTCTACCTCTATCAAATGTTCTCTCAATCTGCTTTGTTCCAAAGAATAAAGTCCTAACATGTTCAATCTTTCCATATAACTCAGGTCCTCCAGACCCGGCAACATCCTTGTAAATTTTCTCTGTGCTCATTCAACCTTATTTACATCTTTCCTGTAGGTAGATGACCAAACCTGCACACAATAATCCAAATTAGGCCTCACCAATGTCTTATACAACTTCATCATAGCATCCCATCTCCTGTACTCAATAATTTGATTTATGAAAGCAAATGTGCCGAAAGCTTTCTTTACAACCCTATCAAACTGTGGTGCCACTTTCAATGAATTATGGACCCGTAGTCCCAGATCACTGTTCTACGGACTCATCAGTGCCCTACCATTCATGTATCAGACCTACTCTAGTTGGTATTACTGAAGTGCAACACCTCACTCTATCTGCTATTTCTCAGCCCATTTTTCCAGCTGGTCCAGATCCTGCTGCAAACATTGATAGTCTTCCTTGCTGTCCACTACACCCAGAATCTTGGTGTCATCTGCAAATTTGATGATTCCTGCGGCACTCCGCTAGTTACAGGTCTCCAGTCAGAGAGGCAACCATCTATTACTACTCTCTGGCTTCTCCCACAAAGCCATTGTACAATCTAATTTACTACCTCATCTTGAATGCCAAGCAAGTGAACCTTCTTGACCAACCTCCCATCTGGGATCTTATCAAATACCTTGCTAAAGTCCATGTAGACAATAAGGACTGCCTTGCCTTCATCCACTTTCGTGGTAACTTCCTCAAAAAACTCTGTAAGATTGGTTAGACACGATGTACCACACACAAAGCTATGCTGATGATCCTTAATCAGTCCCTGTCTATCCAAATAATCATATATCCGGTCCCTCAGAATACCTATAAAATAACTTTCCCACTTCTCATGTTAGGCTTACCAGCCTATAATGCCCTGGTTTATTTTTAGAGTCTCACTTAAACAGTGGAACTACATTGGCTATCCTCAAATCCTCCAGCACTTCACCTGTCGCAAAGGATGGTTTAAATATCACTGCTAGGGCCCCGGCAATTTCTGCACAAGGGAACACCTTGTCAGGTCATGGGGATCTATCCACCTTAATTTGCCTCAAGACAGCAAACACCTCCTCCTCTGTAATTTCTATTTGGTCAAAGTTGATGCTGCTTTATCTCACTTCTAGACTCTGTGTCCATAGTTTGAGTAAAAACAGATGCAAAAAAAAGATCTTTCCCACCTCTTTTGGCTCCATGCATGGATTACCATTCTGATCTTACAGAGGACTAACTTTATATCCCTTGCAATCCTTTTGTTCAACATATCTGTAGAATCCCTTAGGATTCTCCATCACCTTGTCTGCTAGGGCAACATCATGCCTTCTTTTAGCCCTCCAAATTTCTTTCATAAGTGTTCTCTTGCATTTCTTATACTCTATAAGCACCTCACCTGTTCCTACCTGCCTATACCTGCAATGCACCTCTGTTTGTATCTTAACAAGGGGTCAATATCTCTTTAATGTGAGGTTCTCTACACCTGTTATCTTTAACTTTTATTCTGACAGGCACATACAAGCCTGTCTCGCAACCACAATTCAAAGTACATTAAAAATGCCTATTCCCAACTTTATCTCCTTCCCACTTTAGATTTTGAGTACCAACAGACTGCCTGACAACTGCCTGATAAGAAATCACAGATGAGTCATGAACTTATAAGTTCAGTCATTCACCACATTAATGATGATAGGCAATTGAATTGACTTTAAGCAGGATTGATCATAAGCATAATTGGAGGAGAAGATGGCGGCGCGCGCGGCCTCTCCAGTGAATGAATGATATCTGTTATCTATCAAGTAGGGGACTGTGCACAATTCTGATTTGATGGAGACAGATGTGAGAGTATGGAGGAACATCTGGAAAACTTCTAAAATGCCCGCTTCACTGCTGCTGCTACTGTGTGGTAACCGTAATCTCCAGAGCAGAAGGCCTCGAAATCCTCGGTTTTGCGTGTTTCAGTGGCCGGGGTGAGGTTGAAGGTGCTCGGCAGAGGATAGCACTCAGGAGGCTGTATCGGAGTGGCTGGTTGGAGGCTCAAAGTTTTTGGATGGACGGACTCAGTGTCGGCTGTGGTCGGCTGCTTCCAAGGCATCGGCAAGTTGACGGTGCCTGGAGGTTTATGGCAGGGAGTTTCTCCCTTTTGCCACCCGCTATCTGGACTTGGGAATCCATCGGTTTGTTCTTCATCAAATTATGATATTGTTTTGCAATGCTGTAACAATATGTTATAGTTATGTAGTTCTGTCAGTGTTAGTCTTTGGTTTGTCCTGTTTTCTGTGATATCACTCCGGAGAAACATTGTATCATTTCTTAATGCATGTATCAATTTCTAAATGACAATAAAAGAGGATTGAGTGTTCCCATAATCTAATCTAATCTATCGGCACTGGTTAAAAGGGTATAGCATGTGAAACTGAATTCGCTTTTCATGCATGCTCACACAGAGGCTGCAACCAGGAGCAATGACATCAGTGTTACCAGTGAACCTCCACTACAACCATTGTTCAACCCCCTATGCCATGATGTCCAGTCAGAAATCAGAGAATTGCTGTGCCAGGATGTCATCCAGTTAAAAGCTTAGCTTTTAAGATTGCATGCTATTATTCTAGATAGAACATAGATCAGTACAACTGAGGAACAATTTTGCGCCAGAGTAATTAAATTTGTCATCAAATGGCCAACTAAACTAATCCCTAACATGAGAAAACCTGCAGAGGCTGGAAGTCCAAGCAACACACACAAAATGCTGGAGGAACTCGGCAGGCCAGGCAGCACCTATGGAAAAGAGTATAGTCGACGTTTCACGCCGAGACACTTCATCAATCCTGATGAAGGATCTCAGTCCAAAATATTGACTATACTCTAAACTAATCCCTTCTGCCTCCATAATGTCCACATCCTTCTATTTTCCTCTCATAATCTTATAAGTCTCTATCAGAACTCCCATCAGCATCCACTGTTCCAGAGAAAACAGCCCAAGTTTGTTCAACCTCTCTTTATAGCACTTGCCCTCTAATTCAGGCAGTATCCAAAGCTTTGACATCCTTCCTCTAATGAGGCGACCAGAACTGTATGCAAAACTTCAGATGTGGCCTAACTAGAGTTTTATAAAGGTGCAACATAACTTACTGACTTTTGAACTAGTCAAGTATGCCATAAGCCTTCTTAACTATCCCATCAACCCGCGCAGACACATCCAGGGATCTAAACTTCGACCCCAAAATCCCTCTGCTCATCAACTCTGTAAAGCAGGGGTTCCCAACCTGGTTAATGGTAGGGATCCATGGCATAGTAAAGGTTGGGAACCCCTGCTGTAAAGGATCTTGCCCTTAACAGTGTACTGTTTTACATTTGACCTACAAAGATGCAACACTTCACATCTGGCCGGGTTAAACTCCATCTGCCATTTCTCCGCTCATATCTACAACTGATCTATTTCTCAGTGTATTCTTTCCCAGCCTTCTACATTATCTACACCACCACCCAATCTTTGCATCATCTGCAAACTTACTAACCAACCCATCCACATTTTCATCCAGGTCATTTATGTACACCACAAACAGCAGAAGTCCCAGTGAAACACCACTAGTCACAGAGCTCAAGTTAGAATGAGTCCCTTTGGCTACTACCCTCTGGGTTCTGTGGGCAATCCAGTTCGGAATCCAAATGGCCAATTCACCATGAATCCCTATTCACTCTGTGAAAGAGCAAGTCTGTTTGCTGCATAGCAGTGCTGAAACAGGGTGAGAAATATCAGTTTTATATGTGCTCTTAATTACAGCCCATTTATATAAGTAACAACAAAAGGATTCAGTAACACTAAACTTTCTACCAGTTCACTAACAGGAAGTGAACTGAATTTGGCCTAAGTACTCGAGAGAAGCACCTGAGGCTTGGGAAACATTTTCCTTTGTATGCCTCCTGTTATGAAAAATCATTAATGATTTTGCTTGTCTTGTTACACAGAGGATATCACTCCTTGGCTCACTTGCACATACCAGGCTTTTAACTAAACAACAAAGAAACTGAGACTCTCTCCTGGGCTTCTGTGATAGCTCAGCAAGTGCAGACATTGAAAGGCTTTAAGTTACACAAAGAGAGAAACATCTTAGCCTCAATCCACAGCACAAGGTGAATTAAGCTTGGGTACAGTAGGAGTGTTGCAGTTGGACTCAAAAGCCCTCAAGTAGGGAATATTAATAGTCATGGTTCATGCTACTAATTGCCATCCACTGACATCCATGGAAAATGCACCTGAGGAAAGGATTTTACTGGGTTCTGATGTCTTACATGATTGAGTAGCTTGCTAACATCACTGTGAATGAGTACACATTAATAATGGCTACTTGAGAGATGTGCCAAAGGTTATTTGGCACTGAACAGCGAGAAGCCAAACCTTCGGGAGAGGTATGAAGAGGAACCAAGGAAACGACATCCTTCTGTAAAACAGCTGAAATTTAACAAGGCCAAACTCAGCCTTAGTTCACTTCCTGGTGAAATTTTAGATTTCCTATTTGATGTTAATACTCAGGGGCTAACTATATTTCCTGCTCAAAACAATTCTTCTCTGCTTTTTGTAGTATTTTATAGGAAAACATTTCCTTTCACATATCTGTCAAATTCAAAGGGTGTTAATAAAATATACCTTTTGTAAGAAGACTTTTTCAGTCATCTAGTGGAGCATACTCTGCCAAATCTGTGCGTCTGCAAGAGAACTCTGCAATAATACTTCAGTACTTTTGTTCATCTCTTGGCCACAAGAGGATATTATCCACACAGAAACAAACACATGGTTGATGTTTATCTTGGCAACATGGCTTTGCCTTGACTTTAAATTAAGACTGGAAATATTGATTTTAATTCAGCTAAGACGTACATTTAAACACGCTCAAGTAATTCAAAAGTTTATGGAACATGCTTTTGTATTATTTTTTTCAGATCTAGATCATTCAAATCCCAAAATTTATCTCAGGAACCAGGTGCTTCTACAGCTACTAGTGAATTGACTTCTATCCATTTCAACCAAATGAAAATGTGAAAAAGAGAAATCTAATATTTAGTTAACTACTTCTCCCCACTTACTTTCCATACTTTAACTACATAACAAATAATTATCTATCAAGACCCAATTAAAATATTCTGTAGGTTCGGTACAAGGGAGAGAAGTGGTGTACATTTGGAGATAATGGCTGGAGGAGTGGTAAAGTCTACAATTGGTGACATTGTTGATTGGGGATGAGGGGAATGTGAAGTGGTAAAACTAGAAGACTTTGGTGATTATTTACTGAGAATGATCGGTTAAGTTGGGAGTTAGACAGTCCACTGTGAGTTTAGTAAGTCTGAAGACATTGGTTGCTCTGACGGGTCAAAAAGCTGGAAGCAGAAAAGAACCAAAAAGACAGGTGAGGCAGATAGGGTCCTATTTTAAAGGAGATATGCCTAAATCAGATATTTGCATTAGGAAGTGACGTCTAGGTATACTTTGCATGCCACGGGACGTTTCACCCTGTTCATACTTTATCAGATTTTAAAAAGAAAACCGAGGACTTAGTACAACAGTATTTGTTCCTGCTTTTCAGTCACTTACATTTCATTTTTCAACAGACATTCAATTTATAATTTACAAGCACTGATTAGACATCTGCAAAAATTACAGATGCTGTGAAACTAAAACAAAAGCAACACACACAAGATACTGCGGGAACTCAGCAGGTCAAGCAGCATCTATGAAGATGAATAAACAGTCAACATTTTGGGCCAGGACTCTTCATCAGGACTGGAAAGGAAGGGGGAAGAAGGCAGAATAAGAAGGTGCAGGGTGGTGGAGGAGGAAGGTAATAGGTGAAGCCAGGTAGGTTGGGGAGGGGGGAATGAAGAAGAAGCTGGGAGGTGATCATTGGAAAAGACAAAGGACTGGAGAAGGAGAAATCTGATAGGAGTGTTGAGTAGATCATGGGAGGAAGGGCAGCAGGGGGAGGTGATAGGCAGGTCAGGAGAAGAAGCCCTGTAAGAGGCCAGAGTGGGGAAATGCAGAACAGTGAAAAGATCATGAGACCATAAGATATAGGTGCAGAATTAGGTCATTTGGTCCAGTGAGTCTGCTCCACCGTTTCACCATGGCTGATTAGCTGATTCAATATTTCTCTCAGCCCCGATCTTCTGCCTTCTCCCCATATCATTTCATGCCCTGATCAATCAAGAGGGAGGGAAAATAGATTAACAGAAGTTGGATAAATCAATGTTCATGCCATCAGGATGGAGGTCACCTAGACAGAAAATGAGGTGTCACTTCTCCAAACTGAAAGTAGCCTCATCACGGCAAAAGAAGAGGCCTTGTACTGAGGTGTCAGAACAGGAATGGATTTAGGAAGCGAAATGGTTCGCCACCAGGAAATACCACTTTTTGCAGATGGAGCTGACGTGCTCTATAAAGCGGTCCTCAATCTATTTTGGGTCTCACCACTGTAGAGGAGACCGCACTGGGTGCACCAGATACAGTAGATGATACAGTCGGTCAGCTGGTGGTGCAGTGAGATCAGTGCCGGGCTCGAGAACGGAGGTTCCCGAGTTCAATCCAGCGACTGACCGCTCCTGAGCGCGCTCTCCAACTGTGCCGGGTTGATGTCGAGCTCGCAACTCAACCTCATAAAAAAAACACTGCCACCTCCAGTTTAAATTCCTACGCAGAATATTGTGGAGAATCAAATACCCAAACCCAAACCCGGCAGATTTGCATGTGAAGTGCTGCCTCACTTGGAAGGACTGCTTGGGGCCCTGAATGGAGGTGAGGGCAGATGTAGCACTTTCGCCGCTTGCAAGGATGTGCCAGGAGCGACATTAGTGGTGAGGAATGTATGGACAAGGGAGTCATAGAGGGATTGATCCCTGCAGAAGGTGGAGAGTTGGGGTGGGTGGGAGGTAAAGATATGCTTGGTGGTAGGAAATTGCAGATAATGATGTGTTGGATGCGGAGTCTCATGGGCTGGTAGGTGAGGACAAGAGCAACTGTATCCCTGTTAAAGGGGCAGGAAGATGGGGTGAGCATGAACTGAAACAAAAACAGATATTGCTGCAAATACTCTGTATGACTTGCTGAAACTGTGGAGACAGAAGCAAACTTGCATTTCAGGTCGATAACCCTTTATCAGAGCTGAAATGTGAACTCATTTTTCTTTTTACTTTCGGTTGAGAGCAGTGGTTGTGTTCCTCTCATTCATGACACAACAATTTTTTAATTGTGTTATTTCTAAACATATGCATTAACTATTATTTGATATATAGGTTCTAAATAGCAGAAATTGTATGTTATTGTTAAACTGTGAATGTTGTGAATGAATAGAGCCATTGTGAATAACATGATTACCTCTCTTTAGCACACAGCTGTCAGTTGCTGTTGCTTCTGTTCCATTGACCTTAGCTTCCTAATGCAGGCGCTGCTGATACAAGGTGTCACTGAAATAGGTGACTTAGGGACAAAGATTGTGTGTAATATTTTGAAATTTCAAAGTGATTGTAATGGTAAGGAAATGACTGTTAGCTGATGTGTTTCAACTGAAATGCTTTGTGATTATAGATTTAACATATTGATTATTTTGTATAGGTAGTATCCTGATGCTTGCTGAGAACCTAAAAACATCCAAATTTGACAATGATATAATGACAGCTTTTATCCTGTCTCTGACAAATGTTGTGCTGCCATATGAATGGATGCAAAATTAAATTAAACTACTGTGGTGACAATAAAGAAGAAAACAAACTTCTCCTCATCCTCTGCCACTGACATATAATTTTCACTTTAATTGCATAAGGTTTCATCTCACGCTTCAATGGAAAAGACCAAATTTAATTTAGTTTATATCGACGAGGCAATGGAATTGATTGTTGGCTGAATCAAAGGTGGTGACGGATTGGCATATGGGAGGGAGATTGAAAATCTGGTTGAGTGGTGCCACAACAGCCTCTCAATCAACACCAGCAAAACAAAAGAACTGATCATTGACAACAGGAGGGAAAAGCCAGAGGTCCATAAGGCAGTCCTCATTAGGGGAACAGAGCCTCAGTGACTTTAAATTCTTGGTATTAACAAACCAGGGAATATGACCAAGGACCAGCGCGTAACTGTCATCGCAAAGGAGGAACAATAGTGCCTCTAATTTCTTAGAAGCTTGCGTAGATTTGTCACGTCACTAAAAACTTTGATATACATCTATAGATGCACAGTGGAGAGCACCCTAACAAAACTCCAACGTTCAGGAATGGAAAAAGTGACAGAATGTAGTGAACACAGCCCAGTCCATCATATACACTGTCCTTTCCACCACTGAATATATTCACATGGAGCAATGACACAAGAGAGCAGCATCTATCAGCAAGGACTCCCACCATCCAGGCCATGCCCAGTTCTTACTACTACCATCGGGCAGAAGATACAAAAGCCTTAGGTCCCACACCACCAGGTTCAAGAGCAGTTACAACACTATAACCATCAGTCTCCTGAACCACCATGGATAACTTCATTCGCCACTACTCTGAGTTGGTCCTATGACCTACAGACTCACTTTCAAGGACTCTTTACAGCATTATGCTCACAGCATGATTTTTATTTGCGCAGTTTGCCTTCTTTTGTACATTGATTGCTTGTCCGTCTTTATTTGTAAAATTCTATTGTTTTTCTTTTTTCCATTTCAGGAAGTTTGGTTCAGGAAAATACTGAATGTGGTTGGGAAGGCTGATGGGTCCTATTGAGGAAAATCAGGAAAATCAGTATCAGAAAAATAGTGCCAGTTAAACATCAAGTGAGACTGAAACAATGAGGTTTCAAGATTCCCCATCCCAAGCATACGCTTGGAAAATGTCTAAGCTATTGAAAGCAAGCTGCATGAACTTAAGACTAGACTCGCCTAGAAACATAGAAAACCTACAGCACAACACAGACCCTTTGGCCCACTAAGTTGAGCCGAACATGTCCCTACCTTAGAAATTACTAGGATTACCTATAGCCCTCATTTTTCTAAGCTCCATGTACCTATCCAAAAGTCTCTTAAAAGACCCTATTGTATCCGCCTCCACCACCATTGCCGGCAGCCCATTCCACGCATTCACCACTCTCTGAGTGAAAAACTTACCCCTGACATCTCCTCTGTACCTGCTTCGAAGCACCTTAAACCTGTGTCCTCTTGTGGCAACCATTTCAGCCCTGGGAGAAAGTCTCTGACTATCCACATGATCAATGCCTCTCATCATCTTATACACCTCTATCAGGTCACCTCTCATCCCCCATCGCTCCAAGGAGAAAAGGCCGAGTTCACTCAAACTATTCTCATAAGGCATGCTCCCCAATCCAAGCAACATCCTTGTAAATCTCCTCTGTACCCTTTCTATGGCTTCCACATTCTTCCTGTAGTGAGGCGACCAGAACTGAGCGCAGTACTCCAAGAAAATAAATTTAATCTGGGTCCCCCCGCCCCTCCTTGTCTTTCTTCCCAGACCTCCTGTTCCATGATCCTCCTGTATCCCCTTCTGCCTATCACCTGTCCAGCTCTTGGCTCTATCCCTCCCCCTCCTGTCTTCTCCTATCATTTTGGATCTCCCCCTCCCCCTCCAACTTTCAAATCCCTTACTCACTCTTCCTTCAGTTAGTCCCGACGAAGGGTCTCGGCCTGAAACGTCGATTGCACCTCTTCCTATAGATGCTGCCTGGCCTGCTGCGTTCACCAGCAACTTTGATGTGTGTTGCTTAAAGATAGTATATCATAACATATATGTACCTTGATAATAAATTTACTTTGAGCTTTGAATGTTGAACATTAAAAAACATTAAGAACAATATTAGCCTCTGTTCATAATGATCTTTGATTGTTAAAGATAATTGGCATATTTTAAAACAATTAATTTGCAATGAGATGGTAAAAAGACATTGGCTTAGCAATGGAACTTGCAAACAGTTTAGAAAACCTGAGGTTTAAAAAAAATTATTAAACAAAGTTGCCCTCTCAGGTTTGAAAAGAAATCACTTAGTAAAACGTCACCATGGTTAAGCAATTTTGTCTGCAAACCAAGAGATCATGCAGAGTACCTGAGAGAAAATAGATGAAAACCGGGTTAGAAACCCACCATAATATTTTCAAGGAAAAATTAGCCTCTTTTAATGCTGCTATACGCACTCAAGATTATTACATAGAATAGCAATGATTCAAGAATATTGTTCTCAACCCTAAACTGACAGCTCAACCCTGCCACAACCTATAAAGTCCTCAGTCAAACATCTGCCACAAAATGTGAGGAATTCACAATATATTTGCAGAACTGCTGTGTATTCTGTTTCACTGAGATCTGGCTCTCCCCTGCCACCCCCGACTGTGACATCCGACCGGAGAGATTTTCGATCCATCGAATGGACTGCATGGCGTCTTCGGGCAAGACGAGGGGAGGTGGTGTCTGCCTACCGATCAACACTGCGTGGTGCTCAGACACAGTGGCAATGACAAGCTCCTGCAGCCCGGACCTGGAACACCTGTCGGTGAAGTGTCGTCCCTACTATCTGCCACGGGAACTCACCTTGGTCGTACTGACAGCGGTCTACATTCCCCCCCCCCCCCCAAGCGGATGTGGAGTGTGCTCTGAACATACTGTATGCCAACATCAGTGAACTTGAGACCAAGTATCCGGAGGCTTTGCTCATTACAGTCGGGGACATTAACCAGGCCAACCTCAGAAAGGCACTGCCAAAGTTATACCAACATGCTTCCTGCCCCACTAGAGGCCCGAATATACTTGACCACTATTACACAGCAGTCAAGGATGCCTACCGTTCCGTCCCACGACCTCACTTCAGAAAATCGGACCATCAGGCCGTACGCCTCCTCCCGGCTTACAAACAGAAACTGAAGCGGGAGGTCACGGTGTCAAAAGTGGTGTTGTGTTGGACGGAGGAAACGGATGAGGTCCTCTGTGACCGCTTTGAATCGGTGGACTGGTTAGTATCCAAGGACTCGGCAGCTAACCTCAATGAGTATGCCTCAGCTGTTACGGACTTTATTTGGAAATGCACAGAGGACTGTGTGTCTCGCAAGACGATCCGGGTATTCCCTAACCGGAAACCTTGGATGAATTATGAGGTCAAGTCCCTTTTAAAGGCTAGAGCTGCGGCTTTTAGGTCCGGGGATACCAGTCGCTACACGGAATCCAGGCCTGAACTCCGGAAAGCCATTAAGAGCGCCAAGAGACAATATCGACCCAAGTTGGAAGCCCAGGCTAACCAAAGGGATGCCAGTAGACTATGGCAGGGTCTAAATGAGATCACTGGATGTAAAGAAAAGGCTGGGAATATCAATAACTGTGGTGCTTCTCTTCCTGATGAACTTAACATATTCTACGCAAGATTCGAACAGAAGAGGAGCGTCCCACCCCCTCCGGGTGAACCAGACCTGGTGGCATCAAGATTCATCGTCACCAGGAGGACGTTAGAAGGGCCTTCCTGAAGATAAATCCAAGGAAGGCGACGGGCCCAGACGGCATCCCAGGACGGGTTCTCCGGGCCTGTGCAAGCGAGCTAGCTGGAGTGTTTGCAGACACCTTCAACTGCTCCTTGCTTCAGTATAAGATCCCTCGTGTTTAAGAACGATAATCCCGGTGCCGAAGAAGAGCAAGGTGACATGCCTGAATGACTATCGACCTGTGGCTCTGACATCAATTGCTATGAAGTGCTTCGAGAGATTGGTTATGGCACACATCAACCACAGCCTACCAGTCAACCTCGACGCTTTGCAATTTGCCTACCGGAGCAACAGGTCAACAGCAGATGCCATCTCTCTGGCCCTACATTCCTCCTTAGAACACCTAGAGAATAAAAACGCATACGTAAAGCTCCTTTTCATTGACTACAGCTCTACCTTTAACACCATCATTCCAAATAAACTGATTCCTAAGCTCCAGAACCTGGGCCTTAGCGCTCAGATCTGCAGCTGCATCTTCAACTTCCTCATAGACAGGACCCAGGCTGTAAAAATAGGGGACAAGCTCTCCTCTACAATCACTCTGAGCACCGGTGCCCCACAAAGCTGTGTACTCAGCCCCCTGCTGTACTCACTGTACACCCAAGATTGTGTAGCCAATTTTCCATCCAACGCAATATATAAGTTTGCTGATGACACCACAATTGTAGGCCGTATCTCGGGTAATGACGAGTGATGAGTTTGAGTACAGAGAGGAAGTTAAGAACCTGGTGGCATGGTGCGAAGAAATAACCTATCCCTCAACGTCAGCAAGATGAAGGGATTGGTTGTTGACTTCAGAAGGAGTAGAGGACCGCACGACCCAATTTACATTGGTGGTGTGCAAGTGGAACAGGTCAAAAGCTTTAAGTTCCTTGTGGTCAATATCACAAATGACCTGACTTGGTCTAACCAAGTGGAGTCCACTGCCAAGAAGGCCCACCAGCACCTTTACTTCCTGAGAAAGCTAAAGAAATTTCGCCTGTCCCCTAAAACCCTCACTGATTTTTATAGATGCACCGTAGAAAGCATTCTTCTAGGGTGCATCACAACCTGATATGGAAGTTGTCCTGTCCAAGACCAGAAGAAGCTGCAGAAGATCGTGAACATAGCCTAGCACATCACACAAACCAATCTTCCGTCCTTGGACTCACTTTACACTGCACACTGTCAGAGCAGTGCTGCCAGGATAATCAAGGATACGACCCACCCAGCCAACACACTTTTTGTCCCTCTTCCCTCCGGGAGAAGGCTCAGGAGCTTGAAGACTCGTATGGCCAGATTTGGGAACAGCTTCTTTCCAACTGTGGTAAGACTGCTGAATGGATCCTGACCCGGATCTGGGCCATACCCTCCAAATATCCTGACCTGTCTCTCAGTTTTTTTGCACTACCTTACTTTCCTTTTCCTATTTTCTATTTATGATTTATAATTTAAATTTTTAATATTTACTATTGATTCGTACTCCAGGGAGTGTGAAGCACAGAATCAAATATCGCTGTGATGATTGTACGTTCTAGTATCAATTGTTTGGCGACAATAAAGTATAAAGTATTTTTAATAACAAAATTACTTCAGTTAGGAAGAATACAGCTACAGATACTGGTAACCTCTCTAGCCAACATCATAAAAAAGATGACAACCGTGTTAAAATTTACCATTATTTCTGACAGAACTCTAGAAGATTGTAGCAAAGAGTAAACTGTTAACTTGCTGTCCCAACCATCTCCCAACCACACTTTTTAAGGACTCTTTTAATAGCGTTTCCAATTCTGTTAGAAAGATTATTAACACATCTCTTGAAAATTGCGTTTTTTTCCAGGTGCCTTCACAATTGTGTCTGTCAAACCTCTACTTCAAAAGCCAAACCTTCATAATGAGTTACTCGGCAACTGCATGTTGATATCAAATCATCCCTTCTAGGGCAAGATTTTTGCTTGTGAAAGTCATTTTCAACCAACTCAGTTTTGTGATTGAGAACAATATTCTAGAACAATTCCAGTCAGATTTTAGAACAAACCACAGCATGGAATCAGTCGTTACCCAAAATTCTCAGTAACCTTAGGCTCAGCACTGATGCCAACAGGGACTCCCCTCGATCTAAATGCTGCCTTTGACAATAGACCACATCATTCTCCTAGATCGCCTTGAGAACTGGTTCGGCCACTCTGGCAGTGGCCTTAATTGATTTTGCTCATATATCTCAGAGAGAAAATTTTTTGTGTGTCTTGGAAACCAATATTCTAATGTACCTTTTCTTGTTGTTCAGAAAAGCTGTCTTGGTTCCCTGCTCTTCTCCTTATACATGCTCCCCTTGGGAGACATTATTAGAGAGCATAAACTTGATTTCCACAGTTATGCATGTAACACATAATCATATATCTCAGTCAAGCCTGACAATGATAACATCCTACCTTCTCTGACATCCAGTATGGCTGCAATAAATAAGTGGATGAGCAATAATTTCCTGAAACTAAATGAAGATAAAACTGAAATACTTCTAGCTGGTTCCAGACTGAAAAAGAGTTAAAAATTGGGAAATTCGCTCCCTTTGTAAAATCAAAAGTAACAAGCCTGTGTTTTTTTTTTACCTTGATTCAGATTTGAATTTTAAATCCCATATAAAGAAAGTGACCAGAGCAGCATTGCTACACTTAAGAAATATTGCAAAGATTTTTTCTTTTCTGCCATATAATGATGCTGAAAATCTAGTTCATGCCTTTATATCAAATAGACTAGATTACTGCCATGCATTTTTTACTGGCCTGCAAAGCAATCTAATGACAAATGTTGAATCATTCAGAACACTGCTGCTAGACTTTTAACTAAACCAGCATGAGGGAGGACATCACTCCCATCCTAACTACTCTGCAATGGCTTCCTGTATCTTTTAGGATTGATTTTAAGGTTTTCTTACTTGGTTTTAAAACTCTCAATGGCCTGGGACTAGAGTACATCACAGAATAGTTTTTGTTTTATAATCCTGCTCAGGCTCTCAGGTCTTAGAAACATAGAATACCTACAGCACAATACAGGCCTTTCGGCCCACAAAGTTATGCCGAACATGTCTTCAGACAGTCTCTTAAATTTAAACGATCTTCCTCAAAATAAATTTGCCTGTTAAGCTTTTTTTAACTATGCTCCTAAACTGTGGAACTCAATACCTAAAAATATAAGGGATCCAGACTCAGTTGACACTTTTAATTCAAAAGCTATTTATTTATTTAACCTTGCTTTTAACTAACATTATTTTGTCTATTATTTTTATATTCAAGTTTAAGTTCAAGTTTATTGTTATCTGATTTGTGCATATATCCAAACAAACGAAACATTCCTCCAGACCACAGTGCACCCACAAAACATATATCACACACAACACAAAAAAGCAAAATATTTCCACAAATAAGTTAATAAACTACAATTCAAAGTGCATGTAGTGTACAGTAAAAGTAAACAGCTCGCTGTCCTACTGATGAGCACTTGGTGATGGCAGGGTGTTCATCAGACTCACAACCTAAAAGATAAAGCTGTTACACAGTCTGGCAGTTCTAGTCCTGATGCTCCTGTACCTCTCTCCTGACAGTAGTGGGTGAAAGAGATTGTAGAATGGGTGGTAGGGATCTTCAACAATGTTTTGGGCCCTTCGTATATGACACTCCCTGTAAATGTCACAAAAAGGGAAGAGGGAGACTCCAGTGATCCTCCCGGCAGTTTTTAGCATCCTCTGTAGGGTCTTGTCGTCTGATGCCTTCCATACTACACAATGACAGGCCACTCTCGATGGTATTCTGCAGAAAGTTGTTAGAATGGGTGTAGGGAAACTTGCACATCTCAGTCTCCTCAGAAAGTGTAGACGCTGCTGTGCCTTCCTGACTAATGAGGTGGTGTTGTGCATCTGGATTAGACCGTCTGTTACGGGCACACCAAGAAGCTGTGCTCTTCACTCTGTCCATGGCGGAGCCATTGACATGCTATGGAGACTGGTTGACCTGCACCTTCCTGAAGATCACAATCATCCATTTTGTCTTGTCCACGTTGAGACACAGGTTATTGCTCTCACATCATTTGACAAGCCTCTCTACCTCCTCTCTGTATGCCGACTCATCATTGTTGCTAGTGAGGCCAACTACTGTTGTATCATCAATGAACTTGCTGCTGCGGTTGGAGCTGGATCTGGTAGTGTAGTTGTGAGTCAGGAGTGGGCTGAGCACACAGCTTTGGGGGGAGGGGCACCAGTGCTCGGTGTGAAGGAGCGGTTTACCCTCCAGAATCTAAAGGACAATCGTGTTAAATGTCAAGCTAAATTTGATGAACAACAACCTGGCATTTGAGGTATCAGTTTCTAAGTGAGGCAGGATGGAGTGGAGGGCTGAGGCTTTGTCATCACCTGTGCACTTGTTATCTATTACAGTTTGTACACCTTGCCTCATGCGCCACCTGTCCCTGGTGTCTGTGAATTTTTTGTGAGCTTTGTCTTCCTGATGACAAGGGAGAGTACGGCTTTTATTGACCTTATCTCCCACTTCCCCCCCATCTCAAGGCAGTGCACGAACCTTTGCAGTCAGCCATGGTTCCTGGTTAGCAGTGTAGTGTTTAATCATGGTAACATCCTCAATGCACTTTCCTTTATGTGATAATGATCTCCCTGCACATTGGTTTCATTCATTCAACTCAGTATGCAGGGATTAGCAAAATAGATATATGGTCTGCGTATTCGAGGTGAAGGCGGAGGGAAGCCTTGTAGGATCCACAAACATTGGTATAGACTAGGTCTAATAAATATTCGCTTCTCTAGTTCCGAAGCTGACATGCTGGTGGAACTTCAGGAGGAACATTTTTAAGTTGACAGGATTGAAGTCACCAGCAGCAATGAAGAAGCCATTGAGGTGAGTGGCTTCAAGGTTGCAGATGTTGTGCTAGAGCTCCTGCAGCACTTCCCCAGCACTAGCATAGGGGTGCGGGGATATAAACAGCAAGAATGACAATGGCAGAGAGCTCCCTCCATAAGTAGAATGGCCTGCACTTCACCATTAAAAACTCCGTCTGCAGTGAGCAGTGGGCCGTTATGACCGCGACATTCTCAGTTCTTATTGATGTACACACACTGACCTTCTCCATGGGTCTTACCAGAAGATGCAGCGTTTCTGTCTGTCCGAACGGAGATTAGGCCTTCTAGCTGGATGGCTGTCTGAAGCAGTGCCCTGGAGCCAAGTTTCAGTCACGACGATTGTGCAGCAGTCCTTCGTCTCCCGCTGGTTCAGATGCAGCAAATCCAATTTATTTTCTAGCTACTGGACTTTAGTGAGTAGAATCATTGGGAGTGGAGACCTACAGGGCTTCACTTTAAGTCTCACTTCAATATCACCACGCTTATTACTGCGCTTATATATCCCTGTGCACCACTATCAACACCCACTTCCCCGTGACACAGAGCAAGGGCCCACTCCAAACAATAAATGCGCAGCAAGGTAGACTTGCTGATTCTAGTGTACTTTATGATTAGCAGTGTTATTCGATTATAGAAAAGATGAACAGGACAAGAAATTTCACTGTTGATTGGAGGTGGAGAGACTGCTGCAACCATACATGTCGCCATCTTGTGTTTGTTGTGTTTGCACTTTATCCCATTGTAAAGCACTTTGACCTACTTTGTTTGCATGAAAAGTTCTCTAAATACAAGTTATTATTATTATATTCTGATATATGATCACCTTCAGCAAAAGAATTCAGAACTGAATTTTTTATGCAGAATTTGTAAGTACAAGCCAACAGTTACAAGCAATTGTACATGACTTCCCTTTACTGCAATTAAAATTTCAATCAGAAGGGTAAAAGAAGGCATGAGGTTCTCTGTCAGACAAGGTAAAGGTGAATCCCAGGGGTTTCTACAGATATATTAAGAGCAAAAGGAAAGCAAAAGACAAAATTAGTCCACTTGAAGATCAGTGTGATCATCTACACATGGAACTGAAAGATGGAGGAGATCTTAAGTGGGTTTTTAACATCTGTATTTACTTGGGAGACAGACATAGAGTCTATGGAACTGAGGAAAAATAGTGGTGAGGTCTTGGACTGTATCCTGATTACAGAAGGGGTAGTGCTTGCCATCTTGGAGCAAATTAAAGTGTATATATCATGAGCCCTGCGGGCCTCTGCGGTATGCCGTAGGATATTGGGCTTCTAGGTTTCTCGAGCACCTGTATTTACTAATTGGTGTCTTAATGAGAGTCGTTAAGCCTTGATGCTTTCTATTTAATCTTAAATTAATTGTTACTGCCATGGGTTTTCCACTTTCTATGTTTATTTAATGCGAACGCCCATTTAGCACTGTTTGCGGAGTCCTTGTGTTCAGAATGATTTGTCTCGCGGCATCATTCGTTCATGCCACCAATGCTCTGTTGGTATTCCTACGTATAACCTTTTGTTTCCATCTCTATGTGGGAGCCTGCCATTCTTCCGCACTTAGGTTTAGTCGTTGCTTGCGCTCACCGTAACTAGGTCTGCTGTTTCATTACACCTGAGTTTAGTCGTTGCCAGCACTCACCTTGATCGCGACTGCCATTTCACCACACCTGGGATCAGTCGTTGCTGCGCAAACAGTGATCGAGACTGCTGTTTCACTGCACCTGGGTTTAGACATTGCCAGCACTCACCGTGATCGAGACTGCTCTTTCACCACACCTGGGATCAGTCGTTGCTGCGCAAACAGTGATCAAAACTGCTCTTTCACCACACCCGGGTTTAGTCATTACCAGCACTCATCGTGGTCGGGTCTGCTGTTTCACCACAGCTGGGTTCAGTCATTACCAGTGCACACTGTGGCAGAAGGACTCTGCCTTCAACGGACCCAGTGGAGATACAACAGCGGCTTGGACATCGGTTGACTGGAGGTGAGGATACCTTCTGTACTCAGTTCATGTCCTGAGTCTACATTCTGAGTGTCCCGAGTCTACATTCTGAGATTCTTCAGTCTACACTGAAGATTTTTTCTGAGGTTCTCTGGGTCAGCAAGGTTCATTGGGTCTCCCATAATATTTAATGCTTCTGAGCTAGATGCAATGTTCCTGAGCTATATTTGTACTGTTACCGAGTTATATATACGACATTCCCAAATTTCCTAGCCCTATCTCAAGAGCATCAGATCTGTCTTGAGTTTTACCAGCCCTGTCCCAAGGTGTCCCATCGGACCTTGTGAGAGGTGAGTGCATAAATTGCAAGGATCCTAGCAGTGGTATCTAAAATGTCCTTAGCCACATGTAAAGAGCCGGAGGACTGGAGGATAGCTAATAATGTTTCATTGTTCAAGAAAGTCTCTAAGAATAAGACAAGAAATTATAGGCTGGTTAGCCTAATGTCAGTACTGTAGTGGGTAAATTATTGGAAGGTGCTTTAAAGGACAAGATATATATCGATATGGATAGACAGGACCTGAGTAGGGATGGTCAACGTAGCTTTGTGTGTAGTAAGTCATGTCTAACAAATCTTATAGAATTTTTTGGAGGAGGTTACCAGGAAAGCTGCTGAAGGAAAGGCAGTTGACATTGTCTACATAGACTTTAGCAAGGCCTTGATAATGTCTCACATGGGAGACATGTCCAGAATGTTCAAGTTGCTTGGCAGTGAGGATGAGGTAGTAAACTGAATTAGACATTGGTTTTGCAAGAGGAGCCAGAAAGTGGCAGTAGTCAGTTGTCTCTCTCTGGCTGGAGACCTGTGGCTAGTGGTAGGATGCAGGAATCGGTGCTGGGTCCGTTGTTGCTTGTCATCTATATCAACAATCTAGATGATAATGTGGCAAACAGGATCTGCAGATTTGCAGATGACACCAAGATTGGGGGCGCGGTGGACAAGCAAGGAAGGCTCCCCTAGCTTGTAGTGGAATCTGGACCAGCTGGGAAAATGGGCTGAAAAATGGCAGATAGAACTTAATGCATACAGGTGTGAGGCATTGCACTTTAGGGTACATACACAGTGAATGATAGGGCACTAAGGAGTGCAGTGGAACAAAGGGATCTGGGAATACTGATTCATAATTCCTTGAAAGTGGAGGCACAGGTAGATGGAGCCTTAAAGAGAGCTTTTGATACATTGGCCTTCATAAATCAAAATATTGAATACAGGAGTTAGGATGTTACGTAGAAGTTTTATAAGGTGTTCGTGAAGCCAAATTTAAAGTATTGTGTGCCTACATCTACCCACAGGAAAGATGTCAAAAAGATTTAAAGAATATGGAGAAAATTTACAAGTATGGTGTTGGGACTTGAGGACCTAAGTTATTGGGAAAGGTTGAATAGGTTATGACTTTATTTCCTGGAGTGTAGGAGAATAAGGGGAGAATTAATGGAGGTATACAAAATTACGAGGGGTATAGATCGGATAAATGCAAGCAGGCTTTTTCTATTGAAGTTGGGTAAGACTAGACCTAGAGGTCACAGGTTAAGGATGCAAGGTGAAATATTGAAGGGGAACCTGAAGGGAAATTTCTTTACACAGAGGGTGATGCAAATGTAGAACAAGCTGCCAGTGGAAGCGGTACCTGCAGATTTGATTGCAGTATTTTTAAGAGAAGCTTCAATAAGAACATAGATGGCAAGGGTGCTCGCAGGTCAAAAGGACTAAGCAGATTAACTGTTCAGCATGACTAGCTGGGCTGAGAGGTCCATTTCTCTGCTGTAGCACTCTATCACTCTATGATTCAAGTGAATTAAAGGAAAGAACCAGTTACGAGAAACGCACAAATGGTACGAAACTTTTCACAATGACTAAACTAGGAAACGATACTTTCATACAACGTTTAAAATGATAAATGCTTTATAATAATAAAATAGATTAATTTTCAGCCATATTAACAAACTATACTGGGTTACTAAACCAGGTCTTATGATCACAAAAATCACAAAGTGACTTATTTATCTGATGAGAGATAAATAATTACATTCAAAGATGTTCTCTGGTTGTATTGGTTCATGGAAGATTTTACTTTTGCAACTAAGCATATCAATTTGAGAGAAAGCTTGACCATAGCTTTACTTTAGAAACTCAGCATAACTTCAAGTTGAACTTGTCACCTCAATTGCTGATTATATCTGAACTTCAAACAATTCGGAACTAAGCTTAAAATAAAACACAATTTTCATTTCTGGAAATAACCCATTTAGTTTTGGATAGGTTGTGAATCAGGTGCTTGTTTCATTTTTATAAGCTGGCCAATTTTTCCCCATGTTTTTCCTTTACTGAGGATGGTGACTGACAATAAAATATCGTTTCATGGAAGCATTTTTTTCCCTCATGTACTTCTCCCAGGTGACTAATTTTAATGAGTGAGCGAGAATCAGTTTTGTCACTCTGACTCTGGGGAGATGAGAGACCTCTATTTGAATGTGAGTCTTGCTGAAATGATTTAGAGTAGGGCAAGCAGTGTATGCAGCCAACCTTCATCACAGGAGCATTTACACGAGGCTCATGCTTACGGGTGATCATCCACTCATTTCACCAACTAAGTATTCACCCCCTTTCCCTTTTTACATTATTATTTTAGATTTTATTTTTTGAGCCATTAAGGAACATTTAATTAAGGTGCATATATTATAAGAGTCCAGATAGATTTAACAGGAAGGACATATTTCTCTCAGCAGAGAGAGGTCGATAATGAGGGGACAAAGATTTAAGATAAATGGTAAAAAGCAGAGAGGGATGTTCAGCAAATCTGAGAGCTGGAAGAGGTCCAAAATTCACAATCTGAAATGATGATGGCAAAAATTTTCATTGCATTTAATTAGTACCTAGATAAGCATTTGATATGCTATAACCTACAAAGCTACAGACTGAGACAGGAAGTGGTATTTTTCTCAATTGCTCTTTTAGGCAAACATGGTACCCACGAGACAAATGGCCTGCCTGTGTGCCATAAATTTCTCTCATCTCTTTATTATCAGTTGGCACTGAGGGGCTATGATTATTTATTAGATTTTCTCTGTTTAACTCCTGTACATTATCTTATTCCGTGTGTCTGTTTCAGAGAGACAAGAATATAACAATGTCATGTGAAAAATATACTTTTTGCCCTCATAGACTTTAGTAACAGCTCTCATTTAGTGACACTGAATGAAAAAAGTGCCAGTTGCAACTGTCACACTTCTCACTTTCTCCATGAGAAGCCCAACATTGCAGCAAAACTGAGAAGATAGTCAAACGTCAAAAGAGAAATAAAAAAAATTGGAATTGTACAGGAAAATATTGACAGCTTCATCAGTAAATGCAAATATCTTACCACAAAATATGGGACAATATTTTAGGTTCATGACTACTCAATAGAAACTTAATCAACTTGAAACATTAACTCTGATTCTCTCTCTTGCAATGCCACCTGGCCTTCTGAGCATTTCCAAGATGTTCTGTTTGATTTTAATTTTAGATTTCCAGTATCTGCATTATTTTGCATTTGTTTTTATGTAACTGGAAAATTTTACATGTTAGTGATAGAGATGGTCATGATTTTAAGTAGTTAGATTTTATTCTATTTGATCAATTTCCAATTGCAATACTTCCCATTTGAGACGGTGTGCTCTTTTTCAACCAGGTTGATTTGTTTTTCTCTGGAAGAAAAAGATAGATATTCCACTTGACAAGTGGATTGTGATAATACAACATTCTAGTTGTTATTGATGCATCATAGAAAACATTCTGTCTGAATGCATAACTGCATGATATGGCAGCTGCCCTGCCCATGACTGTAGGAAACTGCAGAGCTCAGCACCCGCAGGAACCAGCCTTCCCTCTATTGACTCGGTCTACACTTCTTGCTGCCTTAGTAAAACAACCAACACAATAAAAGTCCTCACCCACCCCAAGTATTCTCTCTTCTCTCTCTCCCCTCCCAAAAACTGGAAAGCACGTACCACCAAGCTTAAGGACAGCTTCCATCCCCTGTTATCAGACTCTTGAATGGATCCTGTGTACAATGGGTTGGATTCTTGGCCCCACAATGTACCTCACTGTGATCTTGCACTTTATTGTTTACCTGGACTTAATTTTTTCAGCAGGTTTTACACTTTATTCTGTATTATTATTGTTTTACCTTATTTCAGGTTAATGCACTATGTTATGATTTGAACTGTATAAACAAGCTTTTTTATTGTATCTTAAGACCATAAGACATAGGAGCAGAATTAGTCCATATGGCCCATCGAGTTTGCTCTGCCATTCAATCATGGCTGATCCTTTTTTCTATCTCTTCCTCAACCCCAGTTCCTGGCCTTCACCTTGAAACCTCTGATGCCATGTCCAATCAAGAACCTGTCAATCGCTGCCTTAAATACGCCCAGCAACCTGGCCTCCACAGCTGCAGGTGACAACAAATTCCAACAAATATACTATTGTCACATCCTGGTTCATGTGACAATAATAAACCAACACCAATACGGACACTGGCTTGAATTGGCTCCTGATTCACATAGAGCTCAGCCTACTTGAAAGTAACATATCAATTTTGCAACCATTATTATCAACCTCCTGTACAAACATAACTCAGACATACACACCAAGTCTTCGAACTTTTATAGACTGCCAGGTGGGCGATCTTTCTTAGTAAAGTTATCGCCTTAGACTTCCCAGTGCAGAAGATAACACATCTTATATGTCTAATTGCTGTCCAATTCTGTCTCTATCTGTCTGCAATGAAATGGTGATTAACCACTTAGTAATAAAGCCGAACTTGGAACAGGATTTGCTGAATGTGTGATCTGCAGAGCAGTTCTTTTGAAATAATTTCAAAATATGCTTATTGTAATATGTCAGCAATGATCTTTGAAAAATGTGAAATGTCAGCTGACACCCTTAATGGCACTAAGTGGTTTCATAGCCATAAATCAGTTTATTTAACACCTTCTAAGCTCATTAGTACATTACTTTTACTCATAAACGTTAGAAACCATGAGAAATTATTGAGAATACTGCAGTCATTTCTTAATGAATGTAAAATTTCTAAAGCAACAGACAGATTTCTCTTCTTCCTCTTCAGTTGTAAATAGTCCATGTTATTATTACCATATTCATCCAATTCATGATGCAATATTTAAAACTCTGAGCTGGAGTAGTTACTACAGTGTACACTTAATCATAACCAAATGAAAGATTCGCAAATGCTAGGTATTACTTTCCTATTTCTAACTAATCTGATTCAGTCTCTATTATATGAAATGTGGAATAAAAATAATCATGAAAGCCATATACTGTATGTCCTCAATCTATTATATCTATCATCCAAAGTAATCAAACAGTTGAATTGTTTTAATTTTGTCTCTATGTTCATTACAGAAATTTTAAGTAAAATTATCCATGCTCTTTTTTTTAATCCCTGCTCAATTGCCTAGTTCAGCACTAAATCTTTTAATTGGAACAAGCAAGAAATGCAGGCTTGGAAGGCAGTGGGTCCAACATGTGACATCTGCTGGTATAATTAGAGCCAAGTGAATTAAATGGAATCTAGCCATTGCCCCTATAGTCTTACCACCAGCAATTTATTTGCAGTGACAGTTAATTTAAATTGATGCTGAGTAAAAAGACTGTGGTTTAATTGATTCTAAAAGACTTTAGCTACTGAAGTGAAAGTGCTGCACAAAATTTCTGTCCTCAGTCTCTTTCAGCATACAGCTGTGCGATCTTTAAACCGAAGGCAAGCTTGCTCACAATTGGAATTCATTCTACCCTCAAGGCAGGTGCTAACTTTTAGGTTTATGCATAGAAAAGGAAACTTTTTCATTTGTTATGTTCATTCATGGCAGAAAATTAGTAGTAACGATTGAGGAATTTGCTGATTTGGCACAAAATAAACAAAAGAAACCCTTTGTCTGAAATTCCTCCAGCAAAAGCTAATATAAAACAGGTGATAAATATTTAATGAAAAATCATATTTTTCTTATTAAACATTGATAAGATTGAATTAAAATAATTTGCTTCAAAATTACACATTATTAAGCTGCCTGTATAAAATGTTTATTTGTATGCTTGACATGCAGTAGATATGCCTTGGACCTGTAGTGTCCAAAGACAAAGACAAATTGATTCTTAAGCTTAACTGATTGGTGAAGCTTGCCCATTGTATGTAATGAGAGATGGAATCTGGAAGTACTGAAAGGCATGTAGTCAGAATAGGTTACAGAGAAAATTTATGACGGAATGGGATCACTGATCAAGCATTGAATTTATGGGCTAAAATGGCCTCCTTTGATGTTATAAGAATTTATGAAAATATACCCTTCTGTTAAACGGGGAGCAGTGACAAACGAAATTTGAATCTAATTCTTTTTATGTCAGTGTAAAGTAAAACTCAACAGGATACAAATGCACTCTATGCATTCAGGTTTTTTGACAGCCTAATGAGGCTGAAGTTACCTCCACAGAATTGAGAACAGCCCAGGCTATTCTGATGAAAGATAGACCAGAAAAAGCACCTCATGCTCAGAAAACATATAAACAACTATCTATAAAAGTAAAACAATCCAAAAGTTATACTTCTCAAAGTTTCAAAAGTTCGTTTATTATCAAAGTATGCATGCAGTATACAGCTTTGAGATTGCTCCCCCTGTGGCCTAGGAATTCCTCAATTCCGTTGCACTTGAGAACAAATGTTTCTGAAATAGAGCTTCACACACAGATCCACTATCACATTGAGTACGTTTGAGAAGACAGTAATGTCACAGGAAATGTTAGAGACGCTCTCATTGTGGGCTTCAAGAAAGGAGATCCTGACTGTGGCAGCCAGAGGAATGGTTTTCATGTTGTCTAGCGATGATCATGGTCCTCAACAACCTCCCTAGATGGTCAAAGAGCTGCTGCCTGAATCTCAATAGAGATTCCATCCATATTAAGGCATTATTGACATGATATTCACTGATCAACAATTCCAAGAAAAATGCAGGAAACAGTAGCATACTGCCATTAATCTGTAGTCAAAGTTTAGAATAGCTTCCGTAAATTTGGATGCTCACAAAAGTTCATCACCATTTTTAGATTCACCTACGATGCAAACCATGATGCAAAGCAATGGTTCTACAATAAAACTAATTTTGGCAATAAGCCCCAATATCAGATATTGTCCCAACACTGCTGTGTGAAAATGATGCTTGTATTTGTGCACACTCAGAGGCCAAACTCCAAGGCATCATCAGCTCATCCACTGAAGCATGTGAGAAAATGGATCTTAAAGTCAACATCCACAAGAACAAGAATTCCATGAGCAGGGAGGGTCTTCTGCCCCAGAAAAAGACAGCTGCAACACTGAGAATAGTCTTCCCTCTTTAAATAAAATTTGACATAAAAAATATTGAGTTCTGTGATGGAATTTTATGAAATATTTTATGAAAAGGTAGAATTGAAATGTAGCATTAAAAAAATTCAATGGATTGCGAGGAACTAAAGATGTGAACTCAGCATGTAACAGTGTTAGTTCCAGAATCTAATAAACCTGTCAAAACAGATCACTGGTTCAGATACAGAAATCAGAACCCATAGATCAAATCTCCTGAAAGCCAGTGACGTGTCAAGTACTCTGCTTACTGAATGATTAAAGGAGTTACTTTTACAAACAGGCTTCCTGGGGTCCAGAGACCCCTTGCCTGATGGTGTTGGTCCATGTCATAAAAAGGTTGGAAGCCCCTGTTCTAGATGTAATTATAAGGTGCTAATAGTACCAAATGTGTACCGGCTGCTCAAAATTAAAGTTACATAGGAATTCTATACCTTTAATTTGAAACATGTGGTTCGGACCAAATTTAAAGATCTTAGAAAAGAAAATCTAAACAACTGTAGATGCTGGAAACCTAAATTTAATACATAAAATCCTGAAAATATCCAGGTCAGGGTACCTCTGTGGTCTGGGACACTTTGTTAGATATGGGAGAAAGAGAGAGAGAATTCAAGTTTCAGGTCCTCTCCAGGTTACAAATGGGTTCAATTCTGATGAACTGCTAGAGACAGTTTGCAAGTCAGAAAAATGCATCCATGTACTGACTTCACACATACCAGAAGACAGCAGCTAGCAAATCCATACCATCTGTGTCCTAAACGCTCATTCATATGTATGAGCTGGACAGAAGTCACGTCTTCATTAGCTGGGGATGACCTGTAGCTCTAAATTGCAGAGATGGAGGACAAATGACGGGAAGGACAATGAGGATATCTATGTGGCAGTTAGATGCAGTAACAACATTGCAGGAATTGCAGAGGAGAGGCATAAAGTGTTGGTTCCTTCAAAAATATGTCAGTGTATCTTGGATTCAATGAACACTAAACAAAATGTCTACTAATTCATTCTATTCATGTTGATTCAAAGTTGCTTTGTTACAATTACAGTATAATTTACATTGGAATTACACTTAAAAAGAGTTCCTCTGTCATTTAAATTCAGTTGCTTAATTTAAGTGATTTAATAACATGATTTTTTTTCAGACCAAAGAGTCAATATACTATCAGGAGTAAACATACAAAACTGAAGGCATTAAGGTCATTTTGGGTAGATCTAGATTTTCAGTTTCAGCTGAATCATCAAAAACAAAAACTGCACAACTGCACTAATAAAGTTTTAAAGACTTTTATCTCATTAAGAACCTTGTTAAATACTCAGTAAGTGGTTTAACATCAATGTTGCTGATGCATTCTGATTGGCAAATTGTTTCGTATGCAATTTATCCAGAAAGATAAATTATTCAAAATAGTGCATTTCAACCTATTTATAGACAATATAAAACAATAGGCCTGATCACATTTTCTGTGTGTAATGAAGGATTACTTCTTCCAAACTAAATGCATAGATGCAACTTATTAAAAGGAAATTATTATCCTTTCAAACAAAAACATGTTTTTAATTCCATCCAACAATCAGAATGACAGACACTTTTTTGGCTTTGGAAAATTTCTGATTTAAAAAACCAAAGTAATTCTTTTACGTTGATTAACAGAACTGCAGCTTGTGTTCGTCTTAAGGAACCAACCAGGAAACCTACAATTCTGACTCCCATTAAGTACAATGCAAATACTGCTGTGCAGATAAACTGTTTTGGCAAAAATGCTAGAAATGGCCAGAATAATGGTGAATATAGCAATGACAAATGCTCAGATGATGCTGTGTTTTGCTAAACTGCATAATGACAATTACAGTGGATTCTGGTTAATTGTGACATTACTGGCCTTACTAAACAGCTGCCCCAGTTAGCCGAAGTTTCATGGAAATTGTTAAAAATCAGAATCAGGTTCTTGCAGCAGCAGTACAATGCAATACATAATAATAGAAAAAAAACACACATTATATAGTAACCATAGATATTAAATAGTTCAATTAAATAAGTAGTGCAAAAATAAAAATAAATATAATATAGTGAGGTAGTGTTCATGGATTCAATGTCCGTTCAGAAATTGGATGGCAGAGGGGAAGAACCTGTTCCTTAATTGTTTAGTGTGTGCCTTCAGGCTCCTGTACCTCCTTCCTGATGATAGCAATGAGTACAGGGCATTTTCTGGGTGATGGGGCTCATTAATGATGGATGCTGCCATCTGGAAGGAACTGCAGTTCCTTAAAGTTATCAATAGAGGAATTCATCCCGTGTATGATAGGGTGTTCTTCCAACTGACTGAGATACCAGAGACACGAGGTGCTACTCTGCAGGATGCTTCACTCTTTGAGAGGCTAAGTGTCTCCTACGCATGATTTGATCAAGGTTCAAAGTAAAACTTATTGTCAGAGTACATACATATTACCACATACAACCCTGAGATTCTTTTTCTACGGGCATACTTAGCACACCTATAAAACAGTAAGTGTAAACTGTGAACATCAGGAACTATTAACTATAAACAAACTGTGCAAATGCAGATATAAATAAAGAGCAATAAATAATGAGCATGAAATAACAATATAACACAGTCCTTAAACGAGGGTAGTTATCCCCTTTTGTTCAAGAGCCTGATGGTTGAGGAATAGTAACTGTTCTTAAACCTGGTGCTGTGAGTCCTGAGGCTCCTATACCTTCTATCCCAGCGGTCCCCAACCACCGGGCCATGGACTGGTACCAGGCCACAAAGCATGTGCTACCGGGCCATGAGGAAACGATATGAGTCAGCTGCACCTTTCCTCATTTCCTGTCACGCACTGTTGAACTTGAACATAGGGTTGCCAATTGTCCCGTAGTATATTGGGCTAAATTGGTTTGTCCCGTGTTTCCCCCGCTAAGGTAGAGCGGTCCTATGAAACCTTTCGTGCCGAAATGGCAAACACGAGGAAATCTGCAGATGCTGGAAATTCAAGCAACACACATAAATGTTGCTGGTGAACGCAGCAGGCCAGGCAGCATCTCTAGGAAGAGGTACAGTCAACGTTTCGGGCCGAGACCCTTCGTCAGGAGTCCTGATGAAGGGTCTCGGCCCGAAACGTTGACTGTACCTCTTCCTAGAGATGCTGCCCGGCCTGCTGCGTTCATCAGCAACTTCTATGTGTGGTGCCGAAATGGCGTAAAGCGAAGAAGCAATTACCATTAATTTATATGAGAAAATTTTTTGAGCATTCCCAGACCCAAAAAAATAACCTAACAAATCATACCAAATAACACATAAAACTGAAAATAAATAACACTAACATATAGTAAAAACAGGAATGATATGATAAATACACAGCCTATAAAAGTAGAAATAATGTATGTGCAGTGTAGTCGAGAAGATGAAGGCAAAACCGATTGGTGGGGAGAAAAATCGGTAGGTATGCGCATGCGCACATCACATGCGCACGTCATGCATGCGCAATCAGGTGCCCGCGCAAGGCTTCATGGTCATGGTAGTCTCCTGGGGCAAAGTGTCCCAGGATTTGATTGCTACTTTTGTCCCTTATTTGGGAGTGAGAAGGTTGGCAACTCTAACTGTAAAAGATATGTTAGTCCTGACGAAGGGTCTCGGCCTGAAACGTCGACTGTACCTCTTCCTACAGATGCTGCCTGGCCTGCTGCGTTCACCAGCAACTTTGATGTGTGTAGCTTGAATTTCCAGCATCTGCAGAATTCCTGTTGTTAAAGATATGCTAAGGTGAGTTTAACCCTACCTGAACACCACTCCACCCCCGGTCCGCCAGTCCGCAAGAATATTGACAATATTAAACAGGTCCACGGTGCAAAAAAGGTTGGGGACCCCTGTTCTATCCGATGGCAGCAGCGAGAAAAGACCATGGCCTGGGTGGTGAGGATCTTGATAATGGATGCTGCTTTTCTATGGCGACATTTCGTATAGATGTGCCCAATAGTTGGGAGGGTTTTACCCATGATGTACAGGGCTGAATCAGCTACCTTTTGTGGGATTTTCCACTCAAAGGCATTGGTTTTCCCATACCAGACCATAATGCAGCCAGTCAGCACATTTTCCACCATACATCGATGGAAGTTTGCCAAGGTTTTCAATGATATGCCAAACCTCCACAGGCTCCTGAGGAAGTAGAGGCACTCTCGTGCTCTCTTCACAATAATATTTATATGATGGGTCTTCTGAGATAATGACACCCAGAAATTTAAAGTTACTGACCCTTTCCACCCCTGATCCATGGATGATTACTAGCTCATAGATTTCTGGTTTCCCTTTCCTGAAGTCTACAATCAGTTCCTTGGTCTTACACACATTGACTGAGAGGTTATTGTTATTACACCACTCAGCAAAGTTTTCAATCTCCCTCCTGTAAGCTGATTGATCACCACCTTTGAAACGGCCCACAACAGTGGTGTCATCAGCGAACTTGTATATGGTGTCAGAGCTGTACTTAGCCACACAGTCACAGGTGTAAAGTGAGTAGAGCAGGGGGCTGAGCATACATACCTGCGGTGCACCTGTGCTGATGGAGATTATGGAGGAGATGTTTTTGCCAATCCAAACTGGCTTGTGTCTAAGTGAGAAAATCCAGGATCCAATTGCACAAGGGGTATTGAGGACCAGGTTTTGGAGTTTACTGATTAGTTTTGAGGGGGCGATGGTGTTAAATGCCGAATTGTAATCGATATAGAGCATCCTGATATATGCATCTTTGTTGTCCAGATGTTCCAGGGTTGTGTGAAGAGCCAATGAGATGGCATCTGCTGTAAACCTGTTGTTTCGGTTGGTGAATTAGAGTGGATCTAAGTCACCATTCAGACAGGAGCTGATATGCTTCAACACCGGCCTCTCAAATCACTTCATCATGTGGATGTAAGGGCCACTGGGTGATAGTCATTTAGACAGGTCACCATGCTCTTCCTGGGCTACGCTATGATTGAAGCCTGCTTGAAGCAGTACCACACACTGTCAGAGCAAAAGTTTGAAGATATCGATGAATACACTAGCCATTTGGTTGGCACAGATCTTCAGTACTCAGACAGGACTCCATCCAGAACAGATGCCTTCTTTGGATCCATTCTCTTGAAGGCAGCCCATATGTCATCTTCAGATACTGAGACCAAAGGATCATTGGGAGACATGGGGGTATGCAACAGTTCCTCCCTGTTCTGGTGGTCAAAGCAAGCATTGAAGGCATTCAACTCATCTGGAAGCGAAGCTCTGCTGTCCCCTATGTCACAAGATTTAACTTTGCAGGAGGTTATGGCATTCAAACACCGCCACAGCCGTCAAACATCCCTCGTTGATTCCAGTCTAGTCCAGAATCTCCATTTTGCTCAGGAGATGGCTTTCCAGAGATCATACCACACCTCTTGTAGCATTCTTGATCTCCAGACTGGAATGCCTCCGATCCGGCTCTCAGCAGGTTCTGAATTTCATTGGTCATCCAGGGCTTCTGATTGGGGAAATCCTTGGAGCAATTTTATGGGGACACACTCATCCACAGCCATTTTAATAAAGTCTGTAATGACCCTGGTGTGGTCATTCAGGTCCTCAGATGTGATCTTGAACATGGCCCAGTCCTCTGACTCAAGCCAATCCTGTAACCATTCCTCAGTCTCCCATGACCACCTCTCGGATGTCTTGATCTCTGAAGCCTTGCTCTTTAGGCTCTGTGTGTTTGCAGATGGCAGGAGTGCAGCCAAATGATCCCACCTGCCAAAATGCAGTCTTGGGAAGGATCAATAGACATTCCTTATCACAGTGTAGTAGTGGTTTAGTGTGTGGGGACTGATGATAATTGGGCAGGGTTTTCTTCAAAGAACCTGGGACTATAATTTAAAATGCGCCAGGATAGGCCATTCCTTGTTTACAGACGGCATTGTGCAGTTTTGCAAGCGCTTACTTATACTCCGCCACTGGCAGTACGTAAACTGCAGTCAGGATCATGGATGAGAACCTTCAAGTCAAATAGAATGATTTACATCTAATTGTTGGTTGTTCTATGCCAGGGGAACAAGAAGTCAACATAACCCTATCGTCCGTGCAACAACCAGAATTACGAAAAAGCATACACTGCCACCTCTTTCCTTACCAGCGTTCGAGGTTGGATCCATTCTGAGGTCTATGAAAAGCAGAATTAGTTTTCTCTCTTTCTCTACCTAGAGCAATTGATCATTTTATCAGACTTATGTGATTTTCCTGCCATTCATTACAATACTATGGAGGTACAGTTACCATATTGAATGACTTTTTAACTTTCTGACTTAAGGACATCTGTTAAAAAAAAGGAGTCCATTATTACCTGGGGGCAGCCTCTATATTTTTTTTCCCCTCAAAGAATTTAGAGATTTCTCTGCCATCAGCAAAAAAATCAACAACAACTTGCAAATAAAAAAAAGGCCTGTACCAACTTAGATACCGTCTGTGCCTAAAGCATTTGCAGGTGTGTCTTAATGACGGTCAAAATCCAAATATGACTATGATGGGGTAATGGTCTATGGCCAAGATAAAGCACCTGCCAGGCAGAAATTATTAATAGTGAAAAAATACGATAGCCTGAACATAATGGAAGCATATGCAGTTGGTGCTTGATTCCATTACATACATAATGACTGCACCAATCCTTTAACTGCAGGCATCACCTGATTGTCACAACTGTTTCCACAAATCATAGTGGAAAAAAAAAGATTTACTGCTGAGCTTTATTGAATGCTGATTGCGTGTCCTGACCTGTTCCTCACCTTAGAGTTTTTATATAAGAACATTCAGAAAACATAATACTGAGGCTCAACCTGGGAGGAACTTCAAACACTGTTATCCCAAGGAAGAAGTTGGCATACAATATAGCAAAAATTTGTGGGAAGCTGGATGATTAGGATACTTCTAAAAACCAAAAGAAGGCGACTATGAAGTAATATGAAGTGAAAAGGTGAAAGATGAAGGTAAGCTAGCTAATAATTTCAAAGAGGATATAAGTGTTTTCTCAGATATATAAAGAGTTTTTAAAAAAAAGGTCAGAAGTGGGCATTGGCATACTGGAAACTGACACTGGAGAGGTAGCAGTGGGGTAAAAGGTGAACAAACTGACTAAGTATTTTGTGTCAGTCTTCACTGTGAAAAACACTAGCAGTGAGAGACTTGACAGAGTCAGCAGGCAGACACGAGTGTAGTCGCTTTTACTAAGGAGATAGGGTTGGGAAGCTGAAATGTCTGAGGGTAAAAAAGTCATCTGGACCAGATGGACTACACTCCAGGGTTATGAAATGGTAGTGGAAGAGATTGTGGAGGCACTATTAGAGATCTTTCAAGAATCACTAGCTTAGGGAATGGTTTTAGAGAACAGGAAAATTGCCAATGCCCCTCCTCTCTTTAAGAAAGGAGGTAGGTAAAGGATAGGAATTTATAAGTCAGTTAGCCTTCCTTTAGTGGTTTGCAAATTGTTAGAGTCCATTATTAAGTATCTGGCCTTGGGGGTATTTGGAGGCCAAAGTCAGCATGCTTTACTTAAGGCAGAGATTCCCAACATAGGGGTCTACGGACCCCTTGGTTAATGGTAGTGGTCCATGACATAAAAAAGGTTGGGAACCCCTGACTTCAGAGGAAATCTTGCCCTTAACAAGGTGCTGCACATGAGACTGATAAGTGGACAGAAAATTGGCTGACTGGCAGGAGACAAAGATTGGGAATAAAGGAGTTCTTTTCCAGTTGACTGCCGGTGACTAGTTGTATTTTGCAGGGTTCTGTGTTGGGTCTGCTAGTTTTCATGTTACTGTATATGTTAATGATCTGCATGACAGATTTGATGGCTCTGTGGATGATACACAGAGTGATCGGATCCTCACTGATACCATCAGGTAGGAGATACAGAAACCTGAAGGCACACACTCAGCAATTCAGGAACGGCTTCTTCCCCCCTGCCATATGATTGCTAAATGGACATTGAACTCGTGAACACTACCTCACTTTTTTATTATATATTATTTATGTTTTTGCATGATTTGAATCTATTCAATATACATATACTGTGACTTATTTACTTTATTTATTTATTATTATATTTTTTATTTTTCTTATGTATTGCTTTGAACAGTTGCTGCTAAGTTAACACATTTCACGACATATGCTGGTGGCAATAAACCTGATTCTCACTCAGAAAGGTGGAGGACAGTAAGATGGAAAAGCAGGGAGTCTGCAGAGGATTTGGACAAATTAGATGAATGGGTAAAGAAGTGGGAGATAGAATGCAGTGTAGGGAAGTGTATGGTCATGCACTTTGGTAGAAGGAGCAAATACTGTTTTCTAAATGGAGAGCAAATTAAGAAAACAGAGGTGCAAAGGGAACTGGGGGTGCTAGTGCTGGATCACCTACAGGTTAACTTGCAGGTTGAGTGAGTAGTAAGAAAGGCAAATACAATGTCAGCATTTAACAGCAACTATACTACCTGAGATTCCTAAAGAGAGCTGCCTCAAAGATTGTTGGCCAACGTTTATCGATGTGCAGTACAGAACATACTGACATATGGAATGACAGTTGGGTACTCTAACTGCAGTATGACAGATCACAACGGGTGATTAGGATGGCTCCGCACATTACTATTGGGACTCAACTACCAGATTTGGAGAAAATCTACAAATCTCGATGCCTACAGCACACTTGTATCATCATTAAAGACCCATCCCCTCCCGGACACTGTCTGTTCAATCTCCTCCCATCTGGTGGGAGATACAGAAACATCTTAGCCAAGGCAGCAAGACTGAAAAACAACCACTTTCCAGGGGCTGTTGTGCGGCTGAATAATGCTGCACCCAGGTTTTCCAGTGGCCTTTGAGAGTTGTAGATTATCAAAACCACTTGTTGCATGTTAATATGGGAATCTCTATTTATTTATTTTTAATTAGGCCATACTATATCAATTGAAAATATCTGCTTTGCACAGATTGGAGAAGCAATGACAAAAAAGTTCTATTCTTTTCCTCACATTCTACATTTCAAATGGACTAGAAAATAAAAGCAAGGTTGTAATTCAGAAACTTTAGAAGGCATTGATTAGATGATCTTTGGAATATTGTGAGCAGTTCTGGGCCTCACATCTAAGAGAGGATGCGTTGGCTTTGGAGATGTTTTTAAGGAGGTTTATGAGAATAATTCTGGGAAGTAAAGGGTTAATGTTTGAGGATAGTTTGATTGCTGTATGCCTGTATTCTCTGGAGTTCAAAATAATGATGGGGGAACTCAGTGAAGCCTACTAAATATTAAAAATGTCCCGGATAAAGCAGACATGAAGAGAAAGTTTTCAATAAGGGGAGAGTCTCGGTCTAGAGGACACAGCTCTGAAAAGAAGAACATCCCTATAGAACTGAGGTGAGGAGGGATTCCTTCAATCTTATGGCAGTGAATTTGTGGATTTCACTGTCACAGACAGCTGAGGAGACCAAGTCACTGGGTATACTTAAAGTAGAGTTTGATAGGTTCTTGATTAGTAAGGACATCAAAATTTACAGGGAGAAGGTACGAGAATGGGGTCGAGAAACTATGATCAAATGGCAGAGCAGACTCAATGGCTGAAAGACCTAATTCTGCTCCTATGTCTTATGGTACGTGGCAGGAAATAAGTATGTATGAGGTATAAAATGTCAAAGTTTAAGCATCTGTACCTGAATGCTCGCAACATTTTTAAAGAACTCAAAGGGTTGATAGCGATATATGGTACGAGTATGATCTATTAGCAAAGACATACTTGAAAGATGACCTAGACTAGGTAGTCAATATTGTAGTTTATGCAGTATATCAAGTACAAGCAGAATGGAGGAAATAAAAACAAGAGATTCGGCATTGCTGGAAATCTTGAGCAACACACACAAGATGCTGGAAGAACTCTGCAAATCAGGCAGCATCTATGAAGGGGATAACGATTGACATTTGGCTGAGACGCTTCATCAGGGCTGGAAAGGAAGGTGGCTGAAGGCAGAATAAGGGGGAGGGAAAGGAGTATGAGCTGGCAGGTTACGGGTGAAACCAGTTAAAAGGGAAGTTGAGTGAGTGGGGGGTGGAGATCAAGTAAGAAGCTGGGAGAGGGTGGATGAAAGAAATAAATGGCAGAAGAAGGAATTTATTAGGAGACGACAGTGTCTCATGGAAGAAAGGAACCAGCAGGAAGTGAGGACATGTGAGGAGAAGAGAAGTGAAAAGGTCACAAGAATGGGGAATGGAAAAATGAGAGAAGGAAGGAGGGGGAAGAAAAATAACTAAAAGCTGGGGAAATGAATACTAATGCCATCAGGTTGGAGGTTACCCAGATGGAATAAGAGGTGTTGCTCTTCCAACCTGAGAATCTCCTCGTCATGGCAGTAGAGAAGTCCATGAACAGACATGTCAGAATGGAAATGGGTAACCAACAGGTTTGCAGGTACTAACAAAGAGTCTCCCAATCTGCATCGGGTCTCACCAATATAGAGGAGGATGCAGCGAGACCATCAAATACAACAGATGACTCCGAAAGACTCAGAGGTGATGTGTCACCTCACTTGGAGGTGAGATAGCTTTGTTAACTAAGAAGGGTATTAGTACAACACACATCAGCACAGTGCTGAGTAGTCATAGAACATAGGACATAGAATAGTACAGCACAGTACAGGCCCTTCGGCCCACATTGTTGTGCCGACCCTCAAACCCTGCCTCTCATATAATCCCCCCCCCACCTTAACTTCCTCCATATACCTGTCTAGTAGTCTCTTAAACTTCACTAGTGTATCTGCCTCCACCACTGACTCAGGCAGTGCACTCCACGCACCAACCACTCTCTGAGTAAAAAACCTTCCTCTAATATCCCCCTTGAACTTCCCACCCCTTACCTTAAAGCCATGTCCTCTTGTATTGAGCAGCAGTGCCCTGGGGAAGAGGCGCTGGCTATCCACTCTATCTATTCCTCTTAACATCTTGTATACCTCTATCATGTCTCCTCTCATCCTCCTTCTCTCCAGAGAGTAAAGCCCTAGCTCCCTTAATCTCTGATCATAGAGTATACTCTCTAAACCAGGCAGTAGCCTGGTAAATCTCCTCTGTACCCTTTCCAATGCTTCCACAACCTTCCTATAGTGAGGCGACCAGAACTGGACACAGTACTCCAAGTGTGGCCTAACCAGAGTTTAATAGAGCTGCATCATTACCTCGCGACTCTTAAACTCTATCCCTTGACTTACGAAAGCTAACACCCCATAAGCTTTCTTAACTAACCTATCTACCTGTGAGGCAACTTCTGGGGATCTGTGGACATGTACCCCCAGATCCCTCTGCCGCTCCACACTACCAAGTATCCTGCCATTTACTTTGTACTCTGCCTTAGAGTTTGTCCTTCCAAAGTGTACCACCTCACACTTCTCCGGGTTGAACTCCATCTGCCACTTCTCAGTCCACTTCTGCAACCTATCAATGTCTCTCTGCAACCTTTGACAATCCTCTACACTATCTACACCACCACCAACCTTTGTGTTGTCTGCAAAGTTGCCAACCCACTCTTCTACCCCAACATCCAGGTCGCTAATAAAAATCACGAAAAGTAGAGGTCCCAGAACCGATCCTTGTGGGACACCACTAGTCACAACCCTCCAATCCAAACGTACTCCCTCCACCACGACCTTCTGCCTTCTGCAGGCAAGCCAATTCTGAATCCACCTGGCCAAACTTCCCTGGATTCCATGCCTTCTGACTTTCTGAATAAGCCTACATGTGGAACCTTGTCAAATGCCTTACTAAAATCCATATAGATCACATCCACTGCACTACCCTCTTCTATATGCCTGGTCACCTCCTCAAAGAACTCTATCAGGCTTGTTAGACACGATCTGCCCTTCACAAAGCCATGCTGACTGTCCCTGATCAGACTATGATTCTTTAAATGTCCATAGATCCTATCTCTAAGAATCTTTTCCAACAACTTTCCCACAACAGACGTAAGGCTTACTGGTCTATAATTACCCAAACTATCCCTACAAGGGGACAACATTCACCTCCCTCCAATCCTCCGGTACCATTCCCGTGGACAATGAGGACATAAAGAACCTAGCCAGAGGCTCAGCAATCTCTTCCCTCCCCTCATGGAGCAGCCTGGGGAATATTCCGTCAGGCCCCGGGGACTTATCCGTCCTAATCTATTTTAACAACTCCAACACCTCCTCTGCCTTAATATCAACATGCTCCAGAACATCAGCCTCACTCATATTGTCCTCAGCGTCATCAAGTTCCCTCTCATTGGTGAATACTGAAGAGAAGTATTCATTGAGGACCTCGCTCACTTCCACAGCCTCCAGGCACATCTTTCCACCTTTATCTCTAATCGGTCCTACCTTCACTCCTGTCATCCTTTTGTTCTTCACATAATTGAAGAATGCCTTGGGGTTTGTCGTGGAACAATGGATACCGATGTGGAATTGGTTTGGGTGGAAGTAATGAATAGCAGGGGAAAGACACAGGTAGGAGCAACGTAAAGGTCACCAAGATGTTGCTTCTTGATAGGACAAAGCATAAATGATGAACTGATGAAAGGCAATGCATGAACAACATTTCAGTGTCATTAGACAGGCAAGGGAAGAGACTGGTAATATACCACACATAGTCAGATGTCCTGTTTAAATTGGCATCATGGTTGGTACAGAGGTCATCAGCTGAAGTGTCTGTTTTTGTGCAGTACGACAAAATGTTCTACAAAATATCAAAGGTGTTTAAGAAGGGAACTGGCAAGGCTACTGTAGAAGAGGAATGTATTGTGATGGTATGTGTTAAGACAAGCTATTTAGCATTTGGTCATTCAAACAAGTATCTGAGTTAGTGCAGCTAAGTATATACTCATATAAAAATTAAACCATTCTGCATCAATTTCACTGCCTTCACAACCGTTATAGGAAAATTATCCTCTATTGCCTGAAGTGTGAATATTATATTTTCTATGTTGGTATCAGTATCTTCTCAAGGTAATACTGAATTTGCATCTGTCTGGTGTTGTGCCTTGATGCTCAATATTTAATTGTATTCTATATGAATCTGCTCATCAATTAATTGCACATAAACATATCCCGCAGCAGTCAATTCAGGAAAGCATCAAACTGTAGTGTTAAAAGATAAATTCACAACCATCACTAATAGTCCTGCATGACCTTAGGTTTCTGGTCATTTGTAACTTTCTATGATTTTTAAATTAACTCCTCAATAGAAAAATCTTTCATCTTGTGTGGTGTCAAGGGTTGTTCGAAAGTGGTGTACGTTATTGAGCATCTCCCCGTTTGCAAGACTGCTTTTTTATTTTTCACGTGGTTTCGTTTTGAGGAGGGGACTTTTATCATTTCCTTCAATTTCAGGAAACTGCACTCTCTGAAGAGCATTTTCATCACTTCTACAGAAGAATTCAAGGGTTCCTCTCCTTGATTGTAAAAGCCAAGGCCCCTGATTTAGCATGATTTGATTTGAGCTGCCATCTTGCCCTGTTCTCTCTTTAGCCGTCACAAGACATATTCCGCATTTTACCTCTTCAGCAGTCACAAGACTTATATTCCACATATCATCACTTATTTCTCCTCTGAACTTCAGTCTTGCCAATTGAATTCTGTTGTTGCTAATCATGAATCTACAGAATTATTCTACCACAATGAATATACATTGTGATGACTTCATTGTTTCAAATGGCATGTTTTTTTTGTTTCATACTATGCTTGTTACCAATGTAATGTACATGACCCTGTGGGTTCCTAGTCTATACTAAAGTAATATGCAGTAATGGAATGTGCTAATAAATGGTAGGTGATTTGAGGTGCACACGAATACGAGTGATCTAGTCAAAGTTGAAGTGGCATCACACAACTGAAAAACCATTGAATTCTGGTTGCACAAAATGTGTCTAATTGTAAAAAACTGCTGAATGCATTAGTTGTAACCCCTTTGGGGAAGTCCTTTAAAATCGTAGCTTTTTCAAGAGCAAAGACAATTAATAGGTGCACTTCTAAAGCTACAAAAATTGTTATTTTTATCTTGTATAAAAAAAACTAACTCATAAAACCTGAACTGGACAAATCAAGGAAATTTCACAACCAGGAGTGATGAAACTCATTGAGAATATGCCCAAATTGGTGATAATCTTCTAAACAATTCTCTCACAAGCCATGGTAATTTTGAGCAGAGATTATCATTGATTAATGAATTAGTACCTGTCATTATGGACTTTTTTAATGAAAAAGGATGAAAACTCTTGCTTATATACACGTATTCATTGTTTTATTATTAATAAAAATATAACAGAGACAGATTGAAATAAATGAGGCATTTTTTAGAAAACGATCAAAACTTATTAATATTGATATTTTAAAAAGGCCATTGAAAAATGTCAGCTCTATATAATATTGTTATTATACCTTGTATATAAAGGAAGAAATGTGAATGGGAAATGATAACTTTTGGTGCATATTTATAAAAGATTAAGGAAAGGAAAGTAAGCAGACTTTACTCTCAGTGAGCCTTTTGTGTTTTACTAACCCTTACAAATATTCTATATCCAGCTAAACTACATACACTATTTACTGTTATTATCACTAATGTCCAGTGTTCACTCACAAACAAGAGGAGGAGGATCTGGTCCACAGGTTGAGATTCTAAATTGGAAAATGGCCTATTTTGATGGTATGCAGAAAGGATCTGGCAAGTTTAATTGAGACAGGCTGTTTTATTTGCATCTGTATTTACTCAGGAGATGGACACAGAGTCTATAGAAGTGAAGCAAAGCGGAACCAACTTCATGGGTCCAGAACAGATTGCAGAGGAGGAAGTGTTTGCTATCCTGAGGCAAATCATGGTGCATAAATCCCAACAGCATGACAAGGTATTCCCTTGGACCCCACGGGAGGCAAGTACAGAAATTGCCAGGCCTTAGCAGAGATATTTAAATCATCCTTAGCAGCAGGAGAGGTACCAAAGGATTGGTGGACAGCCAATGTTGTTCCGCTGTTTGAAAAAGGTTCTAAACATAAACCAGGAAATTATAGTGAGTCGTCAAGTCATCTAGTTGTAAGCTAGATTTCAACATTTAAGAGAAGTTGGATAGGTACATGGATGGTAGAGGGTTGGAGGACTATGGTCCCAGTACAGGTCAATGGGAGTAGGCAGTTTAATTGGTTTCAGCATGGACTAGATGAGCCGAAGGACCTGTTTCTATGCTGTACTTCTCTATGACTAAGAAAAATAGAAGCAGAGCAAGCCAATGCCAACTGGTCCAACTATTTACTATTCAGTAGTAGGAAAGGTATTGGAAGGTATACTAAGGGCCCAGATATATAAATATTTGGATAGAAAAGGGAAGTCAGCATGGCTTCGTGCATGGTTGATCATGTCTAACCAATCTTTTCGAGTTTTTCAAAGAAGCTACCAGGGAGGTGAATGAAGTCAAGGCAGTGGATGTTGTCTAAATGGGCTTTAGCAAACCATTTGACAAGGTCCTGCTTGGGAGGTTGGCCAAGAAGTTTCATTCGCTCAGCTTCAAGATGAAGTAGTAAATTGGATTAGACATCGGCTTTGTGGGAGAAGCCAGAGGACGGTAGTAGATGTTTGCCTCTCTGACTGGAGGCCCATGACTACTAGGGATCGGTACTGGGTTCTTTAAGTTTGTTTTCTATATCAAGTTATGGTGTCAAGTTAGGAAAAGGGGAAGTACAACGAGATCTAGGTGTCCTTGTTCATCAGTCACTGTGAGTAAGCATGCAGGTACAGCAGGCAGTGAAGAAAGCTAATGGCATGTTGGCCTTCATAACAAGGGGAGTTGAGTATAGGAGCAAAGAGGTCCTTCTGCAGTTGTACAGGGCCCTGGTGAGACCACACCTGGAGTATTGTGTACAGTTTTGGTCTCCCAATTTGAGGAAGGACATTCTTGTTATTGAGGGAGTGCAGCGGAGATTAATGAAGTTAATTCCCGGGATGGCGGGACTGTCATATGTTGAAAGATTGGAGCGACTGGGCTTGTATACACTGGAATTTAGAAGGATGAACGGGCATCTGATTGAAACATATAAGATTACTAAGGGACTGGACACACTAGAGGCAGGAAACATGTTCCCGATGTTGGGGGAGTCCAGAACGAGAGGCCACAATTTGAGAATAAGGGGTAGGCCATTTAGAACAGAGTTGAGGAAAAACTTTTTCACACGGAGAATTGTGGATTTGTGGAATGCTCTGCCTCACAAGGCAGTGGAGGCCAATTCTCTGAATGCTTTCAAGAAAGAGTTAGATAGAGCTCTTAATGATAGTGGAGTCAAGGGATATGGGGAGAAGGCAGGAAAGGGGTACTGATTGTGGATGATCAGCCATGATCACAGTGAATGGCGGTGCTGGCTCGAAGGGCCAAATGGCCTACTCCTGCACCTATTGTCTATTGTCTATCAATGATCTGGATGATAACGTTGTTAATTAGATAAGCAAATTTGCAGATGACACCAAGATTGGAAGTGTTGCGGTCAGTGAAGGAGGCTGTCATGGTTTGCAGAGGGATCTGCATCTGCTGTAAAAATGGGCTAAAAGTAGCAGATGGAATTTACCTCTTCCTAGAGATGCTGCCTGGCCTGCTGCATTCACCAGCAACTTTGATGTGTGTTGCTTGAATTTCCAGCATCTGCAGAATTCCTCATGTTTGCGAGATGGAATTTAGTGTTGCCAAGTGTGAGGTGTTGGTGAACCGGAGGGCACTGAGAAGAGTGGTAGAACAAATGGGTCTGGGAATACAGGTCCATAATTCTTTGGAAGTGTTATCACATGTAGACAGGGTCATAAAGAAAGCTTTTGGCTCAATGGCCTTCATAAATCAATGTATTGTGTACAGGAGATGGGCTGTTACTTTGAAGTTGTGTAAGGTGTCGGTGAGGCCTAATTTGTAATATTGTGTGCAGCTTTGGTCACCTACCTAGAGGAAAGTTGTAAAAAAGGTTGAGAGAGTACAGAGAAAATTTACAAGGATATTGCCACATTTGGAGGACCTGAGTTATAAGATTGAATAGTTTAGTATTCCTCAGAACATAGAAGATCGAGACGAGGTTTGATAGAGGTATACAAAATTATAAGGGGTATAGATATAATACCCCTTATATTCAAGCAGGCTTTTTCCAGTGAGGTTGGGTGGGACGACAACCAGAGGTCAAAGGTGATAAGCTTAAGGGGAACATGGGGGAAGCTTCTTCACTCAGAGGGTCATGCGAGTGTGGAATGAGCTGCCAGCACAAGTGGTGCAGGTGAGCTTGAAACTTCTTCACTCAGATGGTCATGAGAGTGTGGAATGAGCTGCCAGCACAAGTGGTGCATGTAAGCTGGATTTCAACGTTTAAGAGAAGTTTGGATAGGTAAATGGATGGTAGAGGTTAGGAGGACTATGGTCCCAGTACAGGTCAATGGGAGTAGGCAGTTTAATTGGTTTCAGCGTGGACTAGATAAGCCAAAGGACCTGTTTCTGTGCTGTACTTCTCTATGACCAAGTAAAATATAAGCAGAGCAAGCCAATGCCAACTGGTCCAACTGTTTACTATCCAAATAGTGATGTATAAACCAGGTCAGAGAGGATTTTGAAATGTATCACATGTTCTTGTAACTGTCTGGCTGGCAACAAGCTGGTGTGAGACACTTCTTGTAAAAACATCTCATTGTTCTTGGGTCGTAAAGAATCATTTGCTACTTCATTTGGCAGTAAAGACATTAATTATGTATCTTTTTTATTATGGATGGGATTTAAAGACTTGAGAGGTGGCATTGTATGCTGCACTGCCAATGAAATTATGTGTGCCATCTTGGGCATGCATGTTATAGGTTTGCCACCTGTCTCTTCAAATGGAATTAAACAGGTTGGGAAGTCACCCTATAGCTCTTTACTCTATTTTTTAATGATTTGTTACATTGCAAGGGATTAGACTCAAAGAATCTGCAAACAGGACAGTCTCTGTGATTTCCTCCTAGATCTTTTAAGACCCAAATCTAAGACAAGAAAGACTTTTCATTAAGACAAGCAATTGGACCCTGATGCACCACCCATGGACACAATGAGCTAGCAAATAGTTCCTCAAAATTTTGGAATGCCATTTCCAATTATTCAAAATACAGTTGCTTACAGATGACCTAGTTAATTAAAAATACATTTTTGTGAGAAGTTCCTCTTTAAATGTCAAGCTGCACCAGAAATTGTCTAAAAACCTGTTCAACTGCGGTAGCTCATTACTGACTTTTCATTCAATCATTTGCAAATGAATGAGCTGAAAAGTTGGGATTGATTAATAACACTCAAAATAAATGAAAAATTGAGTACATCTTGTGTCTCTGTCATTGAGATACCCAGAGTGAGAACACTCCCTCATATATAACATGATCAGTCTACTTCTAAAGATTTGTTTAGCAGAATATCAAAAAAATTCTCCAGTCATTCTGTCGAGCCGATCTGCTTACACCAGGATTAGTCACGATCATTTTTGAATACTTCCTAATGCAAGTTTACCTTGTACCGCAGCAATCAAATTAGCATAAATAACTTCAAATGGAGTATCACCAATGCATTATAAAGCCTCAGCATAATTCTTTAGATTTACATTCGTGTATTCCAGCATTATATTTTAACATGCTATTACCTTTTAAAATTAGCCTGATTGTATGAACATTGAAACCGATTAATAGTACTCCGAGGTTTCTTTCAAAATCTTTCCATATTAATTCATTTCTTTTGTATGATTATGCTCCATATTTGGTTGAATTATATGGGATATATTATGATTACTGGTTATGCATCTCATTTGTATTTGTCTGTTAGATTGTTTAACCAGTTCATTTGCTTTCACAAATCTTTTGCTTCACCTTGTAACACTCTTGTTTTCCCTATTTTCTGCAATCAATAATATGCAGGGATTTAATATCCAGCTTGTCTTTGAGCAGCCAAAATAATATCAATTTAAAAAGGAAGCAAACAGAAGAAAAATAATTGAAATCAGCACTTTAAAAATTATTCATAAAATGAAACAGCAATGGAAAAAGAGATAAAAAGGGAATGGAAAAATAAATGATATCCAATAAAAAGAGAAATGGAATTCCAAACAAGGAAAAGACAGGAAGAAATGAAATAGCTCTCATTGTGTTGATTGACCACATTCACAAAATATCTGTTTCTATGTAGTTATGCTTACATTTTTAAAAACTTCACCAGTCTGGCAGATCTTAAATAAATCATTTGTTTAATATGCCTGGCATTTTAGACACCTGGCATTACGAAGCAACATACCTTGTGTATAACGTCAGTTGCTAGTTGCCGAAGTGAAGGAGATGCAACAGTGTTCAAGCTTCCATGTCCCACAACAGGTTTGAATAGGTTGATATAAGCCACAGCATTATTCTGTAGAATGTGTTCCATCTCCTGAAAAAGAGTAGCGTACCTATTGCATTATAACTGATAAATAATGATGAATTTATGCATGTACTTATCGTGTACTAAAAGAGAAAAAATTACATTTACGTAATAACTTTCATGGTGTTCTACAGTACTTTGTAGCCTATAGCGTACTCTTGAATAACAGTCATTGATTTCATATGGGAATCACAGCAAATAATTTGCAGATTGGGAACTCCTGTAAACAGCAATCTGATAGAGTCAAATAATGGAATAATGGGCCAGTGCTTGGTACCAGTAACAAATTGTGTGCTCTGATTGCTCACCTCGATAGTAAGAACAGACTGATTTAATAGCAAAACCTCACAAAATAGAATGCCTTCACAAGTATGGGCCAGAGCAAGCTCTGTCAGAAAAGAAGCTCAAAAAAATTGAAATCCAGTTAAGCTTTGGCGCCAATTAGTCATTGTCAGATATATCAAGGTCTTTGGTGATTTCAGATTGTCCTTGAAATCAATAAAATTTCAAAGTTTACTAACATTAAAAGAAATATTAAACCATTTTAAAATTATAGAAAGATTTTTTGATAAAAACACACACTCTCAAACAATAAAAATATTTTATGCACCCCTAAATAATTCAAAAATTATAAATGGCTGAAATTTTACCCTTGCTCCTCATTGCTGTTGAAATGAATGTATTTGCTGTTCCTATGGCAGCTTTAAACTTGCATTAGATCAGCAGGCAGATTTCCTAGTGTAGGGATCACACTCTGGAGACCATGAGATACCAGTGTTGTGGTGCAGTGAGCAGAATCCTACCAAACAGCAGCCAGGTAATTTTGGGCTTTTGTATTTGTGCAGAAGTCCCATGCTCACTGACCCTTATATCGAAAATGTCAGTAGCTTGGTATGACTGCTGACAACTCTTAGCATCTGCCATTCTGGCCTCACTGGTGTGATGTGGAATAAATATTTTGGCCAGAACACAGAGGAAACTTTTCTTTGTTTCCTTGAATTCTTGTGCATCAATGTGAAAAATTAATGGGGCATTGGTTTAGTATTTTTCTGGAAGGCAATACTGTCAAGACAGCTGTACTCCTTTGACTCTACAGAAAAATATCAGTCTGAATTGTTGTGCTCAAGTGGGATATATAACAAGAACGGTCTTACTCGAAAGTTCACAGGAGACTTAGCAAATTTCCAGTTTCTATTTCCTCCTTTCTTTTGACCACTACCCACCCCCAACTGCACTCCAGCTCCAAACATCCCAATTATATAGAAATGAGCCAATTTGGAAATTTAACATAAGATAAACAATTGTTATTGAAATACCTTCTCTCCATTAAAATCCCTGAATGCAACTTTCTCTTGGTGCTTCATTATTCTTTATTTTCTAATTCATATTAAACATATTATATGAATAATACTGTCATTCAGTTTTGTCTCGCTGGATTCAACTGCAAAAGGTTCAGTTGAAAATGGGCTGAAGTTAACTATTGTGTTAGATACACAAAGTTTAAAAATGATCTACATGATGAACGTGACCCTGCAGGATAATTTGATCTGATGGAATGAGAATAAAAATGAAAAGGTATTTATTTGTCCTTATGTTCAGACTAACTGACTTGCACCTAAATATCCATAACAGGCCATCACTTTTTTTTAAGCAATCTGTTAGAAATGCAACATGTGACATTACAATTTCTCAGCCAGAAACAGGCAAAGAGGTTAAATCTTATAATGTATCTGGATTTTCATCAATATTCATAAAACCAGGAGCACTGGATTTTAACTCAAATATTAGAATAACATGGCCCTTTCAGAAGTTCAGGAAAGAATAGAAAATACTGTAGTTAATTTTTAGAGTTTGCATAGAAAGGTCTAGCCACTTTAATGTCTCGTTTAAGTGCAGTAGCTCTACAAATACCCAGATACCCGAGTTACTATAGATTTACTACAATGGCTGTGCTTTAGAACTTTTTATTAATGTAAAACATGTTCCACTGAATGGGTTTAATATTAACTAGCATGGCAGTAAGTGAAGCATGCTAACAGGGGTTCAATTAATGAAATGAAAAAGTGCCTGTATGCTCAATATTCATCCAACTCCTCAGAACCTGCTTCATCAAACGGGCATCCTCGTGCCCATTTGGATCTTGGATCCACTTGGATCCAGAGGTGACACTAATACATGTGGGAAAATGGGGTGAAAAGGCAAAAGCCAATACTGGCACCAGCCAGACTACTTTGATAACATTTGCTCTTGCTTCTCTTGTCCCACACTGATGGATGTGTCAGCATGGATTTGTGAAAGGAAAATCATGTCTGATGAATCTCATAGAATTTTTTGAGGATGTAACTAGTAGAGTGGATAGGGGAGAACCAGTGGATGTGGTATATTTGGATTTTCAAAAGGCTTTTGACAAGGTCCCACACAGGAGATTAGTGTGCAAACTTAAAGCACACGGTATTGGGGGTAAGGTATTGATGTGGATAGAGAACTGGTTAGCAGACAGGAAGCAAAGAGTGGGAATAAACCGGACCTTTTCAGAATGGCAGGCAGTGACTAGTGGGGTACCGCAAGGCTCAGTGCTGGGACCCCGGTTGTTTAAAATATATATTAATGACTTAGACGAGGGAATTAAATGCAGCATCTCCAAGTTCGCAGATGACACGAAGCTGGGTGGCAGTGTTAGCTGAGAGGAGGATGCTAAGAGGATGCAGGGTGACTTGGTGAGGTTAGGTGAGTGGGCAAATTCACGGCAGATGCAATTTAATGTGGATAAATGTGAGGTTATCCACTTTGGTGGCAAGAACAGGAAAACAGATTATTATCTGAATGGTGACCGATTATGAAAAGGGGAGGTGCAACAAGACCTGGGTGTCATTGTACACCAGTCATTGAAAGTGGGCATGCAGGTACAACAGGCGGTGAAAAAGTCGAATGGTATGCTGGCATTCATAGCAGGACGATTCGAGTACAGGAGCAGGGAGGTACTATTGTAGTTGTACAAGGCCTTGGTAAGACCACACCTGGAGTATTGTGTACAGTTTTGGTCCCCTAATCTGAAAAAAAAACAGTCCTGCCATAGAGGGAGTACAAAGAAGGTTCACCAGATTGATTCCTGGGGTGGCAGGACTTTCATATGATGAAAGACTGGATCGACTAGGCTTATACTCTCTGGAATTTAGAAGATTGAGGGGGGATCTTATTGAAATGTATAAAATTCTAAAGGGATTGGACAGGCTAAATGTAGGAAGATCGTTTCCAATGTTGGGGAAGTCCAGAATGAGGGATCACAGTTTGAGGATAAAGGAGAAGCCTTTTAGGACTGAGATGAGGAAAACTTCTTCACACAGAGAGTGGTGAATCTGTGGAATTCTCTGCCACAGGAAACAGTTGAGGCCAGTTCATTGGCTATATTTAAGAGGGAGTTAGATATGACCCTTGTGGCTAAAGGGATCAAGGGTATGAAGAGAGGGCAGGTACAGGGTTCTGAGTTGGATGATCAGCCATGATCATACTGAATGGTGGTGCAAGCTCGAACAGCCTACTCCTGCACCTATTTTCTATGTTTCTATGTATTAGCGAGTTACAACCCAAACTCCACGGTGTTCACAGGGAAACTAGTTAGCTCGTTGAAATTGGAGTTCCCTTTAACATGATGGGAATAGAAAGGTTATGACTTAATGTCACATCCTTTCTTCCAAATTTATGAACAGGAATTTGCAACAACTTATTTAGGGACAATTTTTATTTAAAAATTTAAATATCAGTGTGGAAGATAGAGTCCAAAAGTCTTGTGGCATAAATAAATATCAATTTACAGAGAAACATATATCCGTTACTCACACAATCTACTGAACTCAAATAATCTTGTTAAGTCACCGCTGTGCACAACTCCCTAACAGAGTTAGCTCTGATAGTAGCTCAAATCACATTTCTTCATTTTTTTTATGATATCTCATGTACATTATAACTTTTTATTCCTGGTTTTGTGGCAGCAAATTTATAATATAGTACTTAAAATTTCTGTTCACCCCCGTAGAAATTTATAATTCAGAATGCTGATTAACACACAAAAATGATATTTAATAGACAAATGCCAATTTGTAGAAATATCTTACTGCTTCCATACCAGCACTTATATTCTTCCATTATTTAGCAGATTCTAAGTGCTTTCTTTTTGCTCCAGAGGAGGTAAACTTTCAAAGCATCACTTCTCTCCCCAGATACTCTGCTACATCTAGATAAATTTCTCATTCATTCATTCTACTCATGAAAGTGAGAACCAAATACATCACAGTTGTTAAATTTACCCCATGTTTGCATTCAGTGAGCTGATTTTTTAAAACTGAGGCATCATCGTCTTTTGAAGATGCCTTTGGTGCTGGGGAGATTACATCTCATGATAGAGCTGGCTGAGTTTGCAACTTCCTGCAGTTTTTTCTGATCCTGTGCAGTGGCTCCTCCATACCAGATGGTGATGCAACCAGTTAAACATTGTGTATGGTACCTCTGTAGAAATTAGCTGGTGTCTTTGGTGACATACCAAGTCTCCTCAAATCCCGAATGAATATAGTCGCTGTTATGCCTTCTTTGTAATTATATCAATATGTTGGGCCCAAGATAGATCCTCAGAGATGTTGACACCCTGGAACTTGAAACTGCTCACTCCTTCCATGCTGATTCCTCAATGAGGACTGCTGTGTATTCCCTTGATTTCCTCTTTCTGAAGTCCACAATCAATTCTTTGGTCTTACTGACATTGAATGCAAGGTTGTTGTTTCAACACCACTCAATAGTTGATCTATCTCACTCTTGTATATCTCCTCGTCACCATCTGAAGTTCTGTCAACAATAGCTGTGTCGTTGGCAAATTTATAGATGTGCCTAGTCACACAGTCGTGGGTGGAGAGAGTAGAGCTGTGGGCTAAACACACATACCTGAGGTGCACCAGTGTTGATTACTATCAAGGAGGAGATCTTATCACCAATCTGCACTGACTGTGGTTTCCCAATGAGGAGGACAAGGGTTCAGTTATAGAGGAAGGTACAGAGGCCCAGGTTTTATTGATTTAGCGATACAGTGTGGAGTAGGCCCTTCAAGCCCTTTGAACTGTGCTAGCCCAGCAACACCACAATCCTGATTAGCCATAGCCTAACCACAGGACAATTTACAAGAGCAATTAACCTACTCAGTATGTCTTCAGACTGCCGGAGGAAACTGGAGCACCCGAGGAAAACCCACTTATTTCAGTGGGAGGATACACAAAGGCTCCTTACAGAATAACACTGGAATTGAATTCTGGATCAGGAATGCCCCAATAGCACCATACTACCCGCTATGCTACCAATTTTGGAGCTTGTTGATTAGTAGTGAGATTATGATGGTGTTGAATGCTGAGCTGTAATCAATAAACAGCAGCTATAAATAGATATTGCCATTGTCCAGGTGGTCCAAGCTAAGTGGAGTGCAGTAGGTAGAACTGCAACTGATGAAGTGCTTTGAGAGGTTTATCACGGCAAGAGTCAACTCCCAGCTAAGCAGGGACCTGGCCTTGCTGCAGTTTGCCTGTCACCACAATAGGTTTGCGGTGGAGGCAATCTGACTGGCTCTCAGCTCGTCTTCACGGTAGATGTGGTTGCAAATCAGCCACAATTGTTGAGGCAGCTCACCCTGCTTACCTCAAGTTGTAAAGCAAATTTTTCCATTTGGATTTCTCGAGACCCTAGCTATCAAGATCAATATATTGTCAAATTCTTCCCATCCTTTAGAATATTCTCTTAGATGTTCTAACAAGGAAGCCACAGGATATTGGGAGGGAAACACACAATGTGCTTGGAGGAGCTCAGCAGGTCAGGCTGCATCTGTGGATGGAAATAAACAGATGCCACTTTAAGTCGAGACACTTCATCGGGACCTGTGAAGGTCTTGGCACAAAACGTCGACTGTTTATTTCTTTCTACCGATGCTGCCTGACCTGCTGAGCTCCTCCAGCACATTGTGTGTTTTGCTCTAGATTTTCAGCATCTGCTGTACCTCTTGTGTAAAGGATGCTGGGAGACTTTTCTCTCCAAATAATGTATATGATGTGAGATTTATTGGGAAGTAAATGCAGCAAAAGTAGATTGTGATGCTTCCACCTCAATAAGTAAATTGAACGTTATTTTTCTGGAACCAAACACTATACAACTTCTTCATACTTCATTAACTATCTGCCCAAACAATTTGCTTTTTTATTCCCTTGCTCTGACTCACCATAAGCAAGATGATCAGAATTTGGTATCTTACATCTAGATAATGCCAGGTCTGTGAAAGCCTGTTGCATGTAAATACCTCTCATGGATTTTGCAATGGTACTCACTGTCCACAACTCATCACATTTATTCCTGCCTCTAATGTCAATTAGTTTTGGTGAAGCAGTAATTTTAAGTCCTTATTCACAAACATATACATCACGTTCTGTCTAATATATGTTCTGTGTTTCATAGTGCAAAACTAAAATAGCTGGATCTCTGTAAAGATACAGCTGTTTCTCCCAGCCATAAGTTAATGCTTGACCTTTATTTTACTGTGAATCTTCAAAATTATCTTAAATAATGTTACATCTGTTTTTATGGAAACACTGAGAAACTACTTTAAAAAGTGTATGCCTCTCTTGATATCCAAACTGCATTGCAAAGTAGAAAAAAGAAAATTCAAGATCATTTACTAATTTTCTGATTATAGTGTTCCAAAAAGAATAAAATATATTCAGCATTCTATTTTTAAGCAAAAATGCAACTGAAGTCCTGAAGGAATAAAACCTACTCTCATCTAAAAAAGATACAGTATCTGTTAAATTGAGTTTAGGCCTCAAGAATATGTCATTTTGGCAGGCGAGCTATGAACTTGAGCAACAGCATTTTACAGCAACTTGCTTCCCTGGTGTCTGTGACAGAACAGCGCAGAAGTTAAAACATGCCAGAAAAGGTAAATCAGCAGTAACTGAAGGTATGGAAGACAGGTAATGAAAATGCTGGCATCTTGATAGGATCAGATTTAAACTGACTGATCACCACAATTTAGTAAGGACACAGACATGAGGAAATCTGCCTTTGCTGGAAATTCAAGCAACACACAAAAAATGCTGATGGAATGCAGTAGGCCAGGCAGCATATATAGGAAGAGGTACAGTTGACGTTTCGGGCCGGGACCCTTTGTCAGGACTAACTGAAAGAAGAGATAGTAAGAGATTTGAAAGTAGGAGGGGGAGGGGGAGATCCGAAACGATAGGAGAGGACGGGAGGGGAGGGGTGGATCTAAGAGCTGGAAAGTTGATGGATACTAGACTGGAGAAGGGAGAGGATTATGGGACGGGAAGCCTGAGGAGAGAGAGAAGGGGGGAGGGGAGCCCAGAGGGTGGAGAGCAGACAAGGAGTTATAGTGAGAGGGATAGAGGGAGAAAAAAAGAGAAAAAAAGCGGATAAATAAAAAAATATATTAAATAAATAAGGGATGGAGTGTGAAGGGGAGGAGGGGCATTAACAGAAATTAGAGAAGTCAATGTTCATGCCATCAGGCTAATATAAAGTGTTGTTCCTCCAACCAGAGTGTGGCTTCATCTTGACAGTAGAGGAGGCCGTGGATAGACATATCAGAATGGGAATGCGACATGGAATTAAAATGTGTGGCCACTGGGAGATCCTGCTTTCTCTGGCGGACAGAGCGTAGGTGTTCAGCAAAACAGTCTCCCTGCCTGTGTTGAGTCTCGCCAATATATAGAAGGTCGCACTGGGAGCACCGGACGCAGTATATCACCCCAGCTGACTCACAGGTGAAGTGTCGCCTCACCTGGAAGGACTGTCTGAGGTCCTGTATGGTAGTGAGGGAGGAAGTGTAAGGGCATGTGTAGCACTTGTTCCGCTTACAAGGATAAGTGCCAGGAGGGAGATCGGTGGGAAGGAATGCAGGGGATGAACGGACAAGGGAGCCACGTAGAAAGCGATCCCTGCGGAAGGCAGAAGTGGGGGGGGAGGGAAAAATGTGCTTGGTGGTGGGATCCTGTTGGAGGCGGCGGAAGTTACGGAGAATTATATGTTGGACCCGGAGGCTGGTGGGGTGGTGGATAAGGACAAAGGGAACCCTATTCCTAGTGGGGTGGCGGGAGGATGGGGTGAGAGCAGATGTTTGTGAAATGGGAGAGATGCGTTTGAGAGCAGAGTTGATGGTGGAGGAAGGGAAGCCTCTTTCTTTAAAAAAGGAAGACATCTTCTTCGTCCTGGAATCAAAAGCCTCATTCTGAGAGCAGATGCAGCGGAGACGGAGGAATTGCAAGAAGGGGATGGCATTTTTGTGAGAGACAGGGTGGTGACAGGTATAGTCCAGGTAGCTGTGAGAGTCCGCAGGCTTATAGTTGACATCAGTAGATATGCTGTCTCCAGAGGTAGAGACAGAAAGATCAAGAAAGGGGAGGGATGTAAGGAGTATAGTTTTCTTTGGTAGGACTCAATAATGCCCTTGATCTAATCATTCTTTAACTAAATGTTTAAGACTGAAATCAGATATAAAACACTGAAGAGGAAGCATTTTGTAATCATTCAGCTATATTCCAATACCCATTAACACCTACTGGATAATTGCTACATTTTAAAAATTAAATATTCACAAAATAATAAAACTCAAATGGATAGCTCATTGCAAATAATTAGAATTACTGTTAAATCATGCTAATGTTAGTAGCATTGCAATGCTTAAATGGTTATTAATTCAAATAATGGAAAAATTATAATGTTGGCATCAAAAATATACTTCCTTCTTGACTTCAAAAATAGCTTTCAATATTTCACCAACTAGCCAGTCATTAGTGAAACAAAATCGGCAGATTATTATTCTGTTATTGTCACTCATGGATTGTAATTTTGTTTTAAAAGTATTACACATTGTTGTCATGTGTCCAGCAACAATGGATATGAAATTGAGTCAGGTTATATAAACAAACAAGGATATTTACTAACCTCTACTCAAAACATAGAAAAAAAATAAACAAACAAGCTTAACCGGAAGTTAACCGTTATGCAGCTATCTTGAGCAGTCAAACTTAGAAATAGTTCTTAAAGAGTTCTCATTCAAGCCCAGTCTTAAAGTAGTAAGTTGAAAAGTCCAAGAGATTTTTACAGTCTTTAAGGAGAGACTTTACTGCAGCAACAATTCCTTTGAAGTAATTACGAATCTGTCGATCACAGTCGAGCGATGCCTTGTCCAAAGGAGTCATGCCGAATATGAAGTCATAAAGTAACTGACCTTCTCTCGGGAGGGTGGACACTGACGGCACAAACCGTCCTGACCTTGCAGGGGTGTACTCAAACGTGCATGCCACAATTTCTCAGATGATTCCGATTCCAAATAGTCGATCACTTCCAAAACACCGAATGTCATTAACTTTTGGGTTCTTGTACTTTGGTAAGGTCTTCACTTTCCAATACTGGACTGTAAAGGTAAAACAAAGGTGCAACAAACAAAAACTGGCAGTGATAGGCGAAACTGCCAGCACAACGTGTTTGCACCTTAGAATAGAAAGTAAAACCGCGTCACACTTTGGTGGCTTCCTTAAATACCGTAGAGAACATGCCCTCACGTGACATAACATCACCCGACGGTCATGAGACAATTACATCATCCCACTCACAAGACCATTACATCATCCCACTGTCCCATGATCAAACTGTGGGCATGTAACATTGTAAAGAGTATTTTAACTTTAAAAATATCGAAGGAAGCATCGGTAAAATTTAAGCGAAATTGTTGTGAAAGAACATTCAACATTTAGAGTCAAAAGGGAATTCATGAGTATTGAAGGAGAAAGATTTGCAGACCTACGGGTGGAGAACAAGGGAGAGATATGAATAGGATAGATTCCTCAGAAACAGGAGAAGAAGAGCCACACTTGGAGTACTGTGTCCAGTTCTGAGCGCCTCACTATAGGAAAGATGTGGAAGCACTGGAAAGGGTACAAAGGAGATTTACCAGGATGCTGCCTGGTTTAGAGAGTATGCATTATGATCAGAGATTAAGGGAGCTAGGGCTTTACTCTTTGGAGAGAAGGAGATGGAGAGGAGACATGATAGAGGTATACAAGATATTAAGAGGAATAGATAGAGTGGACGGCCAGTGCCTCTTCCCCAAGGCACCACTGCTCAGTACAAGAGGGCATGGCTTTAAGGTAAGGGGTGGGAAGTTCAAGGGGGATATTAGAGGAAGGTTTTTTACTCAGAGAGTGGTTGATGCGTTGAATGCACTGCCTGAGTCAGTGGTGGAGGCAGATACACTAGTGAAATTTAAGAGACTACTAGACAGTTATATGGAGGAATTTAAGGTGGGGGGTTATATGGGAGGCAGGGTTTAAGGGTCAGCACAACATTGTGGGCCAAAGGGCCTGTACTGTGCTGTACTATACTATGTTCTATGTTAAGATGGACCAAACAACTTCCTTCGATGCTGTATTACAGAGTATATCACAGTTATTTACAAGTAGCCAAATACTTATTTTAACCTTAGAGATGCCCCTCTGTATTATGTTGAAAAACAGTAGTCATCATAAATAGACAGTCTATGGAAGTTAATTTGGCAAAGAATTAATAAATATTAGCATGAGTACCCCTCTTGCTTGCCCCACTACTCAATAAAATAATGGCTGTCTTTGACCTTGGTTTCAGTTTATAGTACAACCTTTATCCTTTGATTCCTTTGGTCATTATTAAAACAATACAGAAAGTGAAAAAATGATCCTTCAGAGTGGAAATTGTTTTACAGAGTATGTAGAGGAGATTTACCTGGATCAGACATCATGTCTTATGAGGATAGGTTAAGTGAGCCAAGGCTTTTTTCCTTTGGAGCAAAGGAGGATGAGAGGCATCTTGACAGAGGTGGACAAGATGATAAGAGGTATAGATCCAGTGGATAGCCAGAGGCTTTCCCAGGGCAGAAATGACCATTAGCAGTGGGCATAATTTTAAGGTGATTGGAGGAGAGTATTGGGGAATGATTGAGTTAAGTTTTTTTTTCAACACTAAGTATTGGAATGCACTAATACGGTTTGTGGTAGAGGCAAATAGATTAGGGGCATTTAAAAAGCTCTTAGTTAGGCACATGGGTGATAAAAAATGGAGGACTATGTAGGAGGGAAGGGTTAGATTGATCTCTTAAAGCAGGTTAAAATGTCGGCACAACATGGGCCAAAGGCCCTGTAATATGCTGTAGTGCTTTATGTTCTATGTTTTTTTGAAATAGAATGGAGAAATAAAGTCACAGGGTATTAGAAATTCAGGGTCACATCCGATAACTTAAATTGTAAGGCTTATCTACACAAACTGTGCAAAGGTATTTTTACATTAATGACACTAAGACTCTACAGGAATTTCCTTGGAAAGAGTCAAGATATTGTCTCTGAATGCAGCAAAATCTTCTTTCTTCAAACTCATTCAACCAAAACACAGTTTTCACTTTTCATAGCTGCTAGATGTCAACAGGTCATCACTTTGTCAAGCTTGAAAGCTTAGTGATGCCCCCTTCAATAGTTTAATGGAACTCATTGAATAAACTGGCAGCAGTTGAATTCTGGTCAAGTACAAATAAACTCATCATTGTATCCAGTCTAGCAGCTAGCCACACTAACATGGGATGCCTTCTGGAGGGTAGCTTTGCTCTTTAAAGCGAGCATATCGAAGCTATTGAGGTAATTTTGGTACTGATAATATGGAGTTCTAAAAGTCCACAGAAACCAATTTTTCAGAGTTTATATGACAGAAGGGATATGCATCACTTGGAATCTGCAAAGGGCACTGAGTGCTCTGAGGGATAAACTTCAATCATGCAGAACTCATGACAGGTTACGAGCTTAATTATTCTCTCACAACTGAAGGCAGTTTACAATTTCTGCAGCACTTATAAATTTTAAACATTTTTTTACTCCAACAAGGATCATCCATATGTATAAATATTCAACTGGAATTATTGACTTGAGAACACAACAATGTGTGGCAACATTGAAGAGCCCATTTGGTATTGCGTGCACTTTTCTGATGTTGTGTCCAATATAAACCTTGTGGATTCCGTACAAATGCTCTGAAATAATCAAGTAACCTTTGATATCCCACGTTCAATTCTGATAACCTGGCCTCTATGAACAGAATTCCTCTTTGCCATTCTCTCTTATGGGTACTTGATCATCTTCTTTCATGCTCCTTCCTGTAAATTAGAATCATGCACTGCTGTTTAAATATTAATTCCTAATGGCTAGGTATTGCTGCTCAGGCTGGCTATTTTGCTCTTCTCTTGTTATCTAAAGAAGCTATGGCTGTATTCTTAATTAATTCATCAGGGAGAGTTGGGAAGAGGACAGGGGCTTGTGTTCTTATTCTTTTGTTGCTTGTTGTGTTGCATGTTGTTCTGCTGAGCACTCTCGACATGCTATGTTGGTACAGGAATATGTGGTGATAGTTGCACGCTGAGTATTTGCAGTTCCGTTTAAAAAAGACCTTTCACATTTACACTGGCCATACCCCTCAATGTTTGAATGGCAGTGCAGTGATGCCAGGAAAGGGCAAATATGTAAGGAGTTCTATTTTTCATGTGAATCAGAAGGAGCAGACATGCACTTAATGAATCTTGGACTTCCTTTACGTAGGGACTGCAGGGAATGTAACATCATCTAACACTATTTCATGATAATACAATTGTTTGCATCAAGTATGAAAAGGTCAATAGGCATTGCCAAGATGGAGGACGACTGCTTTGGAGGTTTGGAAGTAGATTAAAGGCACTCAACAACATGAGTCACCAAAAACCTATGGCCTCCAACAGATAATAACTTATTAAAAGAAGCTCTGTCTCAGAAAGTAGCTTGAGTATGGTTGAGCACTTAACTTGAACATTAAGTATGGTTTTACTTAGAAGAAGGATCTTGAGAAATACTACTAGATTGCTCTAGGTGAAAGTGCAAAGTGAAGTTTGAGAGAGATTTTGAATTCAATACCAGAACATAATGCCAATAGATTCAAGATCAGAATAACTCCATTATGAGACCAAGCATAAGAGATGCAGCCATATAACCTCGTCCATTAGAGATGGTACACCACTGACATGTGTTCAAAGATAAAACAGAAAAGCTGCTTCAGGAGCTGCACCTGGAGAATGTGAAAGGAAATGGAAGTAATGAAAAGAGCTGCAATGAATAATAAGGGGATGGAAAAATAATTAAAATGGAAACTGAGATGGACAGCCCTAACAAACATCTGAGGAACTGAAAGAGGGGAAGAGGTTTTCAAAGTCATTGAGAATTATTACAGTACAATCCTCCAAATAATGAGATGGTGGACAGATTTAACTGTCTCAGAACATGTCAAGCAAAGATGAGAGTACAGACTCTTGCAGATATAAGTCCTACACTCAATAAAAGTGGGTGTTAGGACCAGAGTTAGGTCTATTATCACTGTCTTATATGAGATGATTTTCTTTTTGTTTTGCATTGAATAGATGTATGTTTCAAACTGCAAAGATAGAGAAAAATTACTATTTTCTCTAACTTTTAAGTGATGGCAACTTAACAGAAAACCTTCACCTTGAGAGCAATATTAACTACTAAATTAATATGTTGCTCACCACTTGTTTATGATACAAATTTATAGAGGAAATTGTGTTACTGTAACAAAGTATGCTTGTAAAATAAAAACAGAAAGGTATACAAAATTAAAGACATATATGCAAGGAAGCATATTAAGAGTAATGTAACTGTTATATACTTACTGGTGGACAATTTAGGGACTGTGCCCTTGCTTCCAAGTTTCATTCTTCCTTTCCAGCACCCACTCACCAAGACTTTCATTTACTCCTTACACTCTTGTCCTCAACCACATCACTCTGAGCTTTCTACGTTTTTTCTACTCTCTTATTTCCCTTCTCTTCAGCCCCGATATCCCTAGGGTCTTGGCACAGGCATGCGCTAGTCTCCAGCTCCCAGTCCTGATCATGCACTTGTCCCCATTCCCCAAGGTTTTCCATCCACACACCTGCTCCTGTACTTCACCATGGTAACACAGTGTTTAGTGTAACACCACTGCAGTGCTAATGATCACCAATCACTTCCCCCACTGTCCGTAAAGAGTTTGAACGTTCTCCCCTAACTGTGTGGTGCTCCATTTTCCTCCCACATTCCTAAGACGTACAGGTTAGGGTTACTAAGTTGTGGCCATGCTACGTTGGTACTGGAAGCACAGCATTACTTGTGGGCTGCCCAGCCCAATCCTCGCTGATTCGATTTGACACAAATGGCATATTTCACCATAAGTTTCAACATACATGTAACAAATAAAGTTAAACTTTAATCTAATCACACATTGTCCATTGATCCGACTCCATTCTTAGATCCAGTCCATCCATACTTCTGACTCAATTCTCGGAAATATTTCAACCCCACATCTGACTCCATTGGCCATACTCCATTCATACAATTAGCACTACTCCATCCACACACCTCATCCAGTCTTGGCTAAACCCCATCAATACATTTTACTCCAGTCTTGGCCAGGATCTGTCCACACACCTTGCCCTGGTCTTGACCGTGCTGTGTTCACACATCTGGCACTATTCCTGGCTACACTTCCACACACCTACCCTTGTCTCCTGGATCTCCAGCTGAAAACCTGCTCACATTTCTGGCCTTGCTCCAGCTCCCAATCCACGCTTAAGGTCTACGGTAGCTGCCACTGGATCACAGTGAAACACACTCATCTAAAGCTAAGTGAGAGCATGGACAAAGTAGGTCATTCTCTAAGATCGATTATAGTTGCTGTCAAAGAAAAAGAATTAAAGCTTCAAAGATGAAAGATTGACAAAGGCAGAGGTCATCAGACACTCTTAAATGTTGAGCTTGATGTGCATGAATAATCCTGAGAATAATTTTGGATTCACGTGACCCGAATGAAACAGTAAAAAGAAATCAGTATCCAATAAATATATCCTATATAGTCAACAATATTAATTGTGCTGCATGCCAAGAACTGATTTTGGAATGCAGACCTTAAATGTGGGAATTAATTTCTGACAACTGTCAAAGCATTCTTTGGGGCATACTGGTGGATATGGATGTCTTCAGTTATCAATAGCCCATTTAAAGAGTTTCAGCAATGGTTGGATCAGGCTTTTCAGGGACCTACCAACAAGAAATTCACAGCGGCTCATATTCTTGCTTTTAGAGAAGGACAAGCTGCTGCAAAAAGATGAGGGCCTTAACAATCAGATTCCAGGAGATCCAGGAGGTGCAACATGCAGAAACCAAGGGTCAAACTGAATGAGGTTCACTTCGTGGAACATGTGATCACTAGCCACCATAGAATCAACAAAGGTGATGCAAGTGGCACGTTAAATGCATGCTGCTTGGATCCAATGTTTAGGATTTGTTAATCACTCATGAAGTTCCTCTCTCATCTGAATGAGATGTGCGAAACACTGAGATAACCAACGAGGAAAGATATTAAATGTTGTTGAATGGGCATTCATTAGCAAACAGTCTACTAAATGAAAGGCATGTTGACAGCAGAAAACAGAAATAAAACCAACACTTCAAGCAGACGGCTCAGACTGGGGTCAAAGAAAAGGCAGCCAGAAATGTATGCAAACAGAGTTCTGCCAAATGCTGAGACAGACCAAACATAAATTGAAAAGAACTCTTGATTTTGACAATTGGGCTTCAGTGGTTGCCAGCTATCCAAGAGATTCTGGTAAATGCACAGACGGGTCGTAAACCACTATGAACATCCCTGACGAAGAATCTTCAGCAAGTATGGAAAGGACCACAAAGCTTAATTGTACATTTATTGTTAGTTTATAACCTGTGATACCATCCTGCTGGTAAGATATATACCTCATATGCACACACAGAGGGCTGAATAAATCTTCCTACAGGAAAGAGAACCAACAAAAATACAGAATATGAGCAAGCCTGTAACAAAGCCATCAACCAGGGACACCAGATGATGCAATGCAGCAAGAATTGCATGCAATCATCTGAGAAGATGGCTAGAGAAGCGGGAGTTTCTGTCAAAAAGCTCTACTTTTACCTGCACGTTCAAAGATAAATTCTTGTTTTTGAAGGCTTGCTCATCAGATATATGAGCTGCTACAAAATCTATGAGAGAGAAATGCCATAGTCCATACACGCATCAAATCTGGGTGGAAATACTGCTCAGGGAATAATGAATTCAGAAGTGAAAGTTTCACTTGAAAATGTGATGTTTGCAGATCCAAGGAAGCAAGGTAACAGAAAAAGCCTATGTGTAAACATCAGCTGCTGGATAAACCTTGGGTTTTTACTCAGCACCTCATTTTTACACATAAGCTGTTATTCACAAGCTGAAGCCTCAGTTTGCAAGGTAGAGTACTTCAGACAAGGGTGTAACTAACATTATCACACATTTAGTGCAGATGACATTGCAAAGTTTGTGAAAAGGCAGAGGATGCTGTAAAAACAGCCAAGTTACTTCTCACAGATGCATTCTTCATTTTTTTTACATTTGGAACATATCAGCCCTAGCCTAGAGCCTGAAGAACCAATTAGCCAGAAAAAAACACTGCCAACAGCTTCAAGGTGGTTGGAGTCTACAATTCTGATTGAGGGAAGACAGTGAAGGAAAAGCAAGCTTTTTTCTACAATAGGACATGCAAGGGACTGTCGCCGTTAAACTAGGGGGTAAAAACATAAAATATAGAACAGTACAGCACAGCACAGCCACCACATTGTGTCGAACCTATTAAATTGCAATCAAATAGCTAACTAAACTAATTTCTTCTGCCTACACAATGACCATATCCTTCCATTTTCCTCACATTCATGTACCTGTCTAAGTGTCTCTTAAAAGTCCTAATGTTACTGCCTCAGCCACCACACCAGGCACCCACCACTCTTGGTGTAAAAAAAAAACTTGCCCCTCATATATCCTTTGAAATTACCTCCTCCCATCCCCCTGCCAAACTATTTTAAATCTTCCTGAGTTGCACAAGTGAACCCTTCAGCCATGATATTGGTTCATCTTCAGTTTAGGTGGAACCTATCCTTCTCGAACAGGTCACCCCGCTCCAAAAAAAGGCGCCAATTATCCAAGAACCTGGAACTCTGCCCCTGCACCAGTTTGTAGGATTTTGTGAATAAAACATTTCAGAGTCATTTTATGTGCTCAACAAAAGCTGCAGCCATTACGAACAAACCAAATGCCATCACCTTACATTGACGTCATTATGTCAGACACCACCTCTTAAAGTGAACACAACAGCTGAATGACGGTAAGTGTGAATCATGTAGAATAGTTTCCATTATGAACAACATGTCATCTGTCACCCACTACATTACCCTACACAACACCCCCCCCTGCAAGAATTTGCCAAAACCAGCATCGGTAGTCTGTACGAGCTTATACAAGGCACCCTGCTCAGGTCCTCCGGCTGGAGTAACAGCAGGTGCCTCTGGCTTGTCCAGGGGTGTGCTGACACACACGTGGTCATGTCGTGATGTAGGGGGTATGGTAGTGGAACAATCCAGGTCTTAGTGGGGCCTGTTTATGGTGATCTATATAAACATATTCAGGTTTACCCTTCCTATCTTCTCTAAGTCTTTTGCCCTGTTCAAAAATGCAGAACAGGCCATTGTAAGATGGCTTAAAGGGGTGTTGAGGTGCATCATGGAGGACAAAAACGAACGAGGTAGAACGTACATCACGTGGAACCCGGAAGTACTGTACGCCATGAAGGGACATAGGAATAGGTGTAAAGAGATTGAGTTTACTGAGGAGGGTGAAACGCTGCTGAGACACCAACCAGGTGGTTGTGGCGTCAGGAATAAAATCAGCTGGCACCTGTAGCGGTTGCCCATACAAGTGCCAGCACTTGTCTGTCAGGGAGGCCCTCAGAGTGGCCTTTAAGGAACGGTGAAACCACTCACACAGGCCATAGGATTGCGGGTAATACACCGAGGCATGAAGCATTTTAACGCCAAGGTTCTGGGCCGCTGCAGCCCAGAGGTCTCAGGTGAACTGGGGACCGTGGTCAGAGTGTCGAACCAAGTGACCCAGGTGTTGATGAACATCTTCAGCCGTTGTCAAAGCTAGACTCTGGTCACCTGGAGGTACTGTCCACCATGGCGAGGAGCTGCATGAACGTGTGCAAGAGGCGGGTAGACACCAACCAGGACCAATGGGTTGGTAACTTAGTCAACCCTGACGTGAATGGTATTGAGGGTGGGCCGTGAGACTCAATCAGCCACACCACTATTTTTCCTTTTGATGTGTTGTATGTCAGTTATGAATACCGAAATGTAGGCAAGCCATACAGACCATTGGTCTGACACTTTGGTCATCATTTGCATGAGGAATTTGTTGTCAATGAATGCTGTGAAATGCGAACCCTCCAGCAGAAAACAAAAGTGACCGATAGAGACTGAGAAGCTCACGATCAAATGTGCTGCATTTCCTCTCAGGGGTGGTGGGGGTGGAGGAGACCTCGGACCTACCAGCTAAAGAAGGTGAGCAGCTACCACACGTCTCCAACCAACTCTTCATGCACAGCACCCACAGTATAGTCTCAGGCGTCAGTAGTGATGGCTATAGGTGCCTGGGGAGTGGAAGCACCAGTGTGGTTGCTTTCAAAAGAGCTCATTTGGTGTCATCAATGATCGACACCCAGCGGATTATTGGCACCCAATTACCCACCATTGAGAACATCTTCCATAAACGCTGCCTGGGCAGGGCGAAAAGCATTATGAGGGATGCATCTCACACTAACCATGGACTTTTTACTCTCCTCCCATCCAGTAGGCGCTACAAGAGTCTCTGCTCCCGCACCAGCAGGCACAGGAAGAGCTTCTTCCCTGAGGCTGTGACACTGCTGAACCTCTCATCACAGCACTAAGCAGTATCACATCCGTATTGTACTGTCTCAGTACTTTTATATTTGTGTGCCGTAGCACTTTTTTATTCACAGTTATTTTGTAAATAACACTATTCTTTGCATTTCTGGTCAGATGCTAAATGCATTTCATTGGCTTTGTATCTGTACTCAGCACAATGACAATAAAGTTGAATCTAATCTAATCTAATCTAATCTAATCAATGATCTGATCATGTCTGCAAAACACACAAGTATCTGACTTTGAGGGCACTATACTCAGCCCTAATCTCCTATCTTCTCCCCGTATCCCTTCATGCCCAGGCTAATCAAGAATCTATCAAACTCTGAATTAAATAAACCCAATGGCTTGGCCTCCACAGCCACCGATAGTAACACATTCCACAGATTCATCACTCTCAGGCTAAGACATTCCTGCTCATCTCTGTTCTAAAAGGGCACCCCTCTATTCTGAGGCTTGTCCCCACCATCCTCCCCACATCCATTTTATCAAGGACTTTCACCATTCGAAAGGTTTCGATGAGGTCACCCCTCCTTCTTCTGAATTCCAGTGAGTAGAGGCAGTAGGGGCCCACAGCCATCAACTGCTCCCCACATCACAAACCTTTCAATCCCAGAATTATTTTTGTGAACCTCCTTTGAACCCTCTGCAACGTCAGCATATAAGGGGCCTGAAACAACTCACATTACTCCAAGTGTGGTCTCACCAGCACTTTATAAAGCCTGAACAGTACATCTTTGCTTTTATATTCTAGTTCTCTCGAAATGAATGCTAAAATTACATTTGCTTTCCCCACTACCGACTCAACCTGCAAATTAACCTTCAGAAAATCCTGCATGAGGACTCCCACGCCCCTTTGTACCTCTGATTTTTGAATTTTCTTTCCATTTAGAAAATAATCTTTGCTTTTATGTCTTCTACCAAAGTGCATGACCGAATACTTCCTGATACGTATACTATCGGCCACTTCTTTGCACATTCTCCTAATCTGTATAATCCTTCTGTAGCCTCTTTGATACCTCAAAACTATTTTCCCCCCTTCGTATCTTCTGCAAACTTGGCCACAAAACCATCAATTCTGTTATCCAAGTCATTGCTATACAATATAAAAACAGACCCTTGTGGGATATCGCTGGTCATCGTAGCCAACAAGAAAAGCCTCCCTTTATTCCCACTCTTTCCTCCTGCCAATCAACCAATGCTCTATCCATTCTGTAATACCATGGGCTCTTAATTTGTAAACAGTCCCATGAGTGGCACCTTATCAAAGGCCTTCTGAAAATACAAATACACAACATTCACCAATTCTCCTTTGTCTATCCTGCATGTTATTTCTCAAAGAATTCCAAGAGATTTCTCAGGCAAGATTTTCCGTGAAGGAAACCATATTGGCTACGGCCTATTTTATCATGTGCCTCCAAGTACCACGAAACTACATCCTTCAATTGACTCCAACATCTTCCCAACAACTGAGGTCTGGTGAACTGGCCTATATGTAATTTTCTTTCTTCTGACTCTCTCCCTTCCTGAAGAGTGATGTGACATTTGCAATTTTCCATTGTTCCATGCCAGAATCAATTGATTCTTGAAAGATCATTACTAATGCCTCCATAATCTCTTCAGCTACCTCTTACAGTACCCTGGGTGGTATACCGTCTGGTCTAAGTGATTCATCTACCTGCAGACCTTTCAGTTTCACAAGAGTCTTCTCCTCCCACATAATGGCAATTTCACACACTTCTGCCCCCTGACACTCTTGAACTTCTGGCATACAGCTGGAGTCTTCCACAGTGAATATTGATGAAAAATACTTATTCAGTTCATCCGCCTTGCCCCTCTTGACTACCTTTGTCCAATATATCACTGAACAGCTTGACATTCTCCTCACTATACATATATGTCTCCATCAATTTTTTGTGTCAAATGCAAACTTAATCAGTGCACCCACACTTCTTACTAAATCGTTTGTATATATTACAAGCAACAGAGGTCCCAGGTTGTGATGCAGCCAGTCAATGTACTCCACTCACTAATGCCAATGCAAAGGAAACAGATGGTACACAACAATACTTGCTGCAGAATTCTGGGAATTCCCAGAATTCCCACGTCTCCCACACAGAACAAAACACAGCCCCCTGGAGTCATTTTCACTGCACTAACTGTGTCCTAACAGATGAGGAATGAAGAGAAAAGAAGAAAAAATGAAACTTACCAGATACTTACCTCGACCGAGCCTGATGAGCCAAAGCCACTCCAACACTGAACCACTCACAACAATGGCCGCCCCACGAATGGTGTCTTTGCTTGTGCCTACCTTATTTTTATTTGCCCTTTCTTATTAATCCCACTGAGTGATTGGTTGCAGTCCAACTCTGAAAAACTGCTACTTAGCACTACATTTCAATTTTGAATGCGGACCTAAATGAAAAGGTAGCTCTCTTCTCGTGCTCCCACTGAGTGACGTCACAGACAACTCCGACCACAAGTTGAGTGAAGTTATCCCCACTGGCTCAACAGCCAGATATTTGAGGGGTAATAATTGTTCCCGAACCTGCTGCTCTGATTCCTGAGGCCCCTGTACCTTCCTTCCTGATGGCAGCAATGAGAAGAGAGCATGACCTGGGTGATGGGGTCTCTCATGATGAATGCTGCTTTTCTGCATTAACGCTCTGTGTAGATGTGATCAACAGTGGAGTAGGCTTTACTCGTGATGGACTGGATCATATCCACTACTTTCTGTTCAAGGACATAGGTGTTTCCAGACCAGGTTGTGATGCAGTCAGTCAATATACTCCACACACTTGTGCCAACGGAAAGCTAACAGAATATGAGAAGCATAGAGACATTTTCCTAGTGCAGAAGCATCAAATATGAAAGGGCTTAGTTTTTAGGTGAGGGAAAAAAGTTTAAAGGAGATTTACACAGTAAGATTTTTCACACAAAGTGTTAGTTGCCTGGAATACGCTGCTTCGACAGGTGGTGGTGAAAGCAGATATGACAGCACCATTTAAGAGTCATTTAGAAGGGGCTATTGAACAGACAAGGAATTTAGGAATATAGACCATATGCAGGCTGATGTGCAGTTTAAATTGGTACCATAGTCAGCACAGACTTTATAGACTGGAGTAACTGTTCCTCGACTGTACTGCTGTATCTTCCATATTCAATGCTTAAAAATAACAGGTCGTCCTTTTAATACAGAAATGAGGTGATTTTTTTTTTCCCTGTTAGAAGGCTGTGAATTTTTGGAACACCCCTTCCTCAAAGAGCTGAAGAAATAAGAGTCTTTGAATATTTTAAATCGAGTCTTTTGATAAGGAAATGGGTGAAGTTCTCAGAGGTCAGGGGTATCTGGATTTGAGACTACAATGTGATCAAATACAATCTCATTGAAATCTCAGCTCAACGGGCTGAATAGTTACTCTTACTCCTGTTTGTACGTCTTTGAGCAACTTATGAGCCTACTAAATGTTCATCTTTTGTTTTGACAACACCCTTCTATCACTGACCTCAATATTTATGATGCTTATGAGTGTTGTATTATAGTGAGATGATGATAGATGGTGTCATATCTGTCAGTGATGGATATGACACCACATGATAGATATGGTGTTATACCTTTCATTGATATGACATCACATCATTTATCATCATCTATACTTCCTTTTACATCTGTTTACAAGTTTTCATATTTCAATGTTCAATACAATGGGGAGTCTCTAATCTGAGTGTTCTAATAAACCCTAATAAATTTGCATATATTAATGTTTATGCAATGTAATATCACAGCATAAACTTCCATACTTTCAACATAAACATTTTAAAAAACACGTTTTCAATCCTACAAGAACAAGATTATTGGATGGTATGTTATCTCCTGGGTGCCAAGGATCTGGATATCTCAAATCGAGTTCTCAGTATTCTTAAGTGGAAGGGTGAACAGCCAGAAGTCATGGTCTATGTAGGTATCAATAACATGAGTAGGCCAAGTGATGAGCTTCTCCACAGGGAGTTCAGGAGTTAGGTACTAGTTAAAGGGCAGGACCTCCAGGCTTGTGATTTCAGGATTGCTACCCATACCATGTGCTAGTAAGTCCAGAACTAGGAAGATGATGCAGCTTGATATGTGGCAAAGGGGTGGATGGAGGAGGGAGAGCATGAGATCCTTAGATCACTGGGCTCTCTTCCAGGGAAGGTGGGACCTATACAGAAGGGACAGTTTGTACCTAAACCGGACAGGGACTAATATCCTAGTGGAAAGACTTGTTAACGCTGCGTGGTGGGTTTAAACTAGAGTTGCAAGGGGCCGGGAGCCAGAGTGCCAGAACAGTTGTGCGGAGGTTGAGGACACAGATGATAGTGCTGAGGAGGAGGTACCTGGTTTACAAACAGAGGCAATGTGTAGTAAAGAGAAGCTGCTGATAGGGCAAAATTGCAGTCAACAGGATGAGTTGCAATGCAACAGGCAGACAAAATTGAAAAAGATGAATAACAGAATATTTGAATACACGCAGTATATGGAATAAGGTGGATGAACTTGTAGCACAGTTTCAGATTGGCATGTATGATGTAGACATCACTGGAATCACGGCTGAAAGAAGGTTATAGCCGGGACCTTAATGTCCAAGGATACACACTGTATCAAAAGCACCAGCAGAAAGGCAGAGAGGGTGGTGTTGTTCTGTAGGTAAAAAAATGAAATCAAATCATAAGAAAGATGAGACATAGGGTCAGAAGGTGTTGATTCATTGCGGATAGAGCTAAGGAACTGCAAGGGTAAAACGACCGTGATGAGAGTTGCATACAGACCATAACAGTAGTAAGGATGTGGTCTACAAATTACAATGGGAGATAGAAAATGCATGCCAAAAGGGTAATCCTACAATGGTCATGGGGATTTCAATATGTGAGAGTAAGAGTTCGGCACGGAGTAGAAGGGCCGAGATGGCCTGTTTCCGTGCTGTAATTGTTACATGGTTATATGCAGATAGATTGGGAAAATCAGGTTGATGCTTGAGGGGGAATTTTTAGAGTGCCTATGAGATGGCTCGAGTCCACTAGGGGATCAGCTAATCTGGATTCTGGATAAAGCTCAGGATATATACATCCCATAGACGCATTATTCTAAAGGTAGGATGACACAATGGTGGCTGACAAGAGATGTCAAAGCCAACATAAAAGCCAGAGAGGAGGCACATAATAGAGCAAAAATTAGTGGAAGTTAGAGGATTGGGAAGCTTTTAAAAGCCAACAGAAGGCAACCAAAAAAAGTCACTAAGAAGGTAAAGATGGAATACGAAAGTAAGCCAGCTAATAATATTAAATAGGATACCAAACGTTTCCTCGGATACATGAAGTGTAAAAGAGAAGTGAGAGTGGATATCAGACTGCTGGAAAATGATGCTGGAGAGGTAGTAAATGGCAGACGAACTGAATAAGTATTACGTATCAGTCTTCACTGTGGAAAACAGTAGCAATATAGTGCAAGTTCCAGGTGCCAGGGGTTATGAAGTATGTGAAGTTACCATAACTAGAGAGAAGGTTCTTGGAAAACTGGAAGGTCTGAAGGTAGATAAGTCACCTGGACCAGATGATGTACACCCCAGGGTTCTGAAAGGGGTGGCTGTAAAGATTGTGGAGGCATTGTGGCTGCAAGAATTGTGTAGTAATGATTTTTCAAGGATCAATTGATTCTGGAATGGTTCCAGAAGACGGAAAAATTGCAAATGTCACTCCACCCTACAGCCCTCCGATGAAAAATGATATCGTATCTGTTATATAGGGACCGTGGACAATTCTAATTTGATGGGAGATGGACGTGAAAGCACAGAGGATCATCTGGAAAAATTTGCCTGCCTTGCCTGCTGTTGGCGACCGAGAAGGAGGTTGAATTGTTCGGATAGAGATGGCACTCAGTACTCGGTGTCGGACAGCTGATCAGAGCTTGAAGTTTTCGGATGACTCAGAGTCAGACCGTGGTCGGGTATGGCAGGGAGAGTTTTTCTTCCTTCTCCCGTCTGCGTGAGATGTGGGACATTTGAGAGACTTTGAACTTTTACTGTGCTCATGGACTTCTTCATCAAGTTATGGTATTGTTGCACTGTTGTAACTATATAATTATGTGGTTTTGTTAGTTTTTTTTCAGTCTTGGTCTGTCCTGTGTTTTGTGATATCACACCGGAGGAAATATTGTATCATTTCTTAATGCATGCATTACTAAATGACAATAAAAGAGGACTGCGTCTTCATAATCTTAAAAAAAAAGAAGGGAGAGAGGCAGAAGAAAGCAAACTACAGGCAGGTTATTCTGACCTCAGTGGTTGGGAAGATACTGGAATTTGACTATTAAGGATGAGGTCTCAGTGTACTTGGAGGCACACGATAAAGATGGCCATAGTCAGCATGGTTTCCTCAAGGGAAAATCTTGCCTGAAAAATCTGTTGGAATTCTTTGAAGAAATCGAAGCAGGATAGAGAAAGGAGAATCAGCTGATGTTGTGTACTTGGATTTTCAGAAGGCCTCTGACAAGGTGCTACACGAGACTGCTTAACAAGCTACGAGCCCATGGTATTACAGGAAAGATTCTGGCATGGATCAAGCAGTGGCTGATTGGCAGGAGACAAAGAGTGGGAATAAAGGGAGCCTTTTCTAGTTGGCTGCCAGTGACCGGTGGTATTCCACAGAGGTCTCTGTTGGGACTGACACCTTTTACGTTATATGTCAATGAATTTGATGATAGAATTGATGGCTTTGTTGTAAAGTTTGCAGACAATATGAAGACAGATGGAGGCACAGTTAATTTCGAAGAAGTAGAGAGGCTACAGAAGGACTTGGACAGTTTAGGACAATGGGCAAAGAAAGGCAGTTGGAATACAATGTCGGGAAGTGTATGATCAAGCACTCGGTAGAAGTAATGAAATGGAGAGAAAATACAAAAAACTGAGATACAAAGGGACTTGGAAGTTCATGTGAAGGATTCCTTAAAAGTTAATTTGCAGGTTGAGTCTGTGGTGGAGAAGGCAACTACAATGGTAGCATTCATTTCAAGAGGACTGGAAGATAAAAGCAAGGATATAATGTTTAGACTTTATAAAGCACTGGTGAGGCCTCACTTGGAGCACTGTGAAGAGTTTTGGGTCCCTTATCTTGGAAAGGATATGCTGAAACTGGAGAGGGTTTCAAAGGAGGTTCTTGAAAATGATTCCAGGATTGAATAGCTTGTCCAATGAAGAGACATTGATAGCCCTGGTCTTGTATTCACAAGAATTCAGAAGAATGAGAAGTGACCTCATTGAAACCTATTGAATGGTGAAAGCCTTGAAACAGTGCATGTGGAGATGATTGTTCATATGGTGGGAGAGTGTAAGACTTGAGGACACTGCCTCAGAATAGAGGGGCATCCTTTTAGAATGGAGATGAGGAATTTCTTTAGCCAGAGAGTGGTGAATCTGTGGAATTCTTTGCCACAAGCAGCTGTGGAGGTCAGGTCTCTATGAATATATAAGGCAGAGGTTGATAGATTCTTGATTAGTCAGGGCATTAATGGATACATGGAGAGGGCAGATGATTGGGGCTGAGAGGAAAATTGGATCAGCCATGATCAAATTGCAGAGCAGATTCAATGGGCCAAATGGCCTAATTTCACTCCTATATTTTATGGTCTTAGGTAGGCATCTTGGCTGATCGTGAACAAATTGGGCCAATGGTCCTGTTTCCATACTGCATTACTCTATCACGAGCCTCACGGACCTTTCCTGATATTACAACCTGTCCATTCTAGTTCCAGTCTAGTAAATACAGCATGATGCACCAAGAACTACCCAATGTAACAAGGAGTTCTTTATCAAAATGAGAAGTTCAAGTTCATTGGCATAGGCATATATACAGAGAGCATAACTGCAATGAAAGTTAGCTATTTTGCAGCAGCAGCACAGTGTATTACCAATATAACAAATGTAAGTTCACAAAACTTTTACGTAACTTCCATGACAAAATAAAGATAATGACATTAGAGTATGTGAACCATATAGTCTGAGGTAGTGTTCGGGTATTTCAGGTGGGTTCAAGACCTGACAGCAGTGGGGAAGATGTTATTGAACTTTGAGGTGTAGGACCTTAGGCTCCTGTACCTCCTGCCTGTTGGCAGTATTGAGAACAGTGCATTGTGGGGGTGCCTGATAATGGATGATATCTTCCCTTGTAGATATCTTCAATCATGGGGAGACTGTACCCAAGAAAGAATTGGCTGAGTCCCTGTAGCCTGTTGCCTTCCTATGCATTTCAGTTTCCATACGAAACCATGGTGCAGCCAGTCAAAATGCTTTCCATGGCAAATCTGTAGAAATTTATCAGAGTTTTCAATGCCATGCCAACCTTCCTTAAACTACTGAGAAAGTAGAGACCCTGGGACACCTTCATCTATGTGCTTGGCCAGGATAGATCCTCCAAGACTTTGACCCCCAGGAAACTGAAGTTGCTCATTCTTTCCACCATTTACCCTGCGTGAGACAGGTGACCATTCCACTGAGTCCCCCTTCCTGAAGTCCACAATTGGTTCATTGATCTTGCTGACATACAATAAATGCAAGGCTGTTGTTCTGAAATCATTCAACCAGCTGTCTACATCTGATTTATGTATGCTTCCTTATTACCATCTGTGATAGTCAGGGTGCACAACTGCTCCACCCTTCCCATCATCCTCAACACCAGGGTCCCCAGTTCTGTGTGCTGAGACAATTGCTGTACACTCTGCTCACACATGACTGCATAGTAAAACAGGTTATCACTTCCGCCGATGACATAACAGTGGTGAGGCTCATCATCAACAACAACAATGAGATGGCCTGCAAAGAGGAGTTGGAAGAGCTCGAGGCCTGGTGCCAGATTAATAAACTCTTCTTCAATATCAACAAGACAAAGGAGATGGTTATCGACTTCAGAGAACTTGCACCGCTCACACCCCTCTTTACTTTGGCAGCATAGCAGTAGAAACTGAGAGAAGTTTCAAACTCACCCTCTCATGGTCCCAGAACACATCCTACAAAATCAGCAAAAGCCCACCAATGTTTCTACTTTTTGAGGAGGCTGAAGAGAGCTAGACTATGCCAATCAGTGAGGAGGCTACGTAGCATCTACACCAGGACCACCAGGTTCATAAACAGATACTTTCCCCAAGCTGTAAGGCTGATCAATACCTGCACCCACTAACCGCCCCGCAACAATCCCACCACCACTACTTTATGTATTCCTGTCAGAATTACCTTATGTACCTGGCATCACTTTATGGACATACAAACAATGTATATATTACCTTATGCATTTATATTTATTGCATTTCTTATTGTCATTGTCTTTTTTATCTAATTGAGTTTTTATTTGTGCTGCAATGGATCCGGAGTAACAATTATTTTGTTCTCCTCTACACTTGTTTACTGAAAATGACATTAAACAATCTTGAATCTTGATTCTGCCAACAGCAGCAAATGAGTAGATGGTGTTGGAAGAGGCTAACAGTGGCAGCATAGTACAATACCATAACTCCATCCAGAAAGCACTTTAGGACATTTCATTACATTAAATGCACTATACAAGAACAAATAACCTGTAATTTTGATGATCTATTGTTACTGTGAAGACTTCACTGACTTATTGAGTCTGGGGTTATGCCAGAAATATTGTCATCTAATCACTGCCCTCTATTATTTTGACCAAAAACACAACAGCAAGTTATTTATAGGAATGAATTTAATTTCTGTTGCAAAGTCACAAAACTCATTATGAGCATAATCTTACAGCTCACAGGAACATACCCTTCGAAACCTAACAGCTGTGACTTCTTGTCAAGAGTGAAATGAGGATGTGCTATAATTTTTTTTATTAAAAATAGCCAATGTATGGCCTTCAGCTTCCATGCTGCCATACTGAAATAGTGCAAAGATCCAATATAACCATATTTTAAAAATCATAGACATTAAAACCTATAACTTGCATAAAAGTGCTTGCAACAACTCTTTCAACTTCAATCATTAATCTTTGACCTGTTATCCAGGAGAAAATCTTCCATATCACTATCTGGTGTAAAACTATCAATTTTCCCTTCAGAGGAACATATTTCCTGCATTTATTGGAAGAGAGAAGAAGATATTAATAAATAAAATGTAAAAGAAGACTGTTCCTTACTGCAGAAGGCCATCAAATTCTTTACATCAGATCAGATAGTATTTATGCGAATCACCACATTTTAATTCTGAACGCAGCAGGACAGACAATTATTGCTATCCCAACAAGAGTGCAAGTTTCTAACTGACTTCATGGGTTATTGAACCATGTCTGTAGGGTTAGGAGGCGATTACCAGGAACAGCAAAGAAGTCACCTAATTTACAACCACATCATGTTTGAAATTGTGAAAGACAATGTTAACCTCTTTTATAGGTAACAACAAATCCCAAGCCTAACTTGTTCATATCCTCCCTAATAACATATTTCCACATTTCTACAATTGCCTCAACAGGGTAATCACACTATATCTCATTTTGATGTTAGTTAGAGGTGGCTGAAACTGAACCTGAACTTAAGAATGAAATATTTTCAGGTTGTTATTAATGCAGACTAATTCTCTCAGACAGTAAAAGGAAGGCATTATTTACAATAGAACAATATAAATTGAGGACTTAAAAAAACAATAGATAGTAGAAAGTAATTTGCCGGCCGGTGGCGCAGTAAGATCAGCGCCAGACTCCGGAGCGAAGGTTCCCAAGTTCGAGTCCAGTCAGGCCACTCCCGAGCACACTTTCCATCCATGCTGGGTTGAGTGTCGAGCTCGCAACTCCGCCTCATAAAAAAAAAGACTGCGCTGTGACAAGGACGTGGGGGACCACTCACAGAATCTTTCCTCCAAGACAACCACTTGAAAAAGTGGTCGCTGAGGCTGAAGCAGAGTATGGCACATAAAAAAAAGAAAGTAATTACATCGCCGTAATCGAATCAAGTGGAACAGAAGGAATCATAAACCACAAGAGCAAAGCTCAAGGAGTTCAATTTAACTCATCAGGATTCTGTGATAAGATCAGGGCTATGAATTTAGTCTCACTATATATTATTATTTGTAATAAATGCTGGACATTTTAGCTCTCTGTAATTAAGTTGGTTGTTTTTACACATTTCCCTGGCTGAAAGCTAACATCATGTTTAATGCCAGTACTTTAATCTCTCCTTTTTGGTTGATTTTTTGTTACCATCTTGAGATGAAAAGGCATTTGATGGAGCTTTCCTTTATTTGTTGCAATTACAGCTTTATGTTGTTTGTACTTTGTCAACTTGTAGCTGGCAGATCACAGTGTACTGCTTGTACTTAACATGCACAACCGAATTTTAACGTAAGCATAACCACTGGTGTGCACTACGAGACAAGCAGAATTAAGAACCCTCTCCCATTTGTCACATATTAAGGACACACATGTATAAAAATTAAATATAAAATCTGTTCCATTGTAACTGTCTGGAAACTGAGAGTCATACACTGTCAAATTTTCATTAAATATTACTGATGCCTAATGTGCTCTCATTTATGTTCCTGCACACATACTTGTGTATATACTGCACAATTCAATTTTTAATCATGCTTTCCATGCATAATGCATACTCCTGGATGAAGCACATACAATATGAAGAGGTGATATAAATCCTATGCAGTTCCCAGTTGATACAGTTTATCAGCTGTAAAACTGACACACATGTGCAATTTGGATACAGTGTGAGGCAAGCTTAGGAATGTAGATATGAACATCAAGGACAACCTTTGCATCTGCACTATTTAATGCCATAATTAACTACTTGTAGGCTTGTTAGAGAGTCAATTGGACAAGGTCATTTTATAGAAAGTGCCTGAAGACAATTGCTGGAAAGCTGGCACTTTCTTGGAGGACTGTGAGATGAAAATTGCCTTTTGTTAATCAGAATATGGAAAGCCCAGAGACATTCCACCTGCACAACCAGGGAGTGGTGGAAAGAGCCCAAAGGCAAGGCTTCACCTGCTCTGGAAGTCAAAGGCAAAGATGCAAGGATGGTATTTTCCTCATTGTTATCAAGAAGCAATGCTTCCAACTCCAGCTGTATGAGAAGCAAATCACCCAGAAACAGATATCTCCAAAGATCATGGTGGCTGTGATATGCTACACTCCTGTGCTTAGACCCCTTTGCCTATAAACATGATGTGGGTCTGCAGATCATTCCAGGTCAATTCAGCTGATCTATGTAAAGTTTGTCAATCAGCAATGTTTTATCACAGATATTATGATGAATTTTATTGGATCTAGCCCACTGGCTGAGATGTATGCCCTTGATAGAAACATAGAAAACCTACAGCACAATGTTGTGTCGAACATGTACTTACTTCAGAAATTACCTAGGGTTACCCATAGCCCTCTATTTTTCTAAGCTCCATTTACCTATCCAAGAGTCTCTTAAAAGACCCTATTGTAAATGCCTCTACCACCATCACCGGCAGCCCATTCCACGCACTCACCACTCTCTACGTAAAAAAAACTTACCCCTGACATCTCCTCTGTCCCTGCTTCCAAGCACCATATTAGGCATATGTGGATACAGTAGTCCACATGAACAGAACCTCCATACGTGTAGATTGTCCGATGAGGGATGACCATGTACATGTGACTACAATGCCTCAGGGCCAGATGCTGGGAGTTCCTACGGGCATGCCTGACAAATTCCCTGACAGCTTTTTCGAAGCTTGTTTCTTTCATAGGCTTGAGTTCAGTGGCAGATGAGGTAGTCAGATGTTTTCTTGGTTTCAATATGCATATTTGGAAGTCAGAGATCGCCTGACTTTTTATGGTAATCTCTAGAAGCAATTGTCAGAGATGAACACAATTTTAAGAGGAGGTCTAATTCATCTTCACCTTGAAAGGAAGGTGATACTCACTGCAGCCTTGTGCATTCATCTAAGATAGCGGCGCACTCAGACGCAGCAGCAATCAAAGGTACATCTGTTTGACTTGTACGTCTCTTTAATGATAGCAAGTCACTGCTGGAGACTAAGAACATCTAGTATTGCTCGGTAGCGATGGAGCTGGACTTATTGCCAGCCTTTGTTGTGCTGTAATCTGGACTTGTTGCGTACAGTTGTACCAAGATGGTGCACAGTCCAAAAAAAAAGGTGCGAGGGATTGTCTTGGATATTTTTATTGTGATTGCAATATCCTGTTGGACATTGGCAACATAGAATACTGCAAGTCTGGTTCACTGGTGAGACCGACGGTGGGGAAGCTCTGTTGCCTTGGTTGTTGTCCCTCTCACTATACTCCTTGCCCATCCTCTGGGCTTCCCCCCTCCCCCTTTCTTTCTCCCTAGGTCTCCCATCCCATGACCCTCTCATATCCCTTTTGCCAATCAACTGTCCAGCTCTTGGCTCCATCCCTCCCCCTCCTGTCTTCTCCTATCATTTTGGATCTCCCCCTCCCCCTCCCACTTTCAAATCTCTTACTAGCTCTTCTTTCAGTTACTCCTGACGAAGGGTCTCGGCCTGAAACGTCGACTGTACCTCTTCCTAGAGATGCTGCCTGGCCTGCTGCGTTCACCAGCAACTTTGATGTGTGTTGATTATATACTGGGTTGGGGTCTGGCCCCTCCTGTTGGTGCTGCCCTCCAGTGCTTGCTTGTCAACTCAGGGATTTGGGCTATATTATTATTATTATTCCTTTTTGTGACTATATCTTTTTCTGAAATCATAACCATATGTGCTATTTGTGCTATGTGCTACCTGCAGTGTGCTCTGTGTTGTGCTGATTTGCATTTTGGCCCTCGAGGAATGATGTTTCATTTGACTATATTCATGTAAATTTGAATGATTATTAAATCTGAAACTTTATCCACACTGGAGGTTTTCCAATGGCTCATAGAGTGATGATTATCATGACAGAGGACATCTTTGTGAACTGCAAATACTATCAGTCCTGAAGTGTACAGCTGATATTTCAGCTGCCATTTTATATGTGGACTGGGGATTTTTGACTCCTGACTTTGCTTATCAACAGGGTAGCTCTGGAACAGCAGCAGCAAGGACAGGACCTTTCTGGAGAATGAGTATTGGAGTATGGTGTGCAGTTCTGGTCACTGTAGTATAGGAAGATGTGATTGTACTGGAGAGGCTGTGGAGAAGATTCACCAGGATGTTACCTGGGGTGAAGTAGCTATCACTAGATTTTCCTTGTAACAGAGAAGGCTGAAGGTGAACTTGACTAAGATGCACAAAATTACGAGGCGCATAAGTACAATAGAACGTGAGAAAATATTTTCCCTTTGGCAGAGTTGTCCATTACCAGAGGGATACATTAAGGCAACTTCCAGGAGCTACAGACCTGAAGGAAGATATTTTACAGAGAATGGTCGAAAGCTGGTACTCCACTAACTGATGGAATGGAGAAGGCAGGTATTCTCAATTTCACCCTCAATGCCATATTCTGATTTCCGCCACAGGGCAGATGCTGCAATATCACGTTTCCTTCATCTTCACAACATACTAGCTGTGCAAGTGAAGCCACGTCTGTAACTAAATTATTATCAAGGTGTAGTAAGATACATAGATCAAAGACAAATTTCACTACAGTTTGATATTCTTGGACTATGCACAGAATTGATTTAATCTCAAAATGGGTTTAAGTTCAATAAAAGTGGATTTGTCTGTTTGCAAGCAGCTGAGCTGTTATTTGTTTGTACATCATTACACACGATGAAATGGATGTATGGTATAACCATTGCAGGTTTATCAGTTACATGGTATGGCATATTATATTTGATAGTAAAAGTTAGTTATTATCATACAGTGATATTTTTGGTCCATCTTCTGTGTGCCAGTTCTATCCAAGGTCTGTCCTGTGGTTTCCCTTTTCCTAATGGCCCTGCAAGTATACCCACACAGTTATTTATACCGATATCTTGTTGCTTTAAGAGTGCTTAATCACTGAAACAATACATTCCACTTCATCATTTTCTCTACACCTAAATTGAAAGTACTTAAAACTACAAATGATTGACCAGATTGAACAATAGTAAAGATACACAATCTTTCACTGAAGTCAGTAATGTGGCTCTTTTGGAAGTAGAACGATCATTTTTCCATTGATCTAATCTCTAGTATGTGCAAGAAGACCTATTCTTAATTCAAATAAGAGGTACTGGTGATTCGCAAATGAATACCTGGTCAAATATTGAAACAAAAAAAAAGAATGCTGGATAATCCAGACTCCAGGCAACAAGGTCACCTTTTCAATACAAAGTGTGAATTGGTGAATAGAGGCCACAATGATATTAATGTGTCATGAGTATTAAAACATGCCTCGTACACGTACGCATATGCAAGACCCTTTCCACCATGATCTTCCAATCTAGGAGAAGATGGAGAAGGCAGATAGACTGTGTTCAGGAGTAGTCTCTAATGAAGAAAATATCAATGATGGGAGTTGAGAGCAAGATTGGGGATGAACATTGGGGTGTTGAAGTGCATATGAGGGACAGAGATATAGAGGATAGATGATTATGAAAGAGAGAACAAAAGAGACCTATGTTTTGCGATGCCTGCGGAATACCTAGCCAGATAAAGACTTTGTGGTTGATAACTGCTCCTGTGTTCTAGACTCATGTTCCTTGGTATCCAAACCAGATGAAAATTATGCAGTTGTGGGCTGTTTGCAGACTGACGTCACTGCATGTGTTCATAGTTCAAATCTGGGTGACACATGTACAAAGTACTCAACCTGTACATTGAGTACCAGTTCAACTATTGGTTCACTTGCATAGCGGATATCATCATTGCAGCATACATGGAAATTTATCAGCAATTGTCTTTCCCTAATGAGTTGCTGTGATCTGGAGTCCAATAAGTGAACAATAGTTATAAACAAATTCAATGGTAATAGTCAAGAAAGAATCAGATAAATGAAGAAGAGGGAAGAAAATATAAGAACAGGGGAAAACTACTGTGGAATGTAGTTCATTAGTTGGTTTTGTAATTGAGCTAGTACAAGTAAGATGAACTGAATTAACTTCTTTGATGGTTCATTCTACGATTCACTCTGGGCAAAGGCATTGGTCACATGACGACTATGTTTGTAATTGGAAGCACTCAGAAACATGTACAAGTTGTCAGTTTCCATTCTGTTCACAAAGGCAGGCACATCTGGCTGCAGAGCTCTCACTTATCTTTACACACAGATAACGCATGATTGCTTCCTCTACTCTTCACTTTTCCCTATTGCTTCATTGCACTGTTTCCCTCTTTCCCCTCATTTTCTGTTATGCAGTTTCCCCATCCTTATATTCCCCTTCCAGTGACTGCTACTTCCCAATTCCTACCTTCTTCTGCCCTCCTTCGTGAGTTTCACTATTTCTCAATATCTCATTTATTTATTTCAAGATCAAGCACAGAATAGGCCCTTCACCAGGAAGATTTAACTCTAGCCCAATCACGGAACCATTTACAATGACCAGTTAACCTACTAACCAGTATGTCTTTGGACTGTGGGAGGAAACCCATATTTACCATGGAGAGGATGTACACACTCCTTACAGAGGATGTTGGGATTCAGCTCTGAACTCCCATGCCGCGAGCTATAATAACACCTTGTTACCTGCTATGCTACTGTGCTGCCCCAATAAAAAATAAATCATGTTTTTTTTAAACTGTAGTGCCACTAAATGTGCTTTCTTATTTAATCCAGACCCACTTTTTTCAGTTACTATTTGTTTGGAAATTTCCTTAATAACTCCACCCGCACTCCCCCTCCCCGATTTGACACAGAGAAAATCAAAAGAGAACTTTTTGTGAATGTAGAGAGCCATTCATTTATTTTAGCTAGTTATAGATACACAGTCCTGACTGGCCTCGTATGGAAACATCAATGTCCAAGAACGGAAAAGCCTACAAAAGGTAGTGAATACTGCCCAGTCCATCACAGGAGAAACCCTCCCCACCACTGAGCGCATCTACAAGGAGCAAGAAAGCAGCGTCCATCATCAAGGACCTCTACCATCGAGGGCCATGCTCCCTTCTTACTGCTGCCATTGGGAAGGAGGTACAGGGACCTCAGGTGTTCCACATCACCAGGTTTATGAACAGTTATTATCCTTTGACCATCAGGCTCCTGAACCAGTGTGGATAACTTCACTCACCTTACACTGAACTATTCCACAAACTATGATCTCACTTTCAAGGACTCTACAACTCATGTTCTCAATATTATTTATTACTTTTTATAATTATTATTATTTATTTTCTTTTATAATTGCACAGTTCGTCTTCTTATGCACATTTGTTGTTTGTCCATCTGCTTGGTTGCGTTTGGTATTTCATTTACTTTGCACCAACCGTGAATGCCCGCAAGAAAACAAATCTCAGGGTAGTATATGAAGAGATATGCACACGATGATAATAAATTCATTTTCAACTTTAAAGCTGTGCTGCACCGGAAACGGATGTGTTTTATACAAAAATTAAGTACTGTATATCAACAAAATATTATGGTTTTCCAGCTTTGCTATTCATTTTGACTTCTCGAGAGTTCAGTTTGCTGGATCCTTCAGGATACCACAAAAATACCAAGTTGTACAGACGGTTCAAAAGCACAACTCCCAAAGGGATATTCCAGGCTGAAGATTGCAGTGATTATAGTCCAGATAAAGTGTAATGCATAGAATAGTTAGTAGCTCTGTTTGCTGCCTGTAAAGCATTGCCGTGTCTCGCCGGCGCCATCTTTGGCACTTCAATGGTTGCAGACCACAGGTTACAGGATATTGAACCATATGTTGCTAAGCATCACAATGAACGTATTTCAAAATATACTCACATATATTTTCTTATTACAATTAACAACCTACTTCAATACGTATATTCTGAATGAACAAACTCAGTTCTTCACAAAAAGGAAACATTTTTGAGGATAAATCAGAATCCATACCTCTGCCCACTCATATGAGCCAATGTTGCCAAATGTACTTCCTCCCCAGGAACAAAATAAAATGCTCCGGTTTGGGCGCCATTGCCTCTTCTGAACTTGGGACATTATAGCTTTGATTATCTCAGTAATAATGGAAGTGCTGCTGGTCCACATTTCTTCCTTGTTGCCATGGTGACTACCAACAATAACATATTTATCTGCAAAAAGAAGAAGTTCACTTTGTTGGTAAGTAACAAGGAATTTTTATTAAGGATTTATATAAAATAAAAAAACCAGGAAATACATTTAGATATTTAACAACCACATCCCTAAAAAAACTCCTGCTTAGTTTCTACACAAGTGAACAGTGGATTATATGAAAACGCATGTTGTTATTGGCAACAGACAACATTGATTTATCCGGCCAGGTCATGTCTCATGAACTGGATCGAGATTTTTTGAGGAAAAGGTGAAGGTAATTGATGAGAGTAGGGCAGTGAATGTTATCTATGTGGACTTCAGTAAGGAATTTTACAAGGTCTCCTGTGGTGGACCAATCCAGAAGATAAAGACACATTGGTCCATGGTGACTTGGTAATTTGAATTCAAAATTCCTTGGTTATAGAAAGCAGACAGTAGTGGTGGAAGGATGTTTCTCTGAATGGAAACTTGTAACCAGTGGCATTCTGCTCGGATCAGCACTGGGTCCAAAATCATTTGTACGAAAATACAGCAGTATGTCTTCCATCCCATCAGGGGTGTAAACACCTTTGAGCATTGCTAGACAGCCATCAAAGATGCCTACTGAACTAAGCATCATCCCTACCCACTCCTTGGTAAATTAGACAACCAGTCTGTGCTCTTTCTCCTTGAATTCTAGTAGAAACTGAAACATGAGGATTCTGTACAGTCGTACAGTGTTGGTCTGAGGAAATAGATTAAATTCTAAACAACTGTTTTGAGTCTACATTCTGGTCCATGTTCAAAGACCCAGCTGCCAGCCTAAATGAGTATGTCACCACCATCATGGACTTCATCAGCAGGCATATTGGAGACAATGCACCTGTTCCCACACAGAATGAACCAAGAGGTTGCAGGGTACAAATCAGGCAAATCTGATTTTAAAAAGAAATTGAGATATGACCTCCATGAAGCTACCATGGACATCAAAAGACAATACTAGTCCAAAATCAAGTTCCAGACCAGCTGTCAATACTGGCAGGGCTTACATGCTATAACAGGATACTAAGTGAATTCAGGCCACACTGCTGACAGTAGTGCATCCCTTTCCAATGAGGATAATGCATTTTATGCTCACGATGAACAGAAGGTAACTGGATCGTCACCATCCACCCTGGCAGCCTCCACTGCATCTGAACCCACAGTCACCACTGCAGAATTACGACCAGTCTTCTGGGGAGAGCAGCTGTCACCAACTGTGTTCTTAGATTAGCTGGCAGGGATATCTGCAGATTGTTTCAACCTCTCCCTGCTTTAATCTGTATTAAGAAGTCAACTACTATCCTGCTACCGAAGGAAAACAAGGTAATATTCCTTAACGACTACTTCCCAGTTGCGCTAACGTCAACAATCATGAAGTTTTTGGTGAGGCTGATCTTGGCAGGGTTTAATTTTGATCTCCTAGACAAACTTGACCCACTGCAATCTGTCCATCACCAAAGCAGATCTACAGCAGACACCCTTTACAAAGGGTGCTGAGGCCTGGGACTCAACACCTCCCTTTATCACTGGTTCCTTGACTTCCTGAAATCAGTAGGATAGGCAACCAAACCTGTGCCACAACTGTCCTCATCACTGGTGCCACTCAAGGCTGAGTCCTCAGTCCCCTACTCTACTTCTCATATACTCACAAATGTATAGCCATACTCTGCTCTAGCTCCATCTACGAGTTTGCAGATGATACCACCATAATGGACCGGATCACAAAAAAATGAGCTGGAGTACAGGTGGGTGATAGTGAACCTTATGACATGCTGTCATGGCAACAACCTTTCCATCAAGGTCTGTGCAATAAAAGAGCTGGTTATTGGCTCCAGGAAGTGGGGCTGATGCTCATGCTCCTGTTTACTTCAACAATGCCGAAGTCAAGAGGGTAGAGTGTTTCAAGTTCCTACCCTGGTCCAAACATGTTGATGCCACAGACAAGAAAGCTCTCCAGCACCTCTATTCCCTCAGGAGGCAATAGAAAACCAGCATGCTCCCTTTACCTTCAATGATGTGGCAAAAATTTCTTTCAAGTTAAACAAATTCATTGTATTATTATAATTGACAAATATTATATATAAATTGTTGCAAGCAGGCAGGGACAGAGACCAGGCTTTTATTGAAACTTTTTTTTATAAGCAGCCCCATCTCAGTATCTACAATCCTTAAGAATCAGCCATCCAGTGGATATGACAAATTTCTACTCCTACATGTGATTTTACAAAGTTTTGTATGAATGTATGGTGCATCTGGTGCAGCTCATTTTGGCTTCAGGGGCTCCTGTAGGTGATTTTACCAAGGTTGTAAGTACCATACTTGTTCAAAAGTGAGTAGGTACTTTGATCTCATTTGCCTCAAAATTCATCCCCAATTAACTTCCGTAGAAGTGATTTTTTGGAGACACATTAGAATATATTGTTTCTATCCTACAGCACGTTCAGTAGTCTTGAGGGGGAACTAATTTTGTCTTTGTTTTATTACATCCAAGGTTTCCTTCTGGTTTCAAATTGTTGTTCTGCTTCTTCAATGACAGCAATATCTAAATAGCACAGTCTCCAAGGTGGTGTGCCAGGTTATGAAAATTTGCAACTACGTCATCACTCTGTGATGGATAAGGTAATCAAACTCCAGGGTCAGGTAGGTCTACAGTTTTCCTGAACACAACTGATGATTGATGATGGTCAATGTAGTTTAATAACAGAATCCAATTATTTGGAGCCCTGATGCGGCTGCATGTGGAATACTGTCTACGGATCTGGTCTCCCTACTTAAGGAAGCATGTATATTTACACTAGAGGGTGTTTTGTGAATATTCACTGGATTGATTGCAGGGGTGGCCATATCAGGAGACATTAAACAGACTAGGCCTGTAGTTACTCATGATTAGAAGAACAAGACCCCATTGAATCATTAGATTCTTATGGGCTTTGTGATTAAGATGCAGAATTAATGTTCCCCTGGCCATGACGTATAAAACTATGGGTCTTGGTTTCAAAATTAAGGATTAGTTATTGAAGACTGAAATTAGGAAGATTGTCTTCACCTGGAAGGTGATGAATCTATGGAATTATTTACCCATGACCACTCTCATTACTCACTCACTCACTCAGTATATACTAGGCAAAGATAAATGCATGTTTAACAATTAAGTGAATCAAGAAAAATTGGAATAGCAGGTAGCTCGCATGGTAGCAATATTTATGCAGTTGGTCCTGATAAATTTCTAGTTAAGTGTAATCCCAAGTATAAAGTGGGAATTTAACAAGGACAATTCTGTTGGATATCAAGAGGAGGTGACTAGACTTTCTACTATTAGAGATGTTCATTGCCTGCTGACCAATTGTGTGGTCTGAATGCTGCTTGCTATTTACCAGCCCAAGATGGAACATTGTCCATTATTTGCTATCAGTAGGCACAGACTGCATCATAATTTAAGAAGTAGGGGAACACTGAGCAATCATCAGCCAACTTTCCCACTTCTGAACTTACTGCATGGAAATGTGACAGGTGGTGAAACACCTATAGAGTTAGGACACTGGCGACCTCCAACAATCACAACTATGTTCCTTGTGTTAGGTATATAGTCAAGATGGCACTGACCTGTGATGTCCATCAATATTGTGGTTCAGACTAAATGTCGTTTTTAGGTTTATATGGATGGTTATGGAGCATGCTCGAAGAGGTAAGGACCAGGATAAGGAGTTACAGGTCAGGGGTAGCAGGTGAAGAATCTGGGCAGGATTTTGAGTCCATGGACAAATGTCAGCAACTCCTGAGGTTGGGTGGCAGGTGCTGAGGAGACCAGTAATCTCTAGATTGGTGAGTCCCAGTCAAGGGGTGGTGACCACTCAGGTCATCAGGGTCCAGGGTCTGTGCGAGTCCAGAAGGCAAAGCCGAAAGGTCAAACCCTGATCAGCGAGTCCTGGGGTCAATACCCAGATGCTGGTGAAGTTCAGGAGGAAAAACCATAGGTCCAGGTCCAAAGCACCTCTAAAAGGAGAAAGGAAAGGGAGTGGCCTGAAGAAGTCAGAAGGGCATGGGTTACATGCAATGCAGGGGTCTAGGCCCGAAGATCAAACCTGTGATTGGCAACCTGTGATTGGAGTGAAATCCAAAGTAGGAGGACTGATGTCTGTGAGTTTAAGAATCCAGGGCCCAAGGACTGGAAGCTGGAGGCAGCCTGCGGTTAGAGGCCTGTCTGTGTGAGGGAGTGGGTGTGTAAGGGGTTAATTGTGTTGCTGTTGTCTTGTTTTGATTTGTTATTGCTTGCTTGTGTTGTTCTGCAGAACATTAAGGGCATGCTATGGTGGTGACAGAGTATGTGGCAACACTTGTGGGCTGCCTCCAGCACATCGTTGGGTGTGTTAGTTGCTAACACAAATGATACACTTCACTGTTTCTACATACATATGATGAGTAAATCAAGTTTGTGAAGGGTTTTCCACTTGATTCCAAAAGAATTCAATTTTACTAGTAAAGTTGATACTAGACATGTTCAAGTATTGCCTGATCTTAACAGCTGTCACGTTCACATCAGTATTCAGCTCTTTGATACAAATTTTGGTCAAGGTTAATATGAGGCTGGTGGCAGAACTCAAACTGTGCTTGCGAGCAAATGTCACTTGATAGTCCCACCAACACCACCTTCCTACACTTTCCTGACAATTGACTATAGACTGATGGATCAATAATTGACCATACTGGAGTTGTCCAACTCTTTGTGGAAATGACCGAGTTGGGCAAATTGAGAGGATGTTGGGATTTTGGTAATGCTGCGGTTGCTTAATTGTGAAGCCTCTGGCTGAAAATGGCACAAGTGCTTTAATCATATCTTTGGCATTCATATACCGAATTCTGCCATCACTGAGGATGGGGTTAGAAAATAGAAAATAGAAACTAACAGCACATTACAGGCCCTTCGGCCCACAATGTTGTGCCGACTATGTAACCAACTCTAGAAATTATCTCGAATTTCCCTAGCGCAGAGCCCTCTATTTTTCTAAGCTCAATTTCCCTCTTTCAGAGGCTCTTAAAAGACCCTATTGTATCCGCTTCCACCACCGATGCCGGCAGTGCATTCCACGCACCCACCACTGATATCCCCCATTTCCAAGCACCTTAAAACTATGCCCCCTCATGTTAGCCATTTCAGCTCTGGGAAACAGCCTCTGGCTATCTTCACGATCAATGCCCCTCATCATCTTGTACAGGTCACCTCTCATTCTCCGCTGCTCCAAGGAGAAAAGGTCAAGTACACTCAACCTATTCTCATTAGGCATGCTCTCCAATCCAGACAACATCCTTGTAAATCTCCTCTGCATTCTCTCTATAGTATCCTATCCACATCATTCCTATAGTGAGGTGAGCAGAAAAGATCACAGTATTCCAAATGGGGTCTGATCAAGGTCTTATGTCCTTGAAGCCTTCTCCTCGCAGAAGCTTAATTACCTATCATGCACATTTTGCAATGAGTGACTGCAGAACTTTGAACTGATCCACTGGATATGAAAGCACGAACGTGTGCCTATCTGTGGTGAAATGCAATGTGTTGCGTCGGCCCACACCACTTCATGGATACCCAGTTTAGATCTCTGCTAGATATGTCAACTATTACCCTATTAAAATAGAGAGAATCTGAAACACAACGGAGGTTTTCTTCAGTGAGAAGCAACTTTGTTTCCACAAAAGCTACTGTGAACACTAACCACTCCTGTCATTGAGAAGTTCATCTGTAAGAGGTATATTAAAGATGTCATGATCTACCAAGCTTTACTCTTTATGACAGTTCTATCAATGCCTGACAAAACCCTAGTCTGACGACTACATAGAGACCTAGAAAGATACAGCACAGGTACTGATACAGACCATTTGGCTCACTGGGTCTGCACTACTAACCACCTTTCCTTACACACACTCTCCTTACATTGTTATCAACTCGATATAAAATCTTTCATTAACTAACAAATTAAGAACAATTTGCAGAGGCCACTTAAACCCAACACATCTTTGGGATATGGGAGGGAACAAGAGAACATTGTCACAGGCTGCTGGCATAATGACAGCACCCTAAATCAGGACTGATTGTTATTGGCACCACGAGGCACTGGTCCTGTTAGCTATCCCACTGTGCTACTTACAATCTTTCAACTGCAGTGAGCAACTTAGTGATGGACATTAAAGTCCTCCAACCAGATTACTTCCTTGGTCCTTGCTGCTTCCAGTGCTTCTCTGAATATGCTGAAATAATAACTTATCAGATAAGGGACAGCAATCTATGGTAATCTGTAGGGAGTTTTCCTGATGCTTAATTTGATTATTTGTGTTCCAGAGCCTACGATAGCTCCAAATCCAAAATAAACCTATGGGAACCTGCATGAGTCCAAGTTACCTTTGTGGAGAACAGTCCTTCTTAAAGCCTTAATTTGCCCTCTTCCATAATTTCTTTATCTAGTATGTACTAACCCAACTTCTTGCTCGTGAATGGAACTTTAAACTTTTGCTGCCAATTTCAATCCTGCTCTCACTTTCACCTGCTCCAACTAATTTATCCATTTATTTTAACCGTACCTAGAAGGGTTAGTGACCAATATCTATTAAAGGACCAAAGACTCCCAGAACTATCTTGGCTATACATCTGTCTACATTGCTTCCTGTAAAGATGTCATTCTGTTCTTTCAGAGCCTCTGGCTTTTTTGCATCTATTCTGGTGATGCCACTTTTAATGCAAATGCTTCATGACAATACAGTTGGTTTGGTGCTGATGTTAAAAAAGAGAAATAACTAGCAGAAATTGAATCACATTTAAAATGTCAGTCAAAATTGAGCTAAAGTATCATTTAGAAATCTCCTAATTATTCAGAACTTTTTTGGTAATATCAGAAAAACATTTAATTGCAAGATGGCGCCACGTACGGCGGCCATGTTGTGAGCTATATTCCAACTTTACAGTATACTGCTAATTTCTGCAATTTCCTTCACATTTCATGTACAAGTAGCTTTTAGTCACATTGGATATGATAGACTGACTCTTCTGATCATCGGGAAGACGGCATTTAACTACAAGGTGCCGCCTTTGCTACACAGGGAACCCCTGCTAACGCGATTCATGGGAGGCTCACTTATTACACTGCTGAAACCTCCAAAGCAGCGCTGGAGGTGAGGGAGAAGGGCCGGTGTCCTGGTGAGTTTGAGACGCCGCTCCCTAGCATGCTCCTGGTTAATGTCCAGTCCCTGGACAACAAGCTGTGCAAAATGAGAACCAGAATCTCTGACCAACGGGAAACAAAGGAAAGTAATGTTTTATGCTTCATGGAGATCTGGCTGATGGAGGAGGTACCAGATTATGCCATCAAACTCTCAGGGTTCTCCCTGTTCTGGGCAGACAGATCTAAAAACCTCTGGGAAGGTAACGGAGGAGGGGTATGCTTCATGGTCAATAATGCTTGGTGCGATCCCTGGAATGTGCATGCCCTCAAATCCTTTTGTTCCCCAGATCTGGAGTACCTTGTGTAGACATTTATGGCTGCCTAGGGAGTTCATGGCTGTTATTATCACAGTTGTGTATACTCTGCTGCAGGCTGATACTGACCTGGCTCTCAAGGAACTGTACGAGACCATCAGCACCCTGGAGACTGTACACCCAAAGGCCGCCTTCACCGTCGCCAGAGACTTTAATTGAGCATCATTGTCTAAAGTCTCTCTGAAGTTTTGGCAACACATCCATGTGAGCCCACAGGGAGATAGCATACTCGACCCCTTCTACTCTCCTTTCCGCAACACTTACAAAGCGCTCCTCTGCCCATCGTTTAGGAAGTTTGACCATTCCTCCTTCTTGCTTCTGCCCATGTCCAGGCATAAGCTGAAACAAGATGTGGCCATTGTTAAAGCCACTAATTGGTCCAACCAATCAGTCTCTATGCTACAGGACTGGTTTGATGATGTCAACTGGAATGTCTTTCGTGATGAGGATGTCTCCGAATTCACGGAAGGAGTCATGAGTTTCATCCAGAAGTGCATCAAGGATGTTGTCCCCCCAAAATCGGCCAAGGATTATTCAAACCAGAAACCCTGGATCCACAGTTCCATGCGAACAGCACTTATGGCGCGATACACAGCTGACATTGCCGGTAATCAGCAGGAGCTCAAGAAATGCAGCTATGATCTGTGCAAAGTCATCAAGGCAGCAATACAGGGACAAGGTTCAGACACAACTCTCTACCAATAACACAAGCAGCTTATGGCAAAGTCTGCGCACCATGACAGACTTCAAAGCTAAGCACAGTGGTACTGCCAACATTGCTGCCTCTCTCCCAGATGAGCTAAATCGTCTTAACGTTCGGTTCGACATCGCCAACACTGAGCCCTCGAAGCGACCAGCACCTTGGTCATTTCTGAGGCTGAAGTATGCAGGTGTTTCCAACGAGTGGACAGTCGCAAAGGCTGCAGATCTGGACAGCATCCCAGGGCGGGTACTCAGGATGTGCACAGCACAACTGGCAGGCGTGTTTACAGACATTTTTAATCTCTTCCTTTCCCAGTGTAGAGTGCCCTTCTGCTTCAAAACATCCACCATTGTCCCTGTCCCTAAAAAGACCAAGGTAACATGTCTGAACAACTGGCCTCCTGTGACACTCACCTCAATAATAAGCAAATGCTTTGAGAGGCTGGTCAAGGACTACATCTGCAGCTTGCTACCACCCAAACTCGACCCCCTACAATTTGCCTACCGACACAACCGATCGACAGGCAACACAATAGCCACAGCTCTACACACCGTCCTTACACATCTGGAGAAGAAGGATGCTAGTGTGAGAATGCTGTTCTTGGACTACAGTTCAGCATTCAACACTATAATTACTTCCAGGCCTGACAAGAAGCTCAGAGAGCTTGGCCTTCACCCTGCCTTGTGTAACTGGATCCTGGACTTCCAGTCAGATCACTGTCAGACCCTATGACACTCAACACAGGTGTCCTTCAGGACTGTGTCCTAAGCCCCCTTCATTACTCTCTGTATACCCATGACTGTGTCACCACCCAGAACTCCAAACTGCTAATTAAATTTGCTAACAATGCTACATTGATTGGTCTAATCTCAAATTAATAACAAGGCAGCCTACAGAGAAGAAGTCATCACCCTGACACAGTATGCCAAGAAAACAACCTCTCCCTCAATGATGCAATAACAAGGGAGCGGGTTGTGGAATACAGGAGGAATGGAGACAGGCTCACCCCTATTAATATTAATGGATCTGTGGTTGAGAGGGCAAACAGCTTTAAGTTCCTCAGCATACACATCACGGAGAACCTCACGTGGTCTGTACATACCGGCTGTGAGGTGAAAAAAGCACAACAGCATCCTTTTCACCTCAGGCGGTTAAAGAAATTTGATATGGGTCCCCAAATCTCAGGACTTTCTACAGGGCCACAATTGAGAGCATCCTGACTGGCTGCATCACTGCCTGGTATGGGAACTGTACCTCCCTCAACCGTAGACTCTGCAGAGAGTCGTGCAGACATCTAGCAAATCTATAGATGTGAGCTTCCCACTATTCAGGTCATTTACAGAGAGATGTGTAAAAAGGGCCCGAAGGATCAGTGGGGACCCGAGTCACTCCAACCACGAACAGTTCCACTGCTACCATCCAGGAAACGGTACCACAGCATAAAAGCCAGGACTAACAGGCTCCGGGACAGCTTCCACCAGGCCATCCGACTGATTAATTCATACTGATAGAATTGTATTTCTATGCTATCTTGACTGTCCTTTTGTACATACTATTTATTTCAAATTACTA